>NC_134535.1:17812538-18115152 GCF_050624435.1 Tenrec ecaudatus | reverse complement strand
CCACGATGTCAGCAGAGCTGCTCCAGCTCCTGGTTTTTAAGGACGGGTCGACTTCTTAGTTTTAAACCCAGTGTAACTCAAAGGAGACATCCATACTCCACTTGAGTGTCAAGCAGCACCTTTACTGGGGCTGAAGTCGCCCATCGCAGTAACTCAGGGCTTCATCCCCAGGTGGGGTGAATGTTGTAATCCACTGATTATGTGGAGCGTTTCTCGGGTTACATGAATTCTCCCAACACAATCGTTCTGCAAAGTCTCTCTCGCATGGAACTACAACATCATTCGTATGAAGGAACAGCATCACTAGTAACTAACCGAGTGAAAACCTTTTAAACAACAGATTTCGCCAGTCAGTCATTCTCCAAAAAGCCACAGATGCAGGCTCACAGATAGCAGTGGCCACGACACAGTAAAGACACCAACACACCTGACGGCAGCAGTGACCGTGGACACTGGTGGTCAAAACCGCGCTGCCAGCTTCCAGTCGGTACCGATGAAACCAGATGACTCCAAGCACCATTGTACTTGGGCTAGGATGGCAGCTCTGACCAGTGCTCACTAGTAGGTTAAGACCACAAATAAGCATGTCCCCCTGGAAGAAGAGTTGTAGCCCCTGAGTATGTGGGTACAGGCACCCTGGGTTTACGAAAGCTTGCTCTTATTATGACGAACTTCAGGGACAGTCTGTGGAACCATGGCACAGACATTTTGTCCTCAGTGATTTTGTTGTCCCTCCCTCTGACGATGTGACCTGGTGTGGCCTTTACCCCCCTGAACCCTCAAGGATGGCACTGACCTTACAGGTTACATGTTGCACCACACCACACCAAACCAAACCAACCCAACCCAACCCAACCAAACCCAACCCAACCCAACCCAACCAAACCAAACCAAACCCACTGCCGTCAAATGGATGCTGACTCGCAGCAACCCGACAGGGCAGGGTAGAACTGCCCCCAGGGAGTTGCCCCTGTGACTTTCTAGAGCTCCATCTGTCTCCCTCGGAGTGGCTGGTGGTTTCGAACTGCTGAGCTTGCCGTCGGCAACCCACCTTGTCCCCAGCACAGGTGCCTTTCAGAATCTGAATCCCCATTTGTGGTTGTCATGAAGTGCTGCCAAGTTAGTCCCGACTCACAGTGGTCCTAGGCACGGCGGAATAAAACTGTGCCCGATCCCGTGCCAGCCTCACATTGCTGTTGTATGTAAGCCCATTGCTGGGACCGCTGTGTCCATCCATCCACTTGGTGGGCGGTGGGGGCGGGGCGGCGGTACCCTGACTCCCTGCTCACCCAGCCCGGGGATCTTTTCCAGGAACTTGTCTCTCCTGAGCGCAGGTCCCCAGTCTCGCCATCCTTGCTTCTAAGGAGCATTCTGACTATACTTCTTCCAAGACGGATCTGTCTTGTTCTTGCAGTCCACAGAACTGTCAGTAGTGTTCGCCAGCTCCATAGTTCAAAGGCATCCATCCGTGCTCCCTTGGTCTTCCCTGTTCATCGCCCACTTCCACCTATGCAGGCTACTGTCCACACGATGCCTGAGGTCGGGCGCACCTCCGTCTTCAGAGTGACATTGTTGACCTTCAGCACCTTAGAGCGCTCTTGTGCACCAGACCTTCCTCCACACACTGCATTGTTGGATCCCGTGACTGTTTTCCACGAGCACTGATCGTGGCCCTTGACCACTTCCATCTTTCCTCTGCTAATTGGTCATTTATTATTGGTGAGTCCTTAGTATTCACCCAAAGACACCTAGTTATTTTGTCCAGCTACTTGCAAAACCAACAATGTAGCATTTAAAATTTTTGTGCTCACATACAAAACCCATTAACTTATGTACCGAAAATTATTTGCCTAAGCCCAGGATTAATACCCCCTCCCCCACAAATGACGTGCATCGAAAGAAGGCTGGTGGAGAATGAGCAAGCCAATAATGTGACCTTGTTATTTGGGGAACACAATGAAAGCATTATTTTTTTAAAATCAGTCTCGTTATTTTTAATCTGGATATTAATTCAGTGGGTATTTTCTTCAATTACCTTAATTGGTTTTAAATGGGCTGTTTTTCAACACCACTAAAAGTATGTTTTGCCTCATGTCCCTCAAAATAATATCCCTTTATCGAGTGTGCCTCCTCGCTGGGCCCTAGGAGGAACTCAGAATACAGGCGGCCTCTGTTTCCAGAGTGCTGTGCTCAGATGTGTTTTCCCAAGTAAGTCATAAGGAAGCGTAGAAAAGATGGGGGCTGAGCAGGGCCCCAGCCAGGAGCCTGGCGGACATGTGTTACTATGGAAGTATTGTCAGGCAGGAAGGCAGCGGGGCTGTACTGGTTATAATGATTATTAGCGGTAACAACCATGAAGAACCACATGAATATCCTAATTGTTAGTAAGTCACATGCCATCAATGAGAAGAGTTACTAGAGTAATCGTTAGTAGTAAAATATGCATAGTAAACGAGCTAACATCTACCCGTGTGGACTGAATTGGGTAACTCCAAAATCCGGGTTGGAGGCTCAAGCACTGGAACAATGGTGAGGATGGAGCAGGATGGGGCAGCGTTTCGCTCCATGGTTTATGGTTCACAGGTCGATTGGAGTGAGAACCAACTCACAGCACCTGTTGGTGCCATTGAGTCAATTCTGACCCATCGCCACCTGTTCACAACAGGTGACACCGCCTGGTCCTGCGCCAGCCT
The DNA here is from genome assembly GCF_050624435.1 of Tenrec ecaudatus. Lineage (NCBI taxonomy): Eukaryota > Metazoa > Chordata > Mammalia > Afrosoricida > Tenrecidae > Tenrec > Tenrec ecaudatus. The sequence goes on along the minus strand of NC_134535.1, from coordinate 18,112,459 downwards.
CACCACTGTCCCTGCGCCTGAGCCCATGGTGCAGCCGCTGTGTCCGTCCACCTCTTTGAGCACCTTCTGCTTTTTCGCCACCTCTGCACTTTACCAAGCACGATGTCCAGGGACTTGCCTCTCCCGACAACATGTCCAACGAGTGTAACGCAGTCTCGCCATCCTCATCTCTAAGGACTCCTCTGGTCATATTTTTTCCAAGGCAGATCGGCTTGTCCTTTCAGCAGTCCATGACACTTTCAATATCCTTCTCCAGCACCGCCATTCAAACGCATCGATTCTTCCTGGGTCTTCCTTATGCAATAGCCAACTTTCACATGCATGGGAGGCCACTGAAAATGCCATGGCTCGGGTCAGGCACACCTTAGTCCTCAAAGTAGCATCCTTGCTTTTCAATGCTCTAAAGAGGTCTTGTGCAGCAGATGGACCCAATGCAACAATGGGTCTTTTGATCGCTTATCTGTTGCTTCCATAGCGTTGCTTATGGATCCAAGCAAAACCCTTAACAACAACACAATCTGGGTGGGGATCCCGACCCCGTTCCTGTGGATGTAATCCCGCTGGGAACAGGTCTCTCATGGTCAGGTTAATGAAACCATGCCAATGTCAGCAGGAGCGGGGAAACTTTTTTTTCCTCCCTGTAAAGGACATTTATCACATTTGTGGGCCATCCCGGTCAAACATTTAACTACCTCACCCCTAGTGTGCGCCTGGAACCGCTTCCCTCTGAGAGGTGTGTGGTATCAGCTGGTAGTCATGCTCCATGACCCCTACATGGCCCTCCCTCATAGGGTCTCTGTAGGGCAGGGTAGTCTGCCCCTGCGTGTCTCCGACTATAAGCTTCAGGACGGTAGAAAGCCCTGTCTTTCTCCCTTGGGGTGGCTCGTGGTTTCCAACTGGTGACTTTGGGGATTGCTGCCCAGTGTGTGACCACTGTGACACCAGGATGCATTCTTGACATTGAGCCTCATGGTCTCCTCCATTCTGCAGATGGACGCAGTGCACACAGCATGGGAGGTGGGGGAAGCAGGAAGAAGGATTTCCCAGGGTGCCCCTGAAAATCCCACACGGCTCCCAGGATGCCTCTGACCCGCCCACTGAGGTGGAGGCTCTCGTTGGCCGGCCAGGGGTCCTACCTTGGGTGGGTGGGCGTGGCTGGGGCTGTCCAAGCTGAGGCCCCAGCTGAGTTTGTCCTGGGGATTTTGCTGGTTTCATCTGAGGAGCCTGGAGCAGGAGAGAAGAAGCCGGCTGAGATCACCACAGCCACGGACTCCGTGTGTGTGTGTGTGTGTGTGTGTGTGTGTTCATGGGTGGGGGCAGGTGATAAACAAGATCTTGTTACTACTGAGGCAAAATTCACAGAGCAGACACTCCTGAGGTAGTCAGAGTGATGATTATGATCTATGTTTACATACAGGTAACCTTAGTTCAGAGGGAGCTCAGAGTCACCCCATCAGCCTGTGTTCACTTTAGGGGGGCAAGCACGGGTAGATTTTGACACTAGCGTGTGCAGGAAGCTCAGAGGCCAGCAAGCACGTTTGGAGAATCTGTGGTATTCCATGGTGCTCCTGTGGAGAGAGAGGCTGGGGGAACTAGGGACAACACACCGTTTCCTTTGATTGGTGCTCTGGGGACACACGGAGGGCAGGTGTGTACACACACGCAGATGTTCACACACACATTCTCTCTCACACACACTTGTACACTCACATGCATATGAACACATACACACATACCTGTCTCTTCTCTCTCACACACACACATAGGTGTATGCTCGAACACACCGACACACACCCTTTCTCTCACACACTCCTATACTCAACACCCCCCCCCCCACACAGATGCACGCTTGAATACACGGATGCTCATATGCTCTTCTTCTCACACTCAGAGACTCACTCACACATACACACTCAGATACTCACACACACACTCAGATACGCACACATACACACTCTCAGATACACACACGCACATGCACACTCAAACACAGATACACACTCATGAGACACACACTCACACATACACACACACCCATATACACATACCCCCCCATACTAACACACACAATTCTCTAGCACACATTCCCACATGCTCATGCACTGCCTCATTCCTCACCCTCACACACTGCAGGCAGGCTCACGATGGAGGACAGAGCTTGGCCAGCTGACTTTGTGTGTTAACCCTGTCTGCTCCCAGTGGACAAGCATCTCCTCCCTGGGGGGCTAGAGGGAGGAGGGGCCCTTGCAGAGAGGCTCCGGTGGCTCCTGAGTGGGGCATCACCCTTGGACCCTGGGACTTCCAATTTCTAGACAGCCCAACATCTCTCACGGCTGCACACTCTCCCCTGCTCCCAGGAGCTTACCCAAGGTCTCAGGGGCGAGGGCACGGTGCCCCCTGGCACCAGGAGTTGGCTCATCCTGGAGACCACCAGGTCAGCCATCAGCTGTTTGTCCTCCTCCACGTGCTCCCCAATCAGGGGCATGGAGCTGTCCATCACCTGCGGGGAGAGAAAGAGGGGCTGAGGTCCCCCGCAGGTCCCCTGGCCACAGGCAGCCTCTGGTCCTGGCTCAGGATGCGGAGCAGACATGGCCACGAGATGGCGCTTCCTCCACGCAAACCCGCAGCCCAGCACCTCCAGCTCCACCCCCAGTTCTCCGGCCAGAGCCCTGCAGAGAGCCCTGGTTGGGACCCTCTGATGGCCGTGGGGGAGTTGGTGTCCATCCCCTCCTTTCTCACCCTGGCCCCTGCCCAGGGTCAGGGCTGGCTTCTCCTCTCTTGGCCCGAGGTGAAGGCTCTCCACAAGGCGGGATCCACAGAGAAGGGGGCTCCCAGACACACGACCAAGGGCATGGCCAGGGGTTGGCCCGGGGCTGCAGAGCAGAGGGCAGGGCAGGGCCTGCTCCCTGGGGCTCTGGCAGAACACACGGCCAGCAAGACCCATGCCACCGCATCACGGGATCTGGCCTGTGCATTTTACAGATGGGGAAACTGAGGTCCAGAGTGGGGAAGGGACAAATCACAGAAGGCAGCAATTCAGGTGACTCCAGGCACTGGTGGCTGGCAGCTAGGTCTTGAAGGCAGCCAGGTGTTGACAGGCCTGCAGAGGTCTTTGTACCTGCCCCGCTGCCACAACTCGGCCCCCAGCCCACTGCCCCTGGGTTGGTTCTCTCCTCCTCCAGGGCTTTATGCTGCCCTTGCTTCGGGTTGCCCCCTCTCTTTCAGAAAGTGTCACCCCTCTGCCTGTGTCTCAGAGGTCTGGTTCTGAGAGCTCTTACAGGCCCAGGTGAGAATGGGCTTGCTGACCGCTCTGTGGGGTCAGCTCCCCAGGGTGACCAAGTGAGAGCCCCTTCCAGACATTCAAAATCCCTGGTGCTCAAGTCCCTTAAACAACGCAGAAGCTGTGGAGACAGCACCTCACGGCTCCTCTTGGCCTCAGAGGGGCGGCTCTGATCACGTCCTTGCTTTGTGTCTCCTGGGATTTTGGTCCTATGTTTGGTTGAAGCCATGGGTGTTGACCCCATGAACACAGAAGGCTGAAAACAATTTTTTTTCTCAAAAAGTTCATGGAAAAATAGGATGGAAAGATAACGGACTGTCCCATAAGCGTGGGTGAAGGGAGACAGTGCAAGATACATAATGAAAATTTATCATTTATCAAGGGTTCATGAGGGAAGGAGGGGAAAAAAGAGGAGCCGAACCAAGGGCTCAAGTAGAAAGCAAATGTTTTGAGAAGGATGAGGGCAACAACTGTACAAATGTGCTTGACACAATGGTCATAAGAGCTGTAAGAGCTGCAATAAGGTGATTTATTAAAATTAAAAACAAAACAAAAAGTTAGTGGGAAGGAAGGGGAGGCTGCATCTCACAAACTTTGGATATGGTGTCAGGAGGGACCAGTGGCGGAAGGGAAGGGAAAGAGAGGATGGCCCTTGACAAGATGGATGGACACAGGGACAGAACAACAGTGGTGTTGGTGCTGGCCCATGCGGCGCTTTGTTCCGTACGGTGGTTCCGTACGGTGGTTGCTATGGGTGGGATCCCACTCGGCGGCACGGAGCGACAGCAGCGCCAACGTTTTGAGGTCTAGATCCACAGGTATCCACGTCAAACACATCTGTTAGCAAGTCCTAGAAACCTGTATTAAACAGCAACGTTGGCAGATCAAGCTAGTGTCTCAACATATTCGCCCTCTGCGTGGAGACACACTCCTGACGTCGGGGTCTCCATCTCTAGCCCATCCACGAAAACCTCGGCCCTCTGAGATCCATGGGCAACGTGACGGTCAGGCATCCCTGAGGGACTCAGACTGTGTGCCTTCCCAGTGCACTTTGAGTTCGGGAACCAAAAAGAAGTCTTGAAGGGTCCCGGTCAGAGATGGCGGGTGAACGGGGACAGGTGTCCTGGTGGCGTGCTCACGGGGTCCTTGCTGCCCTCGAAGCATGAGCAGGCATGGTGCTGTGATGGAAGGAAAGCATTCTTGGTACAGCTGTCCTGGTCGTTGACTCACTATTGTTGCTGTCCATTTTCTTTGGAAACGTCTTCCTCATACGTCCCCGTGACCTTCGTGAACATCCATCAAGATTTGACATCCCCTAAAGCAGTCACCATCCCCCTTCTGAGCTGACCTCTCTGCTGTGAACTCAACTGGCCCAGAAGATCCCCGCAGAAGGCACTGTTTTGATAAGGCCTTTGAAAACCAAGCATTTTTTGGTCACCTTCAGGCGACCAAGACAAGTGTAAGGCTGAGAGAACTTGTCTACAGCCATCCCCTGACTGCGAGGATGCATTTCAGCGGGTTTGGTTTGGAATAAACCCATGCATGCATGTATGAGCTCGAACACCAGCAGCAATATGTTTGGATTTGTGTGTGTGTGTGTGTGTGTGTGTGTGTGAAACAAAACACTGGCCAATTCAACAATTTTTATACCTATGATTTAGGGACATTGGCTATATTCTTTATGTTCTACAATTATTAGCATTATTCCCCCCCCCCCCGCCCAAATCTTTCCCATCCCCTTTAACAGAAACCCAGCACCTCCTAGGCAGGACTACTTCTTTGGGCCTCCCCCTGGACCAATGGGCAACATCATGATAAGCAGAGAAAAGCCAGAGGTTGGCAGGGTTTTGTCTTGCGGGGATCCACCATCACTGCGCATGGGAGCAGCCGTCAAGGGAGCAGAAGACGTGTTGCACTGGGTGAAGCAGCTGCACAGACCTCTTTAAGGTGCTGACAAGCATGGATGCAGGGGTGTGTCCTCCATGGCCTCCTATGCATGGGAAAGTCGGACGTTGACCAAGGAAGACCATGAAGAATGGCTGCGTTTGAATTGAGGTGCCAGTCAAGCATCTTGAAAGTGCCATGGACTGCCAAGAGGACAAAGACATCTGTCTTGGAAGACATATGGTCAGTATGCACCTTAGAGGCAAGGATGGCTAGACTTTGTCTTACCTACTGGGGACATGCTGTCAGGAGAGACCAGTCCCTGGAGAAGGACAGCAGGCTTGGAACCACAGAGGGGCAGCGAAGAAGAGGAAGACCCTCACTGAGATGGATGGACACAGTGGCTGCAACAGTGGGCCCACACACAAGGCCATTTCTACCTTTGGACCTTCTGTTTCCTCTTTACCTGGCAAACACCTCTCCTCCCTCTGGGAGTACTGTCCCCCAACCTTTGTCCATCAGAGAGCTTGCCCACAGGTTGGTCGGCAGGCTCATTCTCTCAGTGGTGAGTACTAGGCCAGGGGACCCCACGTCCAAGCCTAGGTTCTGCCATGGACTTGTGGGGTGACCTGGGCCAAGCCACTTTTCTTTTTTAATTAATTGCTGAATTTACTTTCTAAAAAGGGTTTGATTGGCATCTAATTCACATATACAATTCAATAGTTCAATCATATTAAGAAGAGTTGGGCAATCATCATCACAATTAACTAAAGAGCATTTCTTCCCCTTGGGCTTATTGTTGTCAGCTCCCCCATCCCCCAATCCCTCCATCGTGCTTCTGGGTAATTATTAATCCAGTGACTATCTCTACAGTCCATCCACCCATATAAAATCATACAAAACACACACGAGAAACTAGACCAAAAAAAAAACAACAAAGACAAAGCCAAACAGAGGAAAACCTCAACAGTAAAGAAAGCAAAATCTACCCCCAATTGAAACAACTTCAGAATGAATCAAAAGGGAGATTAAATGATAAAGTGCACCATTTTGTCATCAGTAGAGCTCACTCCCTGGAGAAGGACATTGTGCTCGGTGAGGTGGAAGGACTTGGATTTTATTATTTACAATCCTTGGATGGCACAGACTAGTGTGCTTCTTCCATGTGGACTTAGTTGACGTCTCACTTAGATGGCTGTTTGTTTTAAGACAAGGCTTTAAGACCCCAGATGCTTTGCTTCCTGATAGATGGGCACTATCTGGTTTCTTCATCTCACTTTGCTACAGCACCCCTATCTTCAGTGATCTCTTCATAAGGGTATCAAATAGGGCCATCAAAATCCATTCATATATATGTGTCTGGTTCACTTTAGAAACATTATTATCATTTTATGATAGAGAAAATTATCAGTCAGCCCCATGGGATGTAAGGTAATCCTATTGATAGTATCACTGCTTTAGCCAAAGGTATAGAATTTAAAACACTGCTGAGAAAAGGTAATTAAACACATATAAGCTGGCTTTTCAGACAGCAATGCATGAATTGTTGACTTGTACAGATTAACAGCTCAAGTGACTGGACACTATTTAATGAACAGTGAGAGCCATGGATAGGGCAACACTTTCAGTCACACTCGTTCACAGAGGCAGAACCATGCCTGTGGCCAAGTCACTTTTCCTCTATGGCTTCATATCTTCTTTTCCCTCAATAGTGTCCTGAGGGAGCTGGGCCCTTCCAGCTGGAACTTTCAGTGGGATGTGCATCTAAAGGTTTTCTATGCCCGTAAAGGATTACAGTCTCAGAAGCTCCCAGGAGCAGTTCTGCACTGCCCTGTGGGGTCCCTAAGTCTGAATCGACTCCATGGCAGTGAGTTTGGTTGGGTGTTTTGGGTGCATCTAAAGCACACACTGGAAGCAGCTAGTCAACTGTAGGATGTGCACTGCGTTCCTAGAAGGATCTCGAACACTGTCTTCAAACTGGGATCCTCACGGGTGGGGTTCCAGGTCTGAGATATCCCAAGATCCCTGAGCCCAGCCACTGGGCCTGCCACGTGAATGGTGGCTGGATTAAGTTCTCATTAGGGATTCTTTCCCCAGGAGGAACGGACTTCTACACCTCACCCTCCACCTCCCCACTCCCTGCTTCTACTCACCCCTTCTGGTCTCTGTTCCCTATAATCCTCACGGAGGGTGGATGGGGTGAGGGTGGGGGGTGGAACAGCCACCACTACCAGGCACCAGAGGTCAGAGGAGTTTGGAATCCTAGAGCGGACACAACGCCATTCTCTTCCAGGCAACATTCGGTCCCCAGACAGGTCAGAGGGGACCAGTTCCCGGGTCTTTCTCCAAAGCGGTACACCAAGCGGCTCTTCACAGAATATCTCACCACAGAGGTGTCTGGAGAAGCCAATCTTTTTGGATTTCCTCTGCTCTTTTTTGGTGTGCTTGCTTGTTTCCCGACTAGGGCACAATACCTTTTACATTCCTGCTAACAAACTCCGCCCCCCCCTCCCCATCCCACTCCACTCTAGCCCCAACCCCAAAGCAAGGAAAACAACGATACAGTGTTTCTTAGGAAAACAGATCTGAAAGGCCATCTTTTCTTCCTTCCCTTCCCTGCCCTCCCCCTTTCTCATTCCCCACTTCTCTCTTTGCCTTCATGTCTTTCTTCCTCTCCCTTTAGTTCTCTCTCTCTCTCCCCTCTGGAACATTTCTGAGATGCGTTCTGTTTTTCACAGTCCAAACCACTGGTCTCACTAAATGAGAAGTCCCTCATTTCCGACCCTTTGCATGTCTGTAGGCAGGGAGCCCAGGCCCTCAGGGCCAAGACCCCACGGGTGAGAGCTGAGGAGACCCAGGGAGCCTATGTCTTTGAGTGCAGCGAGCACTGAACAAAGAGTCACCAGCCCCCCATGCAGTGACATCCACAGGTGTCCCTGCAGAGTAACCGCCATCCAGGCCTGGATTCAAATCTTCACTCGGGGGACTCACCCCAAGCTTTGGGATGAGCTATATGGCCCTAAGCTGTCACTTCACCCCCTGTCGGGGCACGAACTGTGCCTGACACACTGTTGGCAGTTGCTGAGTAACCAGCAGGCTGCATTGTTCTTCGGTGCTTGCTCTTGATCAGGCGTTTGGGCTGCATGGTCTCATTGGAGCCTGTGAGACCCACTGTAGAGATAACCCAACTGAGGCCAGCCAGAGGTGGAGCCGGACTCGGGCCCTGGAGACTGTGCTTTGAAAACAGGACTCTCTCTGGATCGAGGAATCCCCGAGTGCTTTATAAACAAGTAACATTAAAAAGCAACAACATAAAGACAAGAACTTCCATCCAGTCCATTCCCATTCATAGTGACCCCGGAGGACAGGACAGAGCCACCCCTGGGGGTTTCTGAGACTGTAATTGGGGATCAGAAAACCTCATCCTGCAGAGTAGATGGTGGCTTCAAACTGCCGACCTTGCAGTTAGCAGCGGAACATATACCTCAAAGGTCAGAGATTTGAGTTCTCCCAGAGGCCAGAGGGTGACCAAGCAGGCTATTAAGCACCCTCTGGAGCTCCGTTCCCATGGGAGGAAGACGGGGCTTTCTACTCCCAGAAACAGTGTCCGTCTGGGAAACCCATGGGTGCAGTTCTACCCTGTCCTATAGGGTCGCTATGAGTCGGTATCAACTTGATGGCAGGGAGTTTCTTGGTTTGGAGCCTAGTTCCATCAGACACACACGAGCTGGAATCCACTGGTGACAAGTGGCACATGGTCTCCTGAACGGAGCCTCTGTGACTGCGACCTTGCTGCTGGGCCCGGGCTGCTATGTGCCTCCCCGTGCTGCCCAGAGTCAACCTCCACTGAGTTTCATAATTAGATTTCAGAGGCCCTGCTCGGCCCCTAGGGCCTTCTGAGGCATCTTAGGCCAACATGATGTTTGAAACGGTTTTCCTGGGAAAAGGGTAGATTCCTTTAGTGAATGGATGTCTCTCTGGAATGTTTGGACACCCAAACATTCTGAGACACTTGCCTGTCTCCCCTCACCCACCAGGCAAGCCCCAAGCACCAACTGTGTGCCAGCTTCACAGGGCCCTGGCCTGGGCTGCACCCTCAGGGACTCAGGAGCCACTGGGGCAGACATGATGGGAATGCCCGGGAGAAGGGGAGGCCCTTACAGGCAAGGGCAGAGGGCCCAGTGGGTGGCATCCGCTCCCCTGAGCTGCTGATTGCCCGTTGGTCTCCAGGTAGTGGGAGCCCTGCTTTCTGTTCCCTGCAGGAGATGCAGAGACAAGAGTGCCAGGTGAGGCCTTAGAGGCCACAAGGTGCCCCTCAGGAGGTAGAGGGCAGGATGTTGAAGGAAGCAAGCATGGGGGTCAGCTATCCTGTTCACATGTCCCTGAAATGGTGCCTCTGAGGAGAGGCAACAGGGGCACTGAGGGCTGGTGGCAGGGGGGCAAGTAAGCAGCCCCAGGCTGCACATAAAGGTGCTCCTTGCCCAAAGGAGCTTTCTAGAGTGGGGAACCCCCCATCTCCCACCCACCCCTATCCCCAGAATGCTCCCTCAATCCTCTCTCCTGGGAAGAGCAGCTCCTCTTGGCAGGGCTGGCAGGGACCAGAAGGCCCCCACTTTGGAGTTACTGGGTCCTGCTGGGCTGTGAACCCCTAGGGAGTAGCTGGAGGGCTGGCTGGCTGGGGTTCCTCCAGCCCCTACTTTCTGTTTGCCACCTGTGGTCCAAGGCCTGGGGAGCAGGCAGCCAGGACTGGCCCTCACATGTCTCTCTCTGCCTTTGGTCAGCACGCCTCCCCTGCTGTGACTTGAAGAGAGGTCACAGGAGGAGCTGTGAGGGGGCCGGAGGGGAGGAGGGAAGGCTTGTTTGGTAGGCCAGAGGCAGGGAGGCCACAGAGGGTGGAGGGGAGGGTGGGCAAGAGAGGGGCGGCGAGGAAGGGAGAGGAGGTCTCGTTCTTGGGGAATAAGGAGAAACATGGGCAAGTGCTGCGGGAGAACATGATGACCGGACCCTGAAAGACACGGAGGTGGGAGGGAGACTGCGGGATTTGGACAGGAGGATGGTGGGGCCCTGAGAGAGATGATGGGAGTGGAGGTGTGTCCTGGAGCAGCGTGCGGGTTGGGTGAGGAGGATAGTGGGATCATGGGAGCCAGTCCTGGAGGCCAGAGGGGGCTGGTGGGCTTATGAGCAGCACTGAGTGTGCAGAAAGGAGGAGTCTGAGGCATAAGCAGCTGGGGAGGAGGTGTGTTGGGGAGACGGAACTGGGGGCTGCGAGAGGCACTCAGGGGACGCGGAGGGGAGAGGAGGGAGGACATGAGACACAGAGAATCTTAGAAGACAGAGGGGGATTGTGGGGTTGGGAGAGGGGGATTGTGGGATTATGAGACACGGGGAGAGATGGGAGGTGTCCTGGAGGAGAGAGGGGGTTGGGGGATTGGGAGGAGAGGACTGGGGACCCGTGAGAGGGTCCTGGGAGCAGCACAGCCAGGAGAGGAGGTGTGTGGGGCTCTGAGACATAGAGGGAGCAGATATGGGCCTGTGAACAGCATGGCCAGCAGAGGATTGTGGGGGAGTTTCAGACCCAGAGCTCCCCTCAGTGTCTCTCCTGTACAATTGTGCTTCCTCACATCTCCCCAGCCCCACTCTCCCAGCCCGTTCCCGGTCTGGCATCTTTCCCTCCGTCCCCAGTCCCTCCCTCTGCCATGACTCCTCATTAGTCCATCTTCACTCCCAGCCTGCAGAGCCCCTGCCTGCTTGCTCAGGCCCGTCTCCCCAGAGCCATATCCCAGGTCTCAGCCAAGGGGGCCCCCTAGGGAAGTGCATGTTAATTGCATGGACGCGTGGTGGGGGTCCCCGGATCTCCAGGCTGCATGCCCATTTCACACACGGGGACATGGAGGAGCTCTGAGAGGCCCAGAGGGACTGACCTGGGGCCTCCCACTCTGCCCCTACTCTTAGGCCACAGGCTGGGGGGCCAGCACTCAGCTTGTCCTGGCCCCTGGAGGTGCTGTTTGGAACCCGTGGTCGGTTGTTCTGGCGATGCACATGAGGGTGGGGAGTACAGGGCACATGAGGACAGCTCGTGAGAAGCTTCTGGAAGCTTCTCCCTGAGGCCTGGGTTGAGTGTGCCCAGCTCCGCTGAGAACCACTGGAGACTACGGCTCTGGTCCCGTTCCTTGGCACCCTTGCCTGGGGTCGGGCTGGCAGAGAAGGACTGCTTAGTGAACCCTCACCTCAATGATGTAATCCCTGCCATCCTTGCTGTGGACAGCTTTGACGGCGCAGATGTCCAGGCCACCGAACATTTCCGAGCAGCTGTCCACCCACAGCTTGTACCTGCAGGGATGCGGACAGAGAGATAGGTATGGTTTATTGTGCCAACCTGGCCAATAAGCACATGTAGGGTTAATTGAAGGGCGGAGAGATAAATGACCCAGTGAGCCTCGCCTTTCTAGTTCTCAGACCGCTTGCTTTGTGATGGTTGGACCAGGGTGCAGCTGCCTTAGCCAGTTTCCTGCTTCAGCTGGCAAGGCTCACTTCCTGTAAGACATCCCTGAGGAGAAGCCTCATGGACCTACCCCGATGCAGCCCTGGGTGCTGGAGCAGCCGTGTGGAGACCCCTGACATCACAGTGATGCATACATGCTCACTTATTCGGCTTTCCTCCTGCAATTGGTGTCATAGCATGTGTTTTGTGAGATGGAGGAGGACTTGGTAGATTGGTGTCAGACATATGGGTTAATGTTGGACTTGTGGGCTTGGAAAACACTGGGTTGGGGTGTTTTCTTGATGTGCACTTACCCTTTATATAAAACTCTCTCCTACACATATGAGTTTCTGTGGATTTATTTCCCTTGTTTACCCAGACTAATACAGACAGTGAGTCCGGGGCAGGGTGAGAGAAAGAGAGAGACAGAGCAGGGCACGGCTTAGGGAGACAAGTACAGAGACAAACAGGCAGTGAGAGAGACAGAGAGAGGCTGAGCAGGGGGTGGAGCAAGAGAGACATAGGGTTAGAGGTAGAGTGAAGGGTAGGGACCAGTGAGAGAGACAGAGATCCAGATGGGAGGGACAAAGAGGGGGGCTGAGGCAGCCAGGAAGGACAGGAGAGAGGAAGGTTGGGGGAGGATGGGGTGATAACTTAGGGACATCAGAAGTCCCTGCACCTGTAGGACCTGCTGGCTCCTGGGAGAAGGCAGATGGCTCAGCCACACCGACCCCCTGGTCCCCCAGCACCTCTTTCCCTGGGGAAAGCTGCTTCAAGAGCTCCAGAGAGTCTACCTAGCTACCCGCCCAGTTCCCAGGGCACGGGTCATACCAGAGCTGCAGGGGGCAAAGGGCACATTCTCCCCAGAGCCTGGGGAGGGCAGGCAGGGAGCCTGACAAGCTGGTCACGCCCAGCTATGGGGGCCTGGCTCCCCAGACCCCATGGCTTTTGTCCCCCATCTAGGCCCATTGGCCTCACAGGGGAGAGAATGCAATGCTGAATGTGGACCTGCCCCCAGGGACGATTGTGACCGGAGAAATCATCCCCACTTGTCCTGGGCTTCCCTGTGGCGGCTGCCTCCAGGAATCACGGCGACTTGCCTCTCCCCACCCTCCAGGGTCACTCGGGGTGCCTGCAGGGATCTCCTGGTGTCTCCCAGCTGGAATGAGGAGCGGGCAGGGCCTGTAGAGCTCTTGGATGCCACCCTCTCATCTAGTCCACCCATGCTCACAGAGGCCCCGAGAGGGATCATGGCTCGCCCGGGGCACACAGCAAGGCAGGCTTGTCCAGATGTGCTGCCCACCGCCCTCACCTGCCCCTCTCGAGTGGCACAGGAGACGGTAAAGTAAGAGGAGAGTCATATATGGCAGAGGTCCCCCTCTGGGCCAGCCTCGGGGACCTCTCCTCCCCCCTCTCGATCCCTGAAGCAACTTGTGCAGGTCGGTTGGTTTTAACTCACTCTACTGATGAGGAAACCGTGGCTCAGTGAGGTGGGTCTGGGGCCCTGCTGCTGTCAAACCCAGAGTTTGACAAACCCTGAGCCTGCCACTCCCATGCCGGGATTCTGCAGACAGACTCCATGTGACCTCAAGGCAGGAGGGCCAGGGCGATGGTGGCCTACTGGGGATGTCCCTGAGCACCTGGTGGGCTCTGGGGAAGGCTAGGAGTCCTATCTGGGAAAGGCCACGGTGGGCAGGCCCACGTATGTCTCCTGGGTGCCCATGGGGGTGATGCAGGAGAGGGACTTCCCCAACCAGGCCAGTCAGTGTGTCAAGTCATGAGCCCAGTCGCAGGAGACCAGCCAGCCCAGAGGAGTCTTGAGATTGAAGGGCGCACCTGCTACATGGCGTTGATGAGAAGGGAAGGAGGCTAAACTTAAGACACCCCTGCCCATCCCTCTCACCTTTGGTCTCTGACTTGGCTATGAGTCTCTCCCTCTTGCAGTTGAAAGGTACCCTAGTAGCCCTGCTGAGTGAGTGTTGGGCTGTGAAAGGGTGGATTCAAATCCACCAGCGGCTCCTTGGGAGAAGGGTGAGGCTCTCTCCTTCCATAAAGATCTACGGCCTCAGAAACACTATACAGGGCCTCTGTTCTGGGGCCTTCTGCCAGGGCATACTCCAGAGCTCCCCATGGACAACCAGCCTCTCCCTCTTCCTACTGAGATGGAAATAAGCCCCAAAGAGGAGGGGCCCCCACACCTCCAGCACCCTCCTGAGGAGGCTTCCTGGTATCTGTTGGGGCTCCCTGCCCTCCCCCAGAAGGAGCTGGGCAGGGTCCAGTGGGCCTTCGGGTCAAGACATCACACTTGGACTCAGCTCTGCCAGTGGTCAGTTTCATGACTTAGGCAAGTCACTCCCCCTCTCTGAACTTCCAAATTCCAGTGGAGCATCCCCCCTCCAGTTTCCATCACGGATGGCGGCTGTCTGCACTCCTCTTTCGTCTCTCACCTTTCGGTCATGGCCACCTGCTCCAGCATGGCAGAACCTGTGTTGGCCTTCCAGTTTCCAGAGATGGACGTCCTCCTGGAGCACAACAAAGAACACCTATATCAGGCACCTGCTTTCCTTTTTCGCTGTGGCTGGGAGGAAGCTCAGATTCAGGGATCACCTGTGTGCCATGCATCCTCAGGCACCTATGTGCTCCTTCTGCTCTATTTCTCTATTTCTCTTGCCCTTGACAGGCTTCTGAACCCGTCTTAGCTTGCCTATCTTTTCCCAAGCTGCCTTTGAAGTTTGCAAATTAAATGGAAAATCATGCTGGCACCACCGCCGAAGTCCCACCAATCCTTGCCCTCCTATTTCTGAGAAACACACCTGGATGGGGGAGGTGTCATCGCAGGCCATTCTGGGATCTTGGAGGGTCTCCAAGTTTAGGAAAAATGATCAGTGGAGAGAAGCGATGGATTTGTCAGGCAGGTGTTAGGAGGTCTTGTGACCTCTGCTGGCCCCAGTGCCCTCCCCTGGTCCTGTGCTCGCGTTCTTCCGGCAGCAACTGACCCCCTTCCTTGTTCTCCAGTCCCCACGGCTCGTTCCTAGGGGTGTGGCTTCCATACACAGTCTTCCCTTTTCCCGATACCATCTTCATCTTCGTCTTCATCCTTCAGGCTTCTCCTGCCATGGGACGTCCTTTCTGTCTTCCCCAACAAGAGTAGACTGCCCTACACAATGCGTAGCAGGGCCCAGCTCACTGGTAAAGACTGCTACATTATACTCTCTTCACCCATGAGGAGGAAGCTCCTGAGAGCAACCTTGGCCTCTGAGCAGCCAACGTCCAGTAGGCACCTGGCACGTAGTAAGTACCCAACGGACTACTGACTGGATGAGGGGCTTTCTGTGGAGTGGGATCCACAGACTCCCCATGGCCCCGTGACCTCGCAAAGCTGGAACAAATCTAACCAAACCCACTCACAGCCATGGAGTTGATCGCAACTCAGAGTGACTCAGCTGGACAGAGTAGAACATTCCAAGATGTAAGTCTTTTAAAAAAATAGTTTATGGATAATCATCACAGCATCAGTTGTACAACACTTTTTTCTTCCTTGTACTCATGATCAGTTCCCCATTTCCCTGCAGCCTCCCTTCCCACACCCCCAATAAGACATCATTCCAGTCACTGTCTCTATAGATTTACCTACCCTGGATTTCATATACTGGAACACACACACACACACACACACACACACACACACACCAGTATCCCCTGCCCCTACTCCACAAATTACCCTTAAGGAGAAACCTCAATTGAGGAGACTTACATCTTCTGGGGGGGATCAGCCAGCCCCATCTTTCTCCGATGAAGGTACTGGTGAGTTCAAACCACTGACATGGCGATTAAGAGACCAGTGCAGAGCCCACCACACCACCAGGTGCCTTAATTTAACCAACGTGAACAGACAAAGCTAAGGCTACGGGAAGCCACGTGGCTGGGATGAAACCAGGGGCAAGGCTCTGCTCCGGAGATCTGTCCTAAAAGAGAAGCTAAACTGCACCTGACAGCAGCTGCTGAGAGGAACTGGACAACAGGCCCATGACTGTTAAGGGGTGGAGAGCCATTGGAGCTCAGTGCTGTCCGGCTCAGCTCAACCCAATGTAGGAAGCACGAACTGGGCCATCCGGGGTCCTGGGGATGGACTAGTGTAAGTGTGCAGAGAAGATGCCCTTCTGGGCGGAGTTCCCAGAGTATAGAGTTAGCGGTACACAGAGGAGTGAAATATTCAGGGGATGGAAGAAAGCAAAGGAGAAACCAAAGTCACCCAGTGAGAGTCAAGGAGCTGGCCACTGAGATGCGCCTCAAAGGGTGGATAGGATTTGGGATGGTGGGTTCTGTGTGGTGATATGTGAAGGTAAGAGACGGACTTGAGTCAGACAGATATGAATTTGAATTTTGGCTCTAGCATCGACTAGCCATATAATCTTGGGCCAACGCGATAGCTCGGTTTTGTGTCCGCTGAGTTGGGCCAGGGTTCATAATAATGTGGCAGGAATCTCGCTTGGTGTGATCCAACACAAGGCATTCAACTCCCTGGGGTTCTCACCTAAGGTAACTGACTCTGGGCAGCCAGCTGTTGTAGTTGGATACAGCCCTCTTGATTAGGTCACAATGTTGAGGTTATTGGAAGAAGGGCTCCTCAGGGGTGTCATCTGCAATTTGTAACGCACACCGTGGAAAGCTCGTCAGCTCCATCGCCACAAGTTTAATTTAGTTTGGAGACTATCAGACTAAAGAAGGATTGTGGGTGAACCCTCTAGTGGCTAATGTTGCTTCTCATGAGGGTACCAGTGAGCAATCTGACACGGTACGTGGATGCCGTTGGTAGGTGTGCTATTGACTTGTATCCGACTCATGGGATCCAAGGGACAACAGAGTGACCTGCTGCCAGGTCTCTATCCTCAAAAGCCCTGCTGTATTTGAGTCTGTTGTTGCCGTCACTGCGTCAGTCCATCTCACTGAGGGTCTCCTCATTTTCTCCGACCCTTTACCAAGCCTGGAATTCTTCTCCAGGGGTGTTTCCCCCTCCCCATAACATGTCCAAAGTAAGTGAGAAAGTTTTGCCAGCCTTGCCTCTAGGAGCATTCTGGGGGGAGATCAAGGCGGTGGGTTTCTTCTTCTGGCAGACCACAGTCTCTTCAATATCCTTTGCCAGCACCTCAATTCAAGACACCAGTTCTTCCTCTGTCTTCTTTACTTGCCATCCAGCTTCTGCATGCACGTAGGGTGACTGAAAGAGTCATGGCTTAGGCCAGGAGCACCTTACTTTTCAAGGGGCAATCTTTCCTCTTGAGCAACAGATTTGCCTAGTGCCATGCATTGCTTTATTTCTAGGCTGTGGCTGCCATGCACATTGATTGTGTTGTTTTTAGGTGCCATCTAGTCTGCTTTGGCCCGCGGTGACCCTACACACAGCAGGCCTAAACACTGCCCGGTCCTGTGCCATCCTCACAATTGTTATTTAGCTTGAGCCCATTGCTGCAGCCATGCTGCCAATCCACGTCATGGCGGGCCTTCCTCTTTTTGCTGCCCCTCCACTTTACCAAGCTCGATGCCCTTCTCCAGGGACTGGTCTCTCCTGACAACATGCCCAATGTATATAAGATGAAGTCTCACCATCCTGGCCTCTCAGGAGCACTCTGGTCTCACTCTTCCAAGACATATTTGTTTGTCCTTTTGGCAGTTCATGGTACTTTGGGAAGTCTATGGTCCACTGGGCCCTGATTCTAGATCTAAGTAAGATGACATTCTTGACCCCTTCAATCTTTTCTCTGTTTATCAAGAAGCTGCTTGTTGGCTCAGTTGCGTGAATTTTGGTTTGCCGTTGTTGGCACGGGCCATCAAGTCGGCTGCACCCCATAGTTCCCTGTGTGCAACAGAATAAGACACTGCGTGGTCTGGGCCCTCCGCACAATTGTTGCTATTCTCAAGCCCATTACTGCAGTCACTGTGTCAGTCCTTCTCTTTGAGAGTCTCTCTCTTTTTCACTGCTTCTCTATTTCGGATAGCGGGATTGAATAAACAGGTGAGTGGACAATTAGTAGGTGGTGGGCTGGATTGAATAACTAGGTGACTGGGCAGTTAGTAGGTGGTGGGCAGGATTGAATAACTAGGTGACTGGGCAGTTGGTAGGTGGTGGGTGGGATTGAATAAATAGGTGAATGGACAGTTGGTAGGGGGTGTGTGGGAGTGAATAAATAAATGACTGGACATTTAGTAGGTGGTGGGAGTCAGTGCTTTTCCTACTGATGTAGGAGGTTACAGATCAACAGTAGGGAATGGCTAGCAGGAACAAGGTGACATTGGGTGACAGTTGGAAACGGTGCTATGAACTGGCCTTTCACTGAATACTGACACCTTGTCATTGTTGCCCTCCCACATGGCAATCCCATGTACAACAGGATTAGACTGGCTTGCTCCATAGGGTTTTCATGGGCTGATATTTTGGAAGCAGACGTCGCATTTTTCTGGAAGTTTCAGCAGCCTAGTAACTCTCCAGCCTCTACCAACAGATGGGTGGTGGATGTGTGTGAGGGACATTCTCCAGGGATCAGGCCCAATTGTCCTGTGCGGAATGTGAAAGTTCTACTGTGGAACCATAGCAGTACCCAGGAGAGGGATGTTGTTGGTGTGGGCTGCCAGATTGGTTGTCTGCTCACAGCTGGTCCACGTGGCAGAGCAGACCTGCCCTACAGGGTGTGCCAGGCTGTGATCTCTGAGTGGAGATGGCCAGATCTGTCTCTTTCAAAGTCCCTGGGTGGGTTCAAACTGCCAACTTCCCAATTAGCAGCTGGGCACGTAACCATGGGGCCACCAGGACTCCTTAATAACATACTTAGAACCCAAGCACACGGGACCCATGGCCATCGAGTTGATTTCCCCTCCTAGGGACTCTGGGACAGTTGTGAGGATGGCGGGTGTGGAACCGAGCAGGGTTTGGTTGTCTGCGCACAGGGTCCCTCTGGGTCGGAGCTGACACGATGGCACTGAACAGGAACAAGAGTGAGTTGCGCATTGTTTGATTTCTTGGCTGTTGCTTCCAGGAACGTTGATCGTGTTTGATCGTACACAAGGTTTGTTCAACCATAGACAAGGTTTCCTAGATTATCAGTCTTTACAGACAGCTTGATCTTTCTCCCCAGGAGTGGTCTTGAACTGCCGACTATATGATTAGCAGCAGCCCATCAGGGATCCTTAATATAGACATTGAAGTGACAGTGCTCTATGTACACAGATGGGCTTAGGCCACATACATTTCTTTGCAAGCTCGAGAGGACCCAGACGTGCTGACATTTCAGTAGCACCACGCTCACAGGCAGGGCAGGAAGTGGGACAAAGGGAGGGTGAATGGTCACTGGTAGGGAGGACATTCTACACTAAGGAGTGACATGAACCTCCTCCCTCGGATGTGGGCCAACCCAAAGTCCAGGAAATGCCATAATGAGTGACAAATTGGAGCTGTCAGGCCAGAGAGGCTCAGCATAGAAAATGCAGCAATGAGGTAATCCTCAAGAAGAGAAACTGGGCAAGGTGCAGTCAATGTCAAGGGGAGACTAACAATGAGGAGAAGGGAAGTGATATCATGACGGATGGATGGGCTGCTGGGGTCTCAGGAATGCATTAAGCCTACCACACGGACTGACGGCACAATTCCGAAGGGAAGGGAAGGGAGTCACCTCAAGGACATCCAAGAACAGTGACAGATCTGGCCAAGTTCAGGGGTGGACGGGGGTTCTTGTTCAAACTCTACCACAGCAGGGCAGAAGGATTCCTTAAGGACCCACTCCATGCCTTTCTTCCTGCGTCTCCTTCAATTGCCCAGCTGCCCAGCTGAGGAGTTGAGACAGAGACCACCTTGCCAGTTTTATAGGAGAAAACAAAGATGACAAAAATGAACCCCTGGTCTAGGCAGTCCAGGCACCCCAAAGCAAGTACGGACATCCACATACACAGATGATCATGGCTATGTTCAATAAAACGTTCTTGACATAAGCAGGTGACCCCACAGCACAAACGACATTGCAGAGGCTCATAGATAAAAACTTCCAAGGATCCAGTCAACGCCCATCTCAGATGTGGGGCCACGCACACAGCTGGTGCTTTCTAACTGGTGTGAAGGTGGCAGTGGTTCTGATCGCTATAGGGCTTCTCATGCTATGTGGAGCCAACAAGCACAGTCTTCGGTCAGAGGCAGGAACTTTGCAAACGAATGGGACCTTCTAACGAGTCGAGAATTTCCTTCCTATCCCTGTAAGCGGGACTTGAGTGCATCTCATCCTTTGCACGAACCAGCTCTGTAGTGAATATATGTTTTGTTTAGACTTTTCCTGCCTGGAATCCATTCATCCAGTCAGAGCCCTTCTGTTTCCATTGGAGAATGATCCTGATACATTGCACATCATCCTGGTGGGACTGGTCATACTGGTTTTTTGCCTTTCTCCAACCAAGAAGCAAGTGACCAATACTGGGCTGGCTCATCAGTGCTGCTTCCATGGACTAGAACCTGGAGTCAAGCAGTGAAAGGGAGGGCAGATTCATTTCCCAACCACAGTCCCCCAAGACTGTCTAGGACAGTTGTTCTCAACCTGTGGGTCATGACCCCTATGGGGGTTGAGTGACCCTTTCACAGGGGTTGTCCGATTCATCACAGTAGCAAAATGACAGTGATGAAGCAGCAACAAAGATAATGTTATGGGTGGGGGTCACCACCACATGAGGAACTGTGTGAAAGGGTCGCAGCCTGAGGAAGGTTGAGAACCACTGCTCTAGTACATAGGACACTCCAGATTCGAGGATGCCCTGGACCCTAATCTTCCCAAGATTGCTACTTCTGCTCATTTGTCTATATTTCTCATCACCCCAAGTCTTCTAATGTTGTTGGTAGGTGGACAGCGACCCTGTGCACCACAGCTGGACCGCTGCCAGCTCCTGCCCCACCCTCGCCACTGCTGCTGTGCTTGAGTCCATGACTGCAGCTACTGGGGGGGGGGTATCTTCTTTTCTGCTCACTCTCTACCTGATCAAACAGGGGGTCCTTTGCTACATGTGCCCTTGAAAACAAACGTGCACACACCCTTTGCATTAGCTGTGGTTTCCGGGGTGTGTGGCCAGAGACAGCTGATGTCACCTCTTCCTTGTTCTCATTGGCTCCAGGGGAAGCTCTTGCTGCCCACATCCCCAGAGGGATCCCTTTAGAAGGACAAGCCAGATCACGCCACGCCTCTGCTCAGAGGAGAGGAGAACCCACACCCTTTTGGAAGGGCACTTAAGGCTCTCCTTGATTTGTCTCCCAATTTCTCCATCAGTATTTTTTTCCTATAACATACATCTGCTGGTGGTAGCTAAGGTTTTGTGTCAACTTGGCTGGGCCAGGATCCTTAGCAGTCTGACAGTTAAGACCCACTGATGCCTCATGAGGTGATCTAACGCAATGTAACCCCCTCCGTAATGGGATCTGCTCTGAGTAGCAGTCGGTTGTAAGAAGATAAGGATGATATGCAACAACACCTTTACATAGATTCAATCCATTTCAAGTTTCCTTGGGGATGTGGCCTGCTCCCAATGTAAGTGGAAGCTGTGGAAAAGCTTGCTTGCTTTTTGCTGGGTCTGGATCCTGCACTGGTTCTAACTGACCTCCAGTTTTGGGACTTGAACCGATGGCCTGCCATACACCTGTCAATCTTCTGAGTCACCAGCGGCCTGCTGCCCTTGGATTCGGTTGCCTCTGCAGCCACAGGCCTGCTGTCTTCATGCCAATCTTGAGTTCTTCAGTCCCCTCAGATCCAAGACTCAGGAGAAGCCTCTAGTGAACAGCTGGCCAATGGAACTTGCCTTAACTTTGGCACCTGCCTGTTTCTACAATGATGTAATCCATTAAAAAGATAATAAAACTTTATATGCCTAAATATATAAGCTCCGCTGATTTTGATTCTCTAGAAAACCCAGCCCAAGACACCTCCACATGCTTGCCATTTCTCCAGCATGCTGTGCATCGTTCTTCCTCTGGGGAAATAATCCTTGTTGGCTGAGGTGGACAGAGTCCTACCCTTGCCTAACCTGTAACAGAACATGCGTCCTAAGCATCACTGACCAGAGAAGGGAAGTCGAAGAGACAGAAAGGAAGGGTCATGGCAGATCACTCCCCCGGTGCAGAGGGAGGAGAGGAGCAGGCTAGACGTGAATCTCTAAGCTCCCTTCTTTCCGGACTCTACCCCCGTCCTGCCTCCCCCCCCCCCCCAGCACCTGGCACTCACATGTAAGCCTTGTAGTTGCAGCCGATTTTCTGGATGCGGACGTCGTACTTGGAGTCGATGAAGGCCTCAGTGGTGGCGTAGGTTTTGGCCATGGCGATCACACTGGTGATGTCCTGGTAGTCATGCTGGTTTTCCACTTTGATCTGTATGGGGGGCACGGGAAGGGGGGGCGAATGCTACTTACACTGAGTCCCTACCCAATGCCAGGACCCAGTGCCCCAATGAGAGAGAGAGATGAGGGGGACGTGACTCCTAGCCTTGTGATGCCGACTCCCACTCCCCCTACTAGCAGGGGAGGCAGACAGCAGGGCAGGGAGAGGAAGTGAGGAATCCCATTTGTGGTCGCCGAGGGGAGCTTTAGAGAAGAGCCTGACTGGGGTTTGAAGAGTGGATACGGTTTCCGATGGGCGAGGGAGGGGCAGTCTTTGGAGAGAGTGAGGGATGTGCAAGGGAATTGATGTGAGCAACCATTCACCCTGGGCAAACAGGCAGGGAGGTGGGTTGGCAGGGTCATGGAGGGAGAGGGCGTGGATTTGAGCCTGAAGTCTGGCGAGCCCTTCAGGGGAGGAAGAGGAGTTTCAAGCAGAAAGTGGCTAGATTGTCCTTTAGAAGAACCACGTCAGCCCTTATGTAGCCGGTGAACTGGAGGGGTGTTTACATGGGAGACAAATGAGAAGAAGGAAGCGTGCTTTGTATATGTGTCCATCATGTTTGTGTGTGTACGTATGTATGTGGAGTCAGTGGGAGGTGTGTGTGGCATGTGTGCATCTGCAGTACATATGTGTAGTCTGTGGTGTTTTTGCATGTGCGTTGTGCATTATGTGTGTGTTCTGCGTTTGGTGATTCTATGGCGTGTGTGAAGTGTAGAGAGGGTGGTGCGGTGTCTTTTAGGTATGCATGCGGTGTGTGTGATGTGGCATAAAAATGTGTTGGTCTTTGCATACCCATGTGGTATGAGCGTGTGACATGAGCATGCACTGGACAAGGTCAATGGCCTCAGGGAGAAGCTGCCATTACTTCCTGGACTGAGGCCAGGAACACGGGGTCAGCCCTGGTTTAAGGGAGGCCCAGGAGAGCCTCTGAGGCCAAGTGCAGGTGTGAAGGCCGGAGGCCCATGGCAGTCATCTCAGACACAACATACACCCTCTGCTTCCTGTGGGGGCCCTGCTTGTCACCTTCACCAGGACGGCAGAGAAGTGCCGATGCTGGGCCAGGCTGGGTGGGAGGATCCTCCAGGGTGGGAGGTGACAACCTCTCCTTCTAGCCCTTCCTTGCCTGCCCTTCAAGGCCCTGCGCCAGCCTGACCGCGCCATGATGAAGCCCACTGCTTACAGCGCATTCCCACAGCTCTCCCGGAGCCCAGCCTGGGTTCTGACCCAGGGAGGGGGCCGTCAGAACCATCCCATGGATGCGGGTCAGAGATTTCTCGACTTGCCCCAGGTCCCACAGCGTCTTAGAGCAGTGTTTCTCAAAGTGGGGCTGCTGGGGGCTGCAAAAGCAGATGCTTCACTTTATCCCAGAGGATGGGTTGCGTAGCACACACGCTTCTCACCTCCAGGGGAGTCGTTTTTCTTTCCTGCAGAGGGGCTGGCGGGAGGCCAAAAACATTTGAGAGCCTAGGGATGAAGCTCAACCCCCCACCCCCCCCCCCGAGATTCAGCTGTGATAACCTTCCACCTCCCAGGACGTTCCACAAGAGTGGGGAAGCCCGTGAGACGGGGGTTGGTGAGCCCCCCCCTGAGAGCCCACTCTGCAGAGCACGTGGCCGTGGTCAGACGAGGGCTCCCTAGTGTCCTGTCCCATCAGCTTGCCCACTCCCTCCTCCTGGACCCAGTGGTGGCAGTGTGCCTCCTCTCGCCCAAGTTCAAATCTACCTTTGACCTCCCTCCCCCCCCTGCACCCCTTGGAGGGCCATAGCAAAGGGAGACAGAGGTGGGCACGTCCAAGAGGCCGCCTGACAACATCTATGACAGGTGGCCAACTGAGGCACCAGGACAAGCCTGGGGAAGCGAACTTCTTTCTTTCTTCTTCTTCTTTTTAAAAATCATTTAGTTGGGGGATCTTATAGCTCTTATAACATTTCATACATCAATTGTATCAAGCCTATTTGTACGTATGTTGCCATCATCGTTTCTAACACATTTTCTATTTGAACCCTTGGTATAAGCTCTTCTTTGTTCCCCCTCCTTCCCCTACCCTCCCACCCTCATGAATCCTTGATCAATTATATATTGGTATTATTATTTCATATCCTACACTGTCTGTTGTCTCCCTTCACCCACATTTCTATTATTCGTCCCCTCTGGGGGGCCTATATATCCAATCTTGTGATGGGTTTCCCCTGTCTCCCCTTTCCCCCTCCTGGACCATTCCCTCCCTTCATGATGTTGCTACTCCCACTACTGTTCCTGAGGGGTTTATCTGTCCTGAATTTCATGCGTTGAGAGCTTTTATCTGTACCAATGTGCGTTCTCTGGTCTAGCCAGATTTGTAAGGTAGAACTGGGTCATGTAAGGTAGAAGTGGGTAGTGGGTGGTGGTGGGGAAACATTCAAGAGCTAGATGTGATTGGTCAGTGCTATGCTGCACCTTGGTCGAATCGTCCCTTCCTTATAACCCTTCTGTGGGGGTATGTCCAATTGTCTACAAATGGGCTTTGGGTCTCCACTCCAACCCCCCTCGCTCCCTTCGATATAGTTGTTTGTTTTGGATCTCCTGATACCTGATGCCTGATCCCGCCCACAGGCAATGTGCTGGGTTTTGTGTGCCCATGTGGTATGAGCATGGAGCTGCCGCATCTCCACTTCCAACATCTGTCATCTTGAAATGGGCGGACATTTAGAGATTGCCTTGGGTACTCGCTTATCTCACGACATCTCTGTCTTCCCTGGAGCCATCTGTCCCCCAAAACTCACTCTCCCTCTTCCTTTGGGAATGTTCTAGTGGGATGCCTGGTCTCCCAGCAAAGTCTCCTCTGTTGCTGTCTCCCTGACAGCCGGACGGGTGACCAAGGGTCCCAGCTCTGCTGATTGGACGCCCAGGAGTGGCTGTGAGGTGAGCATCTCGGGGTGGGGGGAGCCTTCTTCCTGTTGACTGGGGTATGACCAGGACGGCGTCAGCTGGAGCAGCCATCAAGGGCCTCACCATGGCAGCCGAAAGCCGAGTGCCTACAGACTGGATGAAGTCTAGTCTCTCAAGACCTTCACCCCCTCCCAGACCCACCCACGCCTGTCTGCTCAGGAAGACTGTGAGCGTCTTTGGGGCAGAAAAGGAGCCTCCCTCGCAGGAAGCCCGCTGTGCCTGGCAGCTGCTTGGGGTGGGCCTGCTGGGTGGAAGGTGAGAAGGCTGGACAAGGGGCCAGCTGGTGACTTGGGAGGGAGTGGGAGTGGGATGAAAAAAGGAGGGAGATTCAGCCCAGGGGGAGAGCAGACGCGTCTCAGGAGGCCTCTTTCATCAGGCGCACTTGTAGGTACAAGCTTGGGACTGTGCGCTACTGCCCAATGGCTTTCAGCTTCCTTTGCGGGCTCTGGAGAACCTGATGGTGTCAGGACCCTGGAGAAGGGGAGCAGTGGGGTGGGTGGGAGCTGGAGGGATGCAGGCCAGCAAGGGTGAGGGGTGGGGGAGGGGATGGGATGGGGGTGTGAGGGGCCCTTGGGAGGGGCAGTCAGCTGGAATGGTGAAATGGTGGAGAGAGTCTTGGCCTCCGGTGAATTTACTGGTTGGAACCCCCTCCAAATGGGTTCACAAAGAGGCTGAGAACAGGGAACCCCAGAGGAGCTGTGATTCAAGATTACCCACGTGCTGCCTGGCAGACGCCCGGAGAGCTCAGTCTCTTCTCCCTTCTCGTCCGTCTGTATCTCCCTCTCCCGGGGCCTCCTCTTGCTTCAATCCCACACGCCTCCCTCTCTTCTTTGCTGGTACCCCAATGGGCCCTTGTCCTCTCATTCCCGCCCCTTGTAGCTCCTTTCTTCTGTTTCTGTACCGTCTCAGACTTCCTCACCATCCACTTTTGTTTCTTCCCTATACCCACTCTTTGCGCCTCCTGGGTCCTTCCGCTCACAGTAGCTAGCTCCATTCAGGGTCACTTTTCCCAATCATGTGTGTGTGTGTGTGTGCATGTCAATGCGCCCCTGTGCTGTCCTGAGTGCGAGTGAAGAGGAGGGGGGAGACTCCAGCAGGGGGAGAGAGCCGCAGGGAGGAGGGTCAGGATACAGTTCAGAATCTCCCCAGAGGGATGCCTTTCAGACATCTCCTATTTCACCTCTGCACCGGGATGAGAAGGTCACCTTCTACGTCCTTGGGAGAGGGTCCCGGTGTTCTTGAACATCTCCAAGGAGCTCACTGCTTAAACAAAGCTACTTCTCCCTCACTCTGGACACCAAAGGCCATGGCCACCGAGCCAATGCCAACCTGCGGAGACCCCACCGGCCAGCGTGGAACCGCCCATGTGGGTTCCCCACACAGTCACTCTTTACAGGAGTCAAAAGGCTCAGCAAGCTCGCTGGGGAACCTTTAATTTGTTCTACTGTCTATGACAAAGGAGCCCTGGTGTTGTAGTGGATTGCCTTTGGGCTGCTGACCTCAAGGTCAGCAGTTCAAAACCGCCAGCCACTCCACAGGAGAAAATCGGGGCTTTCTACTCCAGTAAAGAGTTACAGTCTCCGAAACCCATAGGGCGGTTCTACCTCATCCTACAGGATCACCCAGAGTCAGAATCAACTCAATGGCAGTGAGTTTGGGCTTTTTTTTTTTGGAGGGGGCGGTCTATTACACACTAACAAATAAACAGCACACAGCTCTCTGGCTTCTGCCTGTCCACCAACCACTGGAAGAGAAGCCCCCAGCTGCGCCTAAGCCACTCTCCTGTAATCTCCCTCCACTATGAGCCACCTATAAACCCTTGACAATACTGCCCTTAAACTGTGCGCCCCCCCAGACCCAGATCCCACTTCCCGGGTGTGGCATCGCCAGCCAGGTGTGCATAGCCTGTGACCTCCTTCTGCCAGGTGTTCTAGTACCTCCTGCCCCAGCGCCCGTGTACTCGCTGTACCTCACGGGAACAACTTACACCCTCATTTCTCACACCTTTCTGCTCCAATATCACACTTTTAAAGACTAGTCCTCCATCTCAAGCCTCCTCATCCACCCTACCCTACCCTCTTCATCCACCCACCCTACCATCTTCAATTAATCTCATTCAATTAATCTACTCCGCCATGATTTTTAAAAATCATTTTATGGGGGGGCTTATACAACTCTTATCATAATCCATACATACAGACATCTTGTTAACAACATTTGTACATTTGCTGCCATCATCCTTCTCAAAACATTTGCTCTCTACTTGAGCCCTTGGTATCAGTTCCTTTTTTTCCCTACCTCCCCGCTCCTCCCACCCTCATGAGCCCTTGGTAATTTATAAATTATTATTATTTTGTCATATCTTACACTTTCCAACATCTCCCTTCACCTCCTTCTGTTCTGTCCATCTCCCAGGGAGGAGGTTATATGTAGATTTTTGTAATTGGTTCCCCTTTCTACTCCACCTTCCCTCCACCCTCCTGGTATGGCCACTCTCACCACTGGTCCTGAAGGGATCAGCTGTCCTGGATTCCCTGTATTTCCAGTTCCTATCTGTACCAGTGTACATCCTCTGGTCTAGCAGGATTTGTAAAGTAGAATTGGGATCATGATAGTGGGGTAGGAGGAAGCATTTAGGAATGAGAGGAAAGTTGTATGTTTCATCCTTGTTACATTGCACCCTGACTGGCTTATCCCCTCCCTGTGACCCTTCTGTAAGGGGATGTCCAATTGCCTACAGATGGGCTTTGGGTCTCCTCTCTGCACTTCCCCTCATTCATAATGATATGATTTTTTGTTCTTTGATGCCTGATAACTGATCCCATTGACACCCGGTGATCACACAGGCTGGTGTGCTTCTTCCATGTGGGCTTTGTTGCTTCTGAGCAAATGGCCACTTGTTTACCTTCAAGCTTTTAAGAACCCAGAAACTATATCTTTTGATAGCTGGGCACCATCAACTTTCTTCGCCACTTTTGCTTATGCACTCATTTGCCTTCAGCGATCGTATTGGGAAGGGGAACACACAATGATATGATTTTTTTGTTCTTTGTATTTCTATTTCTTATATAGTATTTAGGAGAAAGACTAGACTTTCTACCCCTAAAGACAGTTACAGTCTCAGAAACCCACAGGGGGTCTCTATGTGTTAGCACTGACTCGACAGTGGGGAGTTTGGTTTTTATGTATTATGTAGGAATTTATATATTATTGACGGGATTGGGTAACAGGCAAACAAACAAAAAACCCCATATTGTTGAGAACAAAGGAGTTGGGGGCAGGCACAAACCCGTCTGTAGATAATGGGACATCTCCACACAGAAGGGTCACAGGAAGGGATGAGTCAACCAGGGCGCAGTGTAGGGCAGATGAAACACACAGTATTCCTCTGGTTCCTTGAGGCTTCCTCACGCCCCACTACCATGACCCCAGTCCTGCCTTTCACCAAGGGTTTGATTGGAGCAGGCAGACAAGTACAGATAAACGATAAGAGCTCAGGACACACACGGAATCCAGGAGCAGAAATGAGAGTAGTGATGCCAGGAGGGTAGGGGAACGGTGGGGAGAGAAGGGGAGAAAGGGGGAACTGATTGCTGTGATTGACACATAGCCACACCCCCATGGCCCAAGGAGCCGAACAGGGAAATCATGGGGGAAGGGAGACAGCAGTAGGAGTAAGATATGAAAATAATTTATAATTTATCGAGGGGTCGCGGCAGTGGGAGGAGGGAAGGGAAGGAGAAAAGAGGAGCAGACACCAAGGGCTCAAATAGAAAGTACATGTTTGGAAAATAATGATGGCAACATATGTACAACTATGCTTGATACAATTGCTGTATGGATTGTTATAAGAGCCCCACATAAAATGATCTTTAAAAAATTAGTTTTTTACAGCCTCTGAAACCCATCAGGATAGTTCTACTCCATTCAGTAGGGTTTTGATGTGTCAGAATCAACTTGGTGGCAGTGAGTTTTGTTAGCATAATCTGTTTATTCATTTATCATCTTTCTTCCCTTCCCCCCTCACTAGAAGACAAGCTCTGCACAGACACGGGGCTGTATTTTCAGTGTCTGTAATATTCGACGCCCCTGCTGGCCCAGTGGTCATGCAAAGGCAAGCTCAGCAGCCACACCACCCGCGGCTCTGGGAAAGAAACAGCACACAGGGCTTTCTCCTCCTGTAGAACTCTCCCTCTCCGCCCAACGTCTTCCACGAGAGGCACATTCTTCCCATGCCCAATTCCACCTGCTGGAGCCGACTCGCTGAGCCTTGGCTTCCTGATCTGTTTGAGCCGATGATAGTGACTACTTTGATAACAACTAGTGATGGGTAGATGCAATTAAAGGGTCACAGGGGCCCCTTCAACCCCGTCTCAGAAAATTTCACTGCTATCGGGTTGATTCTGAGTCCGAGTGACCCTGAAGAACAGGGCAGAGCTGCCCCTGCGGATTTCTGAGACTAACTCTTTACAGGAGTAGAAAGCCCATCCTTCTCCGTCTTTATGGCAATAGAAAGTCCCGTTTTTCTCCTGTGGTTTTGAACTGCTGACCTTGCAGTTAGCAGCCTTGTACATAACCCATATTGAGCTGAGCTTCCTGCTATATTCTATCAGGGGTGGGGGAAAACACAGGATGCGAACATTGTTATCTTTTATGTAAGAATGTGTGCGTATGCAAATTTGCTTTACGAAGGCACACACCACGGAGGCAGAAAGCCAAACCAAATGAGCAGGGTTATCTGGAGCGAAGGGAGAGGGTGGGCACACGTGGAATGTCCTTCCACCGGCCTGCTTTACCATGTTGACTTTAGAACGAAATACTGGCAGCACGAGGCTCCTGGGAGGTGCATGTGGTTTTGTCATCGCCGGCTCGGTCAAAAGGTTGGCGGTTCAAGTCCACCCAGGGGCGCCACCAAAGCAAGGTCTGGTGATCCGCTTCCACAGAGATGACAGAGAAACCCTGCCAAGACATCCCCCTCACCCCCCATCCCCCGAGTAGTTCTTCTACAGCACATGGGGCACCAGGAGTCAGAGCCAGCTCAAGGACCACGGGCCTTACATGTGACGATATAATCGCAAGGCAACCTCAGCGCAGTAACATCAATTCCGGACAATGGGAGAGCAAGACACACAGAACAGACCCGCCAATCGATCGGGCAGGTGGTTTCCACATGCCAAGAAGTGCTTGGGATGATTTTGAAATACGCTTCTGACCCCCAGCACTGCAGGAAGCAGGGCAACCCTTTCCCCTGAGTTTGCTTCTAGATGTGGAGGTCAACTATGCCCGGCTCGATCAGGATTTCTGACGTTCCTGTCCCTCTCAGTCGGCTTTCTCTTCTTAGTCATATCTGTCTAACCAGAAGAAAACAAACCACCCGACGCACTGATCTGTGTGCACGTCCCGAGTGAAGACGCCCCACAAGGATCTGAACTCATGCTAAAGGGAAGAAGAAACCTTTACGCAGCGAACACACTGCTGGTGAAAACATGTTGGTATTGCTATCTGAATGTGACCATCACGTTTTGGCCAACGAGTTGATTTTTATTTATGGGGTCAGAATACGGCTACTCCAGGCATGAAACGCTACAGAAAGAAGCGGTCCTGCAGCTCGTTCTCCCGCGGCGCTGTGTCCACTCCCAAACCAAACTCACCGCCACCCAGCCACTTCCGACCCATAGCAAGTTCTACAGGGCAGGGGAGAACCGCCCCTGGGGGTTTCTGAGACTGCAGCTCTTTTTCCTCCTTTCGTTTTTTCTTTCTTATTGTTATTGGGGGCTCTTACATCTCTTATCACAATCCATACATTCATCCGTGTGTCAAGCACATTTGCACATATGCCGCCATCATCGTTTTCAAAGGATTCTCTTCCCACTTCAGCCTCTGATATCAGCTCCTCATTTATTCCCTCTCCCTCTCCCGCTGCCCTTCCTCACGAACCCTTGATAAGTTATAGATTATTATTTTCATATCTTACATTGTCCTCCATCGCCCTTCACCCACTTTTCCTTTATTCGTCCCCATGAGAGGGGTTATAGTTGATCCTTGTGATCGATTCCCCCTTTCCTCCCAAACCCTCCCCGATCCTCTTGGTATCCCTACTCTCCTTGTTGGCGCTGAGGGGTTTATCTATCCTGGATTCCCTGTGTTGAGGGCTCTCATCTGTAGCAGTGTGCATGCTCTGACCTCATCTGATTTGTAAGGTAGAAATGAGGTCATAATAGTAGGGGGAAGGAAGCACCAAAGAACTAGAGGAAAGTTGTGTGTTTCATCAGTGCTATACTGCACCCTGACTGGCTCATCTCTTCCCTGGGACCCCTCTGTGAGGGGGATGATACTGAAGCTCTTTACAGGTGTAGAAAGCCCCATCTTCCTCCCACAGAGTGGCTGGTGGTCTCAAACTGCTGACCTTTTGGTTAGCTGCCCCACTACGCCGCAGTGGCTGGGTGGGTCATCTACCTCTGGCTAGCAGCTGAGTGCTTCACCATTGGAACGACCATGACTTTTTGATTGTCAGAGTAATAATGTTCATGTGGTTAGGAGTCCTGGTAGCCCAGTGGGTTAAGCATTGAGAGGCTAACCGCAGGGTGGACAGTTCAAACCCACCAGCCACTCTATGGAAGAAAGAGGAGGCTATCCACTCCCATAAAGCTTCACAGTCTCAGAATCCCCCCAGGGAGAAACCCTACTCTGAGAGGAGCCAAGACTTGTCAGTAGAAAAGAAAACAACCCGCTTTTAACATCCAAGCAACCGAGAACCTTGTAATCTGAAATTTCAGTTTAACTTGTCAGTATAAATGGATGATGTGTTTTTCTCTTCCCTAAATGGACCAAACCACAAAAATCCAAAGAAGTCTTAATTCTGCCTGTGACCACCAAAATAGGCCGAGAAGTAATGACCCACTGAGCCCAATACATACACCTAGCATTCAGAGTCTAGTCTCTGAACACCTCCTCCCCGCCCCCCAACACGGAAAGACACCCACACTCCTTGGCAGAATGGCTGATGCTGTTTGAGGCAGGAGATGTACGAGATCAGCTTGTCACATCTTGTCATCTACAAAGAAGGACACGATCAGACTCCCGGGTCATGTCCAGAGGACACACGAACCAACTCCAAAGGGCGCCCGTGACCGGCGATGAGATCATTTGAGTCATACACAAGCACTGCCTGCAGTACATCAGAATGTTCAAGAATGCACGCTCACAGCCCGGCTCCATCTTTTAGGGGCGGCATGGCCTTGAGCAAGTGACTCAGCCTCTCCGGGCCGCCCTTTCCTCATCGGCAAAAGGTGGTCGGATTACTGCTGAGTGTTGGTTTAGATACTGAGTGTTGGTTTAGATACTGTGTATAAATGCGGGCTTGGCTTATTCCAAGCACGCCATAAATGTCAGTGATTACGATCGTCCCCATAACACCCAGAAGAGCACTTGGCATCTAGTAGGGATGCAGTAAATGTTGGCTGAAAGAGTGAATGAATGAATGATGGGGCCAGTCCTGGGAACAGCGAGCTTGGGCACAGGGAAGAGGAGGTGCCAAGGTTCGGAGGCTGAAGGTGCCTGTGGTAAAGAGGCTCGGAAACACAGACACCTTTAACAGTAACCACAGTACTGAAGTCTTCTTATGGCAGCTGA
Source organism: Tenrec ecaudatus (assembly GCF_050624435.1). Lineage (NCBI taxonomy): Eukaryota > Metazoa > Chordata > Mammalia > Afrosoricida > Tenrecidae > Tenrec > Tenrec ecaudatus. Next base: position 18,079,861 of record NC_134535.1, on the reverse strand, counting down.
GGCATCAAGAGGGAGCCATGCCCCAAGAGCAGGCAATCCCATCTCCCCTCAAACACAGGGGCTGGGACCAAGATCCTTCCCGGAAAACGGTTTTGAATCAATCTCGGTGCAGAGACACAGGAGCAGCCGAGGAGCAGGGCCCTGTTCCAATGGCCCGGCAATATCCTCAAAGCAAGAGTGACCATCTGCTCACCTTAACCAAATGCTTCCCCATCAAGTCTCCGTAGAAGGCTCAGCTTGGGGCAAGGCTCCTTTCTGGCATGAGATGACCAAGACAAACACGTGTTGTTGTTTTTTTAAACAAACCAAAGATAACTGCATGAGCTAATTTATGGAACCAGGTTATTTACAAATTAGTTAAACGTTGGGATGACATCAACCACAGAGAGTAACTAGGTTTTCAGGATAGTGGTCCTGTGGCCTTTCTCTCTAGCAACAGTGAAGTTGGCGGGCTGGGCTGGGCCACTCCCAGCTCAAAATAATAAAATCATAACCCTAACAAACTGGGGGCTTGCTTTTCTGTTTTTATAACAGGAAGGCATGCACCTAGCTCATTCCAAAGTGCTATCAGCTCATCAAGAGGATGCTTAGATGGGGGCGGGGAGGGAGCTGCTAAAGCTCTGTTTTGCCTCCCTGTAAAATTTTATCTCCGCGCCCCCCCCCACCCCCATGTGTGAGCGTCATTTAACCCTGGGCCCTGCTCACTGGGAGTGCAGAAGCAGTTTCTGAACTCCCTAGGCAAGGCTTAGGAGACGCACACAGAGGTTGAACATAACTTAGGGAGAGGCTCCCAGGCTTTCTCTGTGCCAGGCACGCCTCTAAGGAATTTTTTCATTTTCTTAGGCCAAAAGAGATACCTCTTAGTTTCCGGTATTAAGGACTGAGAGAAAACAACCTAATGAATATGTGTCCTAACAGCCAGCGTGCTCCTTAGAGGCAAGGACGGCAAGACGTCGTCGTATACTTCGGACGTGTTGTCGGGAGAGACCAGTCCCTGGAGAGGACGTCATGCTCGGTAAAGTGGAGGGGCAGCGAAAGAGAGGATGACCCTCAGTTGACACAGTGGCTGTAGCTGCCGGGGTCAAGCACAGCAAGAAAGGTGAGGACAGGAAAACCAATACACATTCAGTTGAAAGACAGATGAGTATGTTCGTGGCATTGTTAAACACCCCTCATGACTCTCTAGTGCAATGTGTGTGCGTATTGGGAATTGTATGGATTCTGAATGTTTGGAATCACACCGGTCACCTGTCTTCATTTCATGTTTGACGTTGAATCCTGCCTTCCCCACCATCCTGCTGTCAGCACGCAGTTTGTGTGCCCGCTGTGATGCGGGAAGCGATGTCATCAATAGTGTGCAGATCAGCAGGTTCATTCGTGGTGGAGAGGTTTCAACAGAGTGTCCAGACCAAGACAGACTAGGAAGAAAGGCCTGGCGATCTACTTCCAAAATGAAAACCTTATGGATTATCACAGAACATTGACTTGCTCTCTTTCGACAGGTTACTCGCAGAGATCAGTGGCTGAAAGGGGACATCCTATTTGGTGGGGTAGAGAACCAGTGAGGGTCAGGGAGACCCTCCGTGAGGTGAGGATTGGACAAAATCAGCTACCACAATGAACTAGCCCCGGGATTGGCAAATGTTTGAGATCAAAGAACCAATCCTGTCCCACACACACACTAAAAAAATTATTTGAGAGCCATAAATAGATCTTTACAAACAAATGAAATCATCATTATCTAAATAATATCCATCAGATTGTTTCAATTTTACTACAGAGCCACATGGACATACCAAAAGCTGAATATGGCTCGAGAGCCAATCTTGCCGACTCTGAGCTAGAACATTCCAGCAACCATGAGCATGAGACAAAGCAGACAACGCTTTGCTGTATTGTACATCAGTACGCCACAAGGGTGAGAGTCCGAGTCAGTTAAATGGCATCTATATGTCTGTCTGTCTGTATCTACTTACCAACCTTCCTATTTATCCATCCATCCATCCATCCATCCATCCATCCATCCATCCATCCATCCATCCATCCATGCAACCTGCTTCTCAAAGATACAATGGCATCGAAAGGACGTGCATCGTGAAATAACACTGAAACTCTGAACTGTCTTGGCTAGTACTTGGGCGCTTGACAAAAGTTGAGAATTGCGGCTTCTCTTCAACATTTAAGATACCCTCTGGTGCCCTTTGGGTGTGTGGTGCTTCACGGTGTCTCAGCACCGAGCCTGGGGCCTGTGGGCTAGGAGCCTAGCGCTGCTCCCTATGGAGTTCTACTTGAGACGTAGCTAAAGGAAGTCTGGGGACAACCCAGTGTAAGCGGTGCCTGTGGCCCCTGGACGCCAGGCCTCGGCAGCCCACATTTTCTCACACAATTAGCTCCAGGGCTTCACCTTGGGAAAAGCTAATCAGCTCCAGGGTCTATGCCTTAGGCCAGAGGAAATAAAAGACCGCCATGTTCTTAAGATGGTACAAACTCTAGTCAACATTGATGCCATAGGACCATGATCTTAGCATCTTCTCCCTGTGGGAGAATAAACTCATGATTTAGAACAGAGGTTCTCAACCTTCCTCATGCTGCGACCCTTTCATACAGTTCTTCATGGGGTGGTGACCCCCCAACCATAAAACTATTTTTGTTGCTACTTCATAACCATCACTTTGCTACTGTTATGAATCAGGCGACTCCTGTGAAAGGGTCGTTTGACCCCCAAAGGGGTCACAACCTACAGGTTGAGAACCGATTATTTAGGACAACCCTTCCGAGTCTCCGAATGCAAGATCTTGTCTTCAAAATACTCAAAACCTTAACTTCCCATATTCTTTCCAGAAAACAACCCAGTAAACTGCATGACCATCTCTGACCTCTGGCACCACCTCTCCATCGTCATGATTTATATCTCGTACAACAATCTGCTAATCCTGGTTGACTAGAGAAATAAATTCACGGACACATATATGTGTAAGAGAGAACTTGATATCAAAGAGCAATTGGATATGAAGAAAACATTCCAGCTCGGTCCAGATCAAGTCCATACATCTGATATTAGCCCATATGTCTGCTACTCGTCCATAAATTCCCCTTCAGACGCACACAGCACATGCAGTGTTGAGAATGCAGGAAGATCACAGGCCAGGGGGTGGAAAGTCTTGTGGATCCAGTGGTGGAGGAAGCATCTGAAGGGCTCTGGCTGCCATCAGTGTTACACCACGTGGCTTGTCATCAGGAATGTGAAGCAAAGAGAGAGAGAGGGCCTGGCCCCCCAGTGAGCCATTTATCTCTGCTGTGCCTCCAAATGAGGTTATCAAGCCGTGACCTGATTGAGGTTATCAAGCCGTGACCTGTGCCTCCAAATGAGGTTATCAAGCCGTGACCACCCCCCCACTCTTAATACCCTCAAGTTGACAGAAGATTATGTAACTACCACATAGCCCCAAAAGAAAATGAAGGCCACCCCCTGCTATGGAAGAGTCCGATGCACATCAACACACAGACATTTCCAATCGAGGGAGACCAATGTTACGATGCAGGTGAGGGTAGGTGTCCACCAAGGGAACCTGTGACGAGTTCTCAGACCAGGTTCATGGCTTCCATCCCAGCCTCTTTGCCACAATTATGGAAGGGAGAATGAATTCCAATTCCAAACTCCTCAATCGCAAAAGAACAATTCACAATGGGCTTTGGCAGAGGGTTTTATTAATATCTCAGTGTTTGCAAACCCAGTGTTTTAATACATCTTAGTTTTACTATAGATTTAAATTGAGCTGATATGTTACCGAACCTGACCAGGTGAATAGGGGTCCTGGTGGCACAGTGGTTAAGCATTCCACTGCCAATGAATAGGGTGGCAGGTCGAACTCACCCGGTGCTCAGTGGGATAGAGACATGGCAGTCTGCTTTGGAAAGGACTTACATCCTTGGAAACCCCGTGGGACAGTCCTACTCTGCCCTGTGTGGTGTGGAAGCTACACAATCTGGTGTCAATTTGAGGATTAAGGTGAAGGGATGGAGTGTAGCCCGTCAATCAGATTGCAGCTTGATGATCTCATTTGGAGACACTAAGGAGATAAATAGCTTATTGGAGACAGGACACAGGCTCATTACCAGAGGCATTCTTGTTGACAAGCCACATGGAGACAGGCTGATGGCAGTCAGAGCCTTGGAGCTGAAGGAACCATGGGGAGACCCAAGCCAGTGGTGAGATGCCTCTACCACCATTGGTTCTCCAAGACTTTCCATCCACTGGCCTGTGATCTTCCTGCATTTGGCATCATTGCATGTGTTTCATGAGTCTGAAGAGGACTTTGTAGACTGGTATCAGACATGTGGGCTAATATTGGACTTTTGGACTTGATCTGGACTGGGTTAGGCTGTTTTCTCAATATTCAATTGCTCTTGTCTATTAACCTCTTTCTTATACACAGATCCATGTTTATGTACTTGTTTCTCTAGTCCACCCAGACTAGAGACCACATGTGGTCACTCTGAGTCACAATCTACTCGAGGGCAGTGGGTTTTGTTTTGAACTATGTGCGGCTCCCTCCCTCACTGCCATCGAGTCAGTGGCCCCTGTGGGTTACTGAGACTGCAACTGTCGGGGGAAGTAGAAAGCCCGGGCTTTCTGCAGCAGAGCAGCTGGTGGTTTCAAACCGCTGACCATGAGGATTGCAGTCCAACATGTAACCACAACACCACCAGGACTTGGGAGGTGCAAATGGATTGCAATCAACTATTAACACAAGGATCGGTGGCTTGAATCCAACCGGTGGCAATGCAGAAGCAAGGCCCGTCGGGAACGCAATGGAGCCCGGTTCTAATCTGTCACCCACGGGGTGGCCATGAACCAGAGCGCACTCCACAGCAAGTAGTTCGGGGCGTTTGTTTTCAGCCCTGGTGTGTCAGAGCCCTGATGGAACAGTGGGCTCTGCACTGAGCTACTACGCCGTGAATTGGTCGCACCCACTAGTCCCCTTTTGAGAGAAAGATGAGTCTGTCCGTGTCTGTAAAGATGCCCAGTCTTGGACATGCAAAGGAGTGGCTCTAGTCCGTCTGATGATTCCATACCAGTGGTCAGTATGTGCCTGGTAGTAAAGTGGCTAATTCATTCGACAGCTACTCCAAAGGTGGGAGGTTTGAGTCCACCAGGAAGCCCATTAAAACCATGTGGCGCCCAGATCCCCTCTGACGCACACGGACTCCCCGTGAGTCACAGTCTACTCAGCAACAGTTTGTTTTTAAACAACGTGCCAGGAAAAGTACTACATGCTGCATCTATTACCTCCTTTAATCTTCCGAAACAACCCAGGCACTTCTGGCCATGAGGTAACTGGATCAACTGTGTCTCTGTAAACAGCCGTCACATTGGGCCAGGGTCATGAGGTCACTGTCTTTTGGCAGTGGGAATAGGCAGGGCCTGACTCGTTCTGAGAGGCGGCACATTTGGGAGGTGGTCCTCTGTTCTCCTGGCCCTGACCAGGGGTTACATGGCCTTGCCCTTTCTTCAGCCTCCTCCGATGTCATTCCTCCCTCGCTGTGACGCCATGACCTACTGTTCTCTTGGTCCTTCCTGGGTAATCTCAGCAGTTTCCTGCCTTGGTCCTTGGAATATGCGCTTCTCTCTGTCTGCAAGGCTCTTCTTGTTCCTTGGGTAGATGGTTCATTTTCATGCTTCACGCCTTTGCTTAAATGTCACCTCCTGCACTTTATCCGAGGAGCCCTGGTGGCTTGGTGGTTACACACTGGGGCTGCGATCTCCAAGGTCCACCATTCCAAACCATCTCCATCTCCGAGGGAGAAACACGGGGCTTTCTACTCCTGTGGGCAGTTACAGCCTTAGAAACTCACATCAACAGTTCTGCCCTGTCCTACAGAGTGGCTATAAGTCAGCATCGATTCAATGGCAGGGAGTTGGGTTGTGGTTCAAGTTTCAGCTGATGTGGCCAACATGTTTTCCTTTCTCTCAGTACCCCGTTCTTCCACCTAGTGTTCCATGTAATTCATAATCATGCTTTCATTTGCTCATGCACACTTTGGTCTGCCTCTCTCGCTAGACCAAATGCCCTCCGCCTCATACCTCGTCCGACACCAGCACATAGTAGGTCTTCAAGGAATAACTGTGGCCTGAATGGTGGGAGGGCGAATTCGATTAGCCCCGACCCTTCCCAGGGATGGCAGGGGCAGTGGGCACATTGAACGATTGTCGTAGGTGCCGGCAAGCTGGTTCCAACTCAGGACCGCCCAGTGCACAACAGCATGCCACAATGGCTGGTCCTCGAGCTTCACAATCCTTCCTAGGCTTGAGCCCATTGTTGAGGTCACGGGGTAAATCCATCTCCTTAACAGTCTTCCTCTTTTTCTCTGACCGTCTCCAGTACCAAGCACACTGCCCTTTGCCAGGGACTGGTCTCTCCCGATAAGACGTCCAAAGTACATGACAGGACGTCACGTAATCCTTCCTTCAACCTACGTATTATGTTGAACTATATCCCCAGCCCCAGCCCCACCCCAAACATTCTGATACCCGGGAACTGACATTTGGAAATAGGGTCTTTGGGGGTGTACTCAAGTTAAGAGGAGGCCATACTTGATTAGCGTGGGCTCCAAGCCAATGGCTGGGGTCCTTACAAAAAGAGGGGAATTTGCACACCGATTCACAGAGGAGGGAACATCACACGAAGATGGAGACACACAGTGAGACACACATGGTCACATGGAGAGGCAGAATTTAGAACTATTATCAGAAACCAGCCAAGGACAACCCTTCCTGTGACGTATGTCTCCACCTGTAATTAGGGGGCTTGCATGCTCCCAGAGAATATAAAAACCTTGGTTAGTATTAAAGATTCTCTCTCCCTCTCTCCACGTGGACCACCAAGCAGGGCTGAGGTGAGCATGCTACCTTGAAATGTGTCTGACTCCATTATTTCAATACTCCACTTCTATCTCTCGTGCTCTCTATAACTTTACTATAATCTTTACTTATTATTGCTGTACAATTGCACCTACCGGACCCATAATGATATGTTAGGGGCTGGCTTCCCCTGGCAGAACAGGATCTTCCTGGTTATGTCAATGAAGCCACGGTAGTGTACCCCGTGTCCTAGACCTCATTTCTTCCTTTCCCTTGGTCAGGAAGCTAACTTTATTCTGCAGGCAGTGGAGGACTCCATGCAAGGCTTTAAAGTCACTTTGTTGTTGTTGTTTTTCTCCTCAAGCTTTTTTGTGCATGATGGAAAGTTGAAAAGCAAAGAGCCCAAAGCAAAGAACACAAAAGGCAGGCCGGATAATGTGGCTGCTTTGACAGTGACAGTGTGACATTAGACATCATCATTTCTGAGTCCATGTGTCAAGAGCGGCGTAGACGTAGGGACAAGCAACACAAATGAGGGAACAGTAGATGCCAGGAGGAGAGTGCCTAAGAGTGCCCAGCTATAGAAGCTGAGAGGAGGATCTTACTCAGGGGCAGGTGTCCTGCATTCAGACCTCCAGCCCCTGAGGCTGTGAGAAAACAAATTTCTGTTCATTGCAGCCGCGACTTGAGTTATTTCTGTTCCTAAGAACCTGAGACAGGAGGAGATGGGGGAAGAGGGATTTTTGCATTTCTGGGTGGCGCACATTGTAGGTGACTGATAACCTAAAGTTTGCCAGTTTGACCTCAACCACACTGGCAACACTGAAAAAAAGACCTGGTGGTCTGCTTTCATGAGAGGCGACGACGACGAAGCAGACATTCCTGCTCTACCCTGTCACTCAGGAGGCCACCTGAGCGGGAAGCCACTCAACGGCAAGGGCTTGAGTTTCCTTCAGTTCCACGAATGTTCCTGTGGCTGGAGACCTTGTCGGGGAGGATCTGAGAAACCGTTGGAAAGAGTCCGGGACGTGCAGAAGGCAGGAGCCCACTCACAGTGACCTTGAGAGCAAGACCGTGTCCTCCCCCTGTCGCATGTGAGGTTCCCCAAAGTGAAAAATGTGCTCATGAACGAATAACAGAGCTGCAGGTAAACAGATGCATTGGATGGTGTCAGTTACAGCAAACAACAACAACAAAATATAATAACAATATGGGTTTGGGGGGGTAAAGGGGAGCTGATATCAAAGAGCTCCAAGAAGAAAGAAAATGCTTCCAAACTGATTGTGGTAGCAACTGTAAAATTATCCTTGATCTAACTGAATTACGGATTGTTATAATAATTTTAAAACACCTGCTCAAAGTCACCTCGAGGTTAAATGGGATGCTGGGGACTGGAATCCAGGTCCCGCCAATTCAGATCCCCATGGTCTGCCCATGACATCGTCTGGTGTGGAATCAGAGGACCGAGGGGGCTGCTCTTCCCTCATCGTCTTCCTGGCCCTTTACCTTCCTCCGTTTGTCTTCATCTGGCTCTTCTGCAAGCTCTTCTGACAGATGGACTAGAGCTGGCCCAATGTAGCTCCCCAGCCTGTGATGCCCAGTCTCTTCCTGGAGGGGCCCAGAGAGGGCGAGCTTTCTCAGCCAAACCCCACAGCCAAGGTATCCCCTACAGGACTGCAGCCCAGATGATTCAAGGCAGGCTGCGCCGGGGGAGCCCGGTATGGCTGGGGCTCAGGGCTGACTCACACCCGGCCCGCTCCACCTCTGGCTGGAGAGAGATGGGCAGACTTGGGTGGGGCACTGGGCTGTGGACCATGTGACTCAGCCTGTGAATAAATAGTTATATGGTGATGATTGCAATAATAAAAACAGCACTGATGGACGACGACAGCTATGTTTTAATGAGTGCTTCTCATTCACCAGGCGATAGTCTAGGCGCTACATGTTCATGTATCCAGTCTGCACAACAACCCTATTATATTCATTTTGCACATAAAAAACCTGTACCGAACAAGATTATGTAATTGGATACAAGCCTCACAGCTAGTGGATAGAAGAGCTGAGATTCCAGCATAGGTCTATCTGACCCAAGCCTTATCCTTCATTCCATTGGCAAGTACTTATGGAACAAGTCGGACCCTGGTGCAGGCCCAGGTAGGCTTGGGTGATGTAATGGACTAAAGCAGTGATTCTCAACCCTCCTAATGCCTCAACCCTTTCATAAGTTCCTCATGTGGTGGTGACCCCCCAACCACAAAATTATTTTCGTTGCTACTTCATCACTGTAATTTTGCTACTGTTATGAATCAGGTGACCCCTGTGAAAGGGTCGCTCGATCCCCAAAGGGGTAACGACCCCCAGGTGGAGAACTGCTGGATTAAATTCTGTCCCTCCATCCTCTAAAGTATGTATTGGAATCCTAACTTCTACCCCTGTGGGCGGGATCCTCTTAGGAAATAGGGCCTTCTTTGCTATGTTAATTACATAGCACACTGTAATATATAAGGTTGTGTGTCAACATGACTGGGCCAGGATTCCCAGTGGCATGCCAGTTAAGACCTAGCAATCCACTGTGATGAGATCTAACACAATGTAACCACCTCTGTAATAAGATACAGTATGAGCAGCCAATCAGTTGAAAGAAAATATTGTTGGGGCATAGCCTGCTTCTAATATAAGTAGGCCCTGTGGAAAAGCTTGCTCCTTTTGGCTCATTAGCCTCCAGTTCTTTGGAGTTGAGTCAAGGACTTGCCATATTGCCTGCCAATCTTGGGAGTAGTCACTGACTTGCTGACTTGGGATTCATTTATGTCAGCAGTCATAAGCCTACTGTGTGCCTGTTCATCTTGGATTCATCCGCCCTCACAGCTACTCCAGCCAGGAGAAACATCTAGCATGGATTTGAAACTTGAAACTTGCCTGAACTTGGAACTTGCTACTTCTACAAACGTGTGAACCGTTTCTTGTTATCTCTCGCTCATGTATATATAAGACCAGTGATACTTTTCTCTCTCTCTCTCTCTCCATATATATATATATATATATATATATATATATACCAGTTATGCTTCTATCTATCTATCTATCTATCTATCTATCTATCTATCTATCTATCTATCTATCATCTATCTATACAAGTGACACTCCCCCCCCCCAACTCTCTGTAAACATCACTGGTTCTAGAGAACCCAGCCTACGAGATATACTCAAACGGGATTGGTTATAAATTTAATCACTTCTGAGTTATAAAGGGAGACTAGACATGGAGTTAAAAGCACAGCCAGGGCACTACAGGCACCATGTGAGACTCATCTACAAACCAAGGAACCCAGGGATTCCTGGGACTCCCCACAAGGAAGCACTCAACCCAGCCAAGACCAGGGTTTACACTTGGCCTCCAGAACTGTGAGGGAATAGTTCCTGTTTTCCAAAGACGCCCTCTGTTCCAGCAGCACCAGGGATGAAGACGGATGGGAAGGTAACACATAAATAAATGCATGGCACATTTGGACACGAGTGTTATGGGAAATATAAATCAGGCTGAAAGGGGTGGGATGACTGAGGATGAGGAAGGGGTGGGTGTTACTTCACGCAGGGTTCGTGGGAGACCTCTCCAGTAAGATGGCACTCACTTCCTGATATGTGGTGTCCCCAAGGGCCAAACCAGAGTCCAGTGCCACTGAGTCGAGAGTCCAACTCACAGCAGCCCTCCGTACATTTCTGAGTCCTCAAAACTTTACAGGAACGGATTGCTTCATCTTTCCCCTGAAGAGTCACTGGCGGGTTTGAACTGCCAACCTTACAGTTAGCAGCTCAGTGTAACACTTACCTGACAGTGTACCAAGGCTCCCACCTGCAGAGCTCGATCAATGACCAGCATCACAGCCTCATCTTCGTGTCTATCCAAACACTGTTCCCCTCTTTCTCCATCCTAGTGGGGCCCAGCTTTTGTGTAGGTCTCTACTTCTTCCACTCAGCCATAGGTATCGGAGAAAGTGCCTCTCACCCACACTAGCAGTAGTGTCTGCTACCATCCAATCGTTTCTGCCCACAGCCTGGTCTTCCCTTGCCTAGGCTATTGCGATGGCTTCATAACTGGAGTCCAAGATTCCACACATGGTCTTCTCTGACCCATTACCCACACTTCAACAGAATGACTTCACAAAATCCAAACTTAGAGTACCTCTGCTTCAGAGCCGTCAGGGCACCTTCGTGTGATTCTTAACTCGACACCTACAGTCCTGGAGGTGGCCGTTGGGGTCTTTTAGAAATGCGCACTACTGATCTCTTCTTGATGTGACCCCCATTGCTCTCCATATCCCTGCCCCACGGACCTTCTTTCTGCTCCGCCAGGCCACGGACCTCCTGTCTTCCTGAGGACTTTGCACTCACAGCATCCTCTGCCACTATCCAGATTGCTCCTGCTCCGTGGCTTCTCGTCAGTCAAATCTCAGTTCAAAGGCCCCCTCTGTGGAGGGGCCTGTCTTTTCCTCTCAGTTTGAATGCACCCCCTGCCACCCACCCCTGTCATTCACACCAACCGGTTCCACTCTTTTTCTAACATGTTTCATGCTCTGAAACAGTATTCTTCACTAAATGTTGACTTAATGTTTCCATCTCTCCAAGTAGAGGGTGAGCTCTCCGCACTGGACACCACGTACGTTGGACAATCCAATGGGAAGAAGCAGTAACTAGCCAACGACATCACGTTTGATGGCGGAAGGAAAAAGAGGGGAAATCCCAATGAGATGGAATGGCATGAGGGCGGCAACGATGGACTCCAACCATGGACCAGGTAACATTTTGTTGTGATGCAGAAGGTCTCCATGAGTGGGGGCCAATGGGACATCCCAACTTAGTACAGCAACAGCTGGGAACAACAATACCCCGTCACCTAGCACAGAGCCTGCATGGTGGATACATGGTTGGAGAGAGGGATTTTAGGGGTGAAGTGAAGCATGAGGTGGGTGTTGTTGCTGTTCGGTGCCATTGACTTGGCTCTGACCCAAAGCAACCTTACGCCCAACAGAATGAAATGTGGCTCCGGTCCTGTGGCAACCCCACAACTATCCCGACGCCGGATCCCACAGTTGCAGCCACTGCCTCAATCCATCCCATTGAGGGTCTCCCTCTTGTTTTGACCACCCTTTACTTGACCAAGCATGATGTCTTTCCCTAGGATGGCTTCCTCCTGATCACACACCTGAAGTAAGCGAAATGAAATGAAGCCTCTCCCCGCCCCCCGCCCCCGGCATCCCTGCCCCTCCACCCCCCATGTCTAAGGAGTGTTCTGGCCTTTAGTTCTTGCAAGACAGATTTGTCTGTGTCCCTGGCCATCCATAGTCTAGTTAATCAGCTCCACCATTGCAACAGGACAGCTTTCCCTGGTCTCCCTTTTCCCGGCCCAGCTTTCACATGCCGACGTGGCGATGGAAAATAGAAGGGCCTGGGGTCAGACTCACCTTCGTCTGCAGAGCTGCACCTTTGCGGTGTGAAGACGTGAACGAGATCTATTCTGAAGGCATCGCGTGGTCCGTATGGCCAACTGAAAGTCAGGTGGTAGGTGCTGTGGGCAGATCCAAACCCCAACCAAACTCACTGCTGTCCGGTCAATGCTGACTCTAGCGATCCTCTAAAACCAGGCAGAACTGCCCCAGGGGGTTTCCGAAACTGCGACTCTTTGTAGGAGCAGGAAGCATGATTCTGTCATCTGACAAGGAGACGTGTCCCTTCTAATTCTATCTAGCTGATACAGACTGTCACGCCAACGTTCAGTCCTGGAAAGACTTTACCCAGGGGCTCTCCCCCAGAGGCCGTGGGCAGCAGATAATGAAGGACCTCGCTCCTAGGGGCTTTATAAAAGTTGCCCACACATCTTGTGGCCCGATCAACCCTCCTGCTCTTCTCCACCTTTCTTGGATGACCCCCCCCCCGACTTTACGCAGAAGACCCCTCCCAGTACTCAGGATAGTCTGCCCTGCCCCCCCAGCAAGCTTAGGTCAATCTCCCTTTTGGGGTCTGAGAACTTGACATTCAGGCAAAGTACCCTCTGGGCTGGCGTGAGAGGGTCTTACTCACCCATGAAGGATTGTGTTCCCGAGAGACTGACCCTGACTGCCCCAGGCCTCTGCCTGTCACTCCCCCCTGTCTGGTCCTTCCTGGCCCCTGACACTGAACCTGACCGTTCCACCTCTCTGTCCTTGTCAGCACTTCTTAGGGAATGGGCTCCACCCTGCTTCCCTTTCTGCCCAACAGGAGACTAGAGGAAGCCTCAGGGCCTCCCAGGCAGGAGTCCAGATTGTTTGTAATGAAAACAGACCAAGCCAAGCAAACAAAGCAGATGGTTGCCTAAGCTTATTATCTCAGCCCTCAGTGTGGGCATTTCATGCCCAGAGCCATGTCTGCAGGAGGGCGGTCCAGGGTCCCTCTTTCCCTTTGTTTGGGGGCACCAGCCTGGCAGGAGGGACAGCTGAGTGATCAAAAGAAGAAAAAGGAAACATGGAGCCAGGAGGCCAGGACTCCAGGGCCTGCTGAGAAAGTCCTTTCCTTGGTGACCTTTGGATTCTGAGCACTGAGATTCAAGATCAAGCTCATAAGATTAAATACAAGCCAGTGGGAATTCGGAGTTCGGTCTCTAAAGCCAGGCGGCCTGCTTGGCTTCTGGCTCACCCACTGCCAGGCTGGCTAGTCAACCTCCGTATGCACCAGCTCCCTCAGCTGCGGACTGCTTATTGGCATTGCTAGTTGCTGCAAAGTCCATTTCGACTCATGGTGACTGACTTCCTGAATAAAACACTGAAACACTGGCCTGGTCAGTGCCGTCGCCATCATGGCGGTTGGTAGACTCACACTTGAGTCTGTTATTCCAGCTCTTGGGTGACTCCCTCTTGGGGAGGGTCTCCCTCCCTTTTGCTGGCCCTCCACTTTACCAGACAGGAGGATGGCCATCCCTGATGTTAGGTCCAGAAAAGGCAAGAGAAAGGGGGTTTGGTTAAGAGAGGAAAGAGGAAAGGCCGGCAAGAGGGGAGTCCTCGACGTCAAAGTAAGACGGGGTTCAGGAGATTGGGCAACAGAGGCAAATGTCCAAAGGGGCCAGCACACGAAGGGACTGAAGACCCTGAATGACCTGTGTGGGAACCCTCCCAACGATGTGGTGGAAGAAAGGCCTGGCGATCTTCTTCTGAAGGGCTTGTCTCCAAACCAGCGTCCACCTCAGTGAGATGTCAACTAAGTCCACAGGGAAGAAGCACACCATCATCAGTCACCGAAGGATTGTGAAGCATGCCATCCGAAGTCAAAGGAGGGATTAGTGTCAGAGCCTGAAGTGTGAGAATCTGGTTTGCAGAAGGCTATGGATGACCGTGGGAGCCCAGGATCCATTTGTGGGACCTCCATAGGAAAGAAGCCTCTGTGATCTCCCTCTATCCACAGTGTGCATTGGAGAGATGGCTATAGAAGATCCAAGGGATAGCCTTGACTTGAACGGTTAAAACTTTGTCAGTTGATTCCCCGCTCTGATGCAGCTGGAGCTGATCTGGTTGTCAACGTTTTCTGTGTTTTTGTTTGTTCATGCCAGGGTTTATCTTGGAGGTGTTCTGCTATTGGGGTTCACCCTCTTGAAGTTGTGTTAGGAAGGCTTTTCTGTATTTCCGTAGATGAAACCCAGGATTGATGAGTCTATAGGTTCACAAGTTGAATAAAGGCTTCGGGGGAATGGGGTGGGTTCAGTGGGGGTGGTGGGGCGGGGGTGGTAAAAGGGAGACGATGTCAGGGAATCCAGGAAAGAAAAGACTGTTTGGAAACAGACTGTGGTAGCAATTGCACAACTAGGATGCCCAGCTTCCCTGGTGAACTCGTGAACACGGTGACAAGTTCGTCAACTCCTCCGGGGGGTTCAGGTTACTCAGGTGTCTAACGGAGATGATAATTTTATAGCTATCACTATAGGCCGGGGAGGATCGGAAATGATCTGTCTATTGGTCTCACTCTCATCTCTCTGCTATCTCCTAAGTGACCATTAGTCTTGTATGTATAACCAGACACCCTATGCCCCACCATCGAGTCGGCTCCTACTTCACAGAGACCCCATAGGACAGAGTAGAACTGCCTTCTTGGGTGTCCCTGGCTGTAAATATTTTCCTCCCTTTGCTGTGAATCATTATGGGAGCAGAAAGCCTCATTTTTTCTTGCATTAAATGGCTGGTGGGTTCGAACAACTGACCTTTGAAGCCAGCAGCCCAATACATAACCCGGCACAGCACCGGGGCTCTGAATCCACGTCTTAGAGTTGTGTTGCTGCGGTTACGTGCTGTGGAGTTGGTGCCGGCTCATAGTGACCTTATGTCCAACCGAACAAAACTGGACGCCCGGTCCTGTGCCGTCCTCACAGTTATTCTTACATCCGAGCTCCTCAGTGCAGCCACTGTGCCGAAGCACCTTGTCAAAGATCTTCCTCTTTCACTGCCCCTCTGCTTTCCCAAGCAGCATGGCCTTCTCCGGGGACTGATCTCGCCTGACAACATGTTTAAAGTATGTGACTGGAAGTCTCGACATGCTTGCTTCTAACACAGTGGTTCTCAACCTTCCTACTGCCGCGACCCTTTCACACAGTTCCTCATGTGGTGGTGACCCCCCAACCATCACATTATGTTCGTTGTTTCTTCGTAACTGTCATTTTGCTACTGTGATGAATCGGGTGGCTCCTGTGAAAGGGTCATTCAACCCCAAAAGGGGTCTCGACCCACAGGTTGAGAACCGCTGCACTAAGTGCTTTGAACAATACAAAAGGCTACACAAATGCAAAGCCAGGCCTTAAGCACATGCTTGAACGTCTACCACCTACCAGCTGGGCGATGTGTGGGAATTTCCCGACCTCCCTAAAACTCTGTATCTATCATCTTGAACAAGGGCTTGATAATGGTGGCGTTACTGTGTAGCCGGAGTGTGGGAAATCCATGCTCAATGATTTGAACAGACGTTGGCAGGAAGCAAAAGTGATTTCTCCATCTCGAGGGCTTTTGCAAAGCCCAGCGTAGGCCACTGTCTTAAATCCTCCAAAGTAGAGTTCAAGCTGCTCCTTTAATTATTCTGACCCCAGAGCCTTCTCTTTGCTGGGCCTGAGAGTCTCTGCCCCCAGCCTCACCGACGGGTTCTCAAGAAGGGCCCCGAGATGCTGAGAATGCGTCAGGAGCAGCCGCGGCTGTGTGCGCGCCTGGACAGCTCCTGAGAAGCGCTGCTGCTGCTGCGTTCTTGTTCAAGTTGCTCCACGGAGACCCCAGGTGCGCAGAGCACAACAGCGCCATTGGGTGCTCAAGGCTGTGACCTGACTTGTAAGGCCCTGGGGGTGGGTTTGAAGCCCCAGCTGTTGGGCTCATAGCGGAGTGCTCGACTTAGGCGTCAATGAAGCGTAGTGTTGAGCCATCCGTACGCCTGCTCGGCTGGGGAGGGTTTGAAAACCTGCTGACTTTCCTGAAAGACTTGGGAGGTGTTTGTCTAGATCTGAAGTCAGACTGTGGGAGAGAGGATGCAGCGCGGCCATGGTCACCCTCCCTGTCTGCGGGGCTCTTGTGAAATACTGTGATTGTCATAAGCTCTCTTGTTAAGGACACTTTTTGGGGGGATTGAGGAGGCGTGTTGGAATGTGTCTCTTTGACGAAGAAAGCCCTGCTTCATCAGCAAGGGCACGGTCACATCCAGCTTCCCACTGAAAACATTCCCTTTCTGTGGTCGCTGGAGCGGTGCGCCTTTCATTACAGGTCAACCTGCCGGATGGTGGGAAAATGGGAATGGTGGGGCAGCAGGGGAGGTTTTGGAGGAAGGGGGTGAGGACAGGGTGCTGAGAACTCAGTCCCAAGGGGGCTGTCTTCAGGGACTTGATACTAGAGCCCCAGGCCATGAAGGCAGCTGACTCATAGAGACCCTATGGGACAGAGTAGTTTCTGGGCTGTGAATCTCGGCAGAAGCAGACAGCTTCCTGGTTCTCCCACGAAATGGGTGGTGGGTTAGAACCACAGACCTTGCAGTGACTGGTTGAGCTCTTTAACCATTCTGCTCCCAGGGCTCCTTAAGACAAACAGTTCTAACCAACACCCCAACCCACTGCCTTTGAGTCCGCTTGGACTCATAGTGAACCTGCATGGGGTCTGTCTCTCTGATGAAATCTAAGGGATCAGATATAGCCACGTTTCCCCGCTCACGAGTGGCGGATGGGTCTGAACTACTGACCTTGCGAGCAGCTCAATGCTTAACCCAACAGGGAGGCTTAATTAGTAAAAGATGTCTTCCACAAGCATGCCTGTCTTTAAAAAGAACTACCTCAATGGGTTAAATGAACAGTGGTGTAAGAGTCAGTGAGTCTAGTGGCGAAGTGGTCACGCGTTGGGCTGCTAACTGGCAGTACTTTTGAGGCCGAAAGACAGGTCTTTCTACTCCTGTAAGGAGTCACAGTCTCAGAAACCCACAGGGGAAGTTGTACGTGGTCCTATCGGGTCGCCATGAGTCAAAGTCATCTGGGAGGCCATGTGTTTGGTCTGGGTCTTGGAGTCTGTTTACCAGTGAGGAACAGTCTGGGAAGGGAGCACGAGAAGGGATGAAGAATTGAGGATTTCCCTGGAAGACATGGTGGGGTGGGCCTGCATCCTGCACTGTATATTTCAACAGCAACAGCAAAAATAAAATAAATGATCCAAAACCCAAATAAACCACCTACTCATCCCATAAACCACAACCGTCTCCATTCCATCACGGGGACGACAGCCTCTCACCCCACTGGGCGTGGACTCGCCATGAGTGGGGGCAGACTCAATGGCAGTGCACAGTGAGAAACACCCAAGTGTGTGCACAATTGACCCCCAAACTCTAGGTGCGGCGGTGACCTAGGACCCACCACCATTGAGTTGACTCTGATGCATCGTGCCTCTTACAGGGCAGAGTAGAACTGCTCCTTAGGGTTGCTGAGACTGTCGATCTGTAAGAGAGCAGACATGCTCATCTTTCTCCCAATGAGGGACCGGTGGGTTAGAACTGCTGGCCTTTTGGGTTGGCAGCCCACCCCTTCATCCGAGGATACAAAAGATCAAAGTCAATTGGGCAGCTGGAAGAATAAGTTCATCGCAAGTCCCCTTGTCCTCCTGACAGACTTTCTGATCAACGCTGCCCGTGAAAAGTTACAGAACCCACAGCAACTATTAGAAGCAGACGGTCAATCCTGTTGCGATTTCATATTCCCTGGGGGATTCCATTGGGAAAGAGTTCTTCTTTCACTCAGTGCCTGAGAGGAGACCGGAGCCCTCTCCCCACCTCCTCTGCACCCCACTCCCCACCCCACCCCCCGGGAAGGAATAGGTCACCATGCTTTCGATCAATCAGCTAGACAGGAAAAAGAAGGAGGAAAAATCCGGAAGGAAGGGAGAGGATCTTAAGTTCAAACTCCCTGCTCTCCGGGCAGCATTTACGATGGAGGAGGAGGAAAGCTTCCGAACTTCATGATCTCAGCAGAGAATGACATCAGCGTGGTGGCGGCTGCCAAAAAGCACCGGCGCTCAATCCATGCCCTCAGCCGCGTTTTATATCAGGCACCTGCAAAGCCGAACAGGCTTTGGCCCTGCCTAACCCTGACCTCATTCGTCTATCACCCGCCCCTCACTCAGTTCCTGGACTGGGCTAAGCTCAGCCAGGCTCCTGGCTCTGCAGCAGAGCTCCTTCTGTGGAACCGGAACCGCAGGGCCCTGTCTTCTCCCTATCTCTGCCCTCTGGTCGCTTCTTCAGCAAGGCCTCGGCTGACCATCTGCTCCAAAGCAGGGTTTTCACACTCAGCCATCATCGACTAGATCCTCCTGTCTTGAGCTCTTTCTCAGCCTTGTCACCAGCTACACCCAATACCCGACCATTGTCTAGGTCCCCCGAGAGAACAGAGCTTTGGTTAAATTCACTGCCATCTCCCTTGCTCCTTGGACCTGCGGTCATTGGGGGCCTTCGAGTCGGTTCTGACCTGCAGTGCCCCCTGCGCACAACAGAAGGAAATGCCACAGGGGCTGCCATCCCTGCAATTGTCCCTGTGTCTGAGCCGTGACTGCAGCCATGGCTTCAGACCATGTCATGGAGGGCCTTCCTCTGGGTCACTGCCCTTCTGCTTTATCAAACTGGACGTCCTTCTCCAGGCACTGGTCTCTCCTGACCATAGAGCTGAAGCATGGTGCTTACTAACTATTAGCTGAATAAACAAGTGAATAAGTGGATGCTGACGATGGTACCTGTGCCCCCACTTTTTTTTTAACCTAAAACCCCCAACAGTGACTATAGGGTCAAATCCATCTCCTGATTGGAGCCCGTTTGCTTCAGAGTAGATCGATGTTCCATAGTGTTTTCCATGGCTGCCTTTGATTTTTTTTTTTTTGAAAGTAGATTGCCCCCGAGAGTAATGGCTTGGTCCAGTGTCCTCTGTTCTTGCTCCCTAGACTTGAACTGGCGACGGACTGGCTGATGCCATTGGCAGAGGCCACTCTGGCGATGGCGGCATTCTCCTCCCATTGTTTGCATCCGGTCTTTGCTCCCAGACTCACCAACAGAGCACCAGCCCTGCTCTGTGTGGGCTCGTTCAATGAGGTTCTATTTTCGAAGCCCCCTCTTTCGGAACATTGCCGTGCGCCGTTCCAGGCTCTTGGAGAGACAACCCAAGAGGCTCTGCTGATAAAACGGGCTCAGCATGCCCGAGATGGGAGACTGGCATGAATAGCAGCTTTGTGTATCTGCCATCAGATGTGGCGCGAGGAGCTTTATTTAAATAAAGAAAGTCCCCTTCTCTCTGAGAGAGAGAGAGGGGGGGGAGGGGGAGGGAGGGGGAGAGATAGCTAGCTAACAAACCTTCTCGGGCTGAATGAGCTGCAGCACAATATCCCTCTGAGAACAGAACAAATGCAAGCAGACTGAGATTAACTTTGTGAGAAGAAATGACAAATAATGAGACAGTTATGGGGCGAGCGTGGGAGAGGGCTGGAGGATGGGGTAAGATCAAGGGGCCTTTGAGATGCCCAATTAAAGAGCCAAAAATAAAACATCAGCCAGAGCTTGAGTGTGTGGGCACACACACACACACACAGAGTGGGGGGGGTGTTCAAAAAGTTAGTGCAAGAATGGAATGAAAAAGCGAAAATTTTCCATGAACTCTCGGGAGCCCCTTTGTACATATACTTAAAAAAAAAACCCAAAGAAACCCACCCGTGTGGTATGAACATCGGTTCCTGGAGACCCCAGCATGTCAGAAAAGAACAGGCCCCCTGGGGTTTCCATGCCTGCCTTCTCTTTCAGAGGGAGAGCAGCAACGGGCCTGTCTCCCAAGTGCTCCCATCTCCTATCTTCCCAGGGACTCCTATCTCCACAAACACTAAAACCCACCGCCATGGAGCCGACATCGACCCTAAGTGACCCCATAGGATAGCGTGGAGCTGCGCCGTGGGGTCTCCGAGACTGTACATCTTTATGGGAGCAGACAGCCTCATCTTGCTTCCCACGAGGGGCTGGTGGGTGTGAACTGCCAACCTTCCAGTTAGCAGCCCAACATACAGCCCATAAGGCATCTGTCTGCACCTAGGGCTGTTTTCTGAGCACTGGCCGCATGCCAGGGTCTGTGCAAAGTGGTGTGGGCACCCAAGAGTAGGGGCTCCCCTTGTTGGCAGTTACTCAGCTTCTCCGAGCTTCGCTTTGGCATTCAGCAAAATAGACCGACCCCAGGGAACTCCTGTGAGCATTGTACGAGACTGCACCCAGGGCATGGAGCGAAGGGCCGGGCACATGGTAAGCAAGCGCTCGAGGCACCATGGATTGCTGTGGCCGTGAGGACGACTTCCCACGGGGACCTCAAACTCAGAAATGTCAAACACTGAGCCCATCACCTGCCCCCTCAAGCCCATCCTCTGTCCAGGTTCCCTGTGTCTGTGAACCGAAGCGTCACATTCTCCAGGTTCGTCTCTAGCCAGCCGCCAGCCAGGCTGCGTTCATGTCTTTCCTGCATGCCGTACGTCTTGGGTGCACCTGCGTCCTCCCCCTCACGACTGCAGCTTCTCACCTCTTCTCTCCATGGGAGCGGATATTCTCCGCCCTCTCCTGAGGATGGTTGCTGGGTCTGAACCCCCAACTTTGCAGTCGCCAGGGCTTCTCACCCAAGCCTCCAGGACAGATGAGCCATGGCTGCCTTCAGTGGAAGCCTTTCCGATCATCCCCACCTCTGACCTCTCCCTCCTCCACCCCACCCCCATTTCTCTCCTCAGTTCCCAGTGTTAGGAATGGACCAGCCTCTTTTCTGAAATTGCTTGAGTCTGCACTGGGACCCCCTTGTCGTTGTTGTTAGGTGTCATCTAGAAGATAGAGTCCAAATTCTAAAGAAATGAAAAATAGACCTCAGTGCCATCATGTCCATGTTGGGTCACAGCGACCCCAGAGGACAGGGTAGAGCTGCCCCCGCCGGTTCCTGGGGCTGTAACTCTTTAAGGAAACAGGAAGCCTCATCTCTCTCTAGTGGGTTCGGACTGCTGACCTTTTGGTTTCCAGTCCAACAGCTCACCCACTACACCACCAAGGCTGCTGCTGAATCCTCGAGCCAACATGATACACACGTGACGACTTGGCTCGTGGCCTACTGCGGTGTCCCCTGCTCTGCTCCACCTCACTCCAGGCATGTTTCACCGGGAAGACTTATCTAGTGCCACAGTCACTGCAGGGTCCTTGGGGACAGACCCAGGCTTGTGTCTAATGAAAGCTTTTGAGTTTGAAAGTCCCTGGTCCCAACACACCACATAGCTGCAGTGTTCTCTGAGCCCCCGAGCCTGTGGGCTCCCACTGGCTGGGATGCCTTTGCTTCTTTCTCTGTCGTAGGCCTTCCCTACTGAGTGGGGCTTCCCCACCACCTGGGCGTCACCCTGGTGACCGCTGAACATGTCTTCACTCCTCTCACTTCATTCTTTTACATTTTCATGACTGGCTTCCCCAGTGTTGCTAGCATCCCTAGTGGCCCAAAGATTAAGCGCTGGGCTGCGGGGCGGTCACTGGAGTTTGACACCCCCAATGGCTCTGCGGAGAAGATGCCCGGTTATCTGTTCCCGCAAAGACCACAGTCTGGAAAGCCCTATGCTGTTGTGAGGCGCTGTTGAGTCGGTGACCCACAGTGACCCTGTGTACCACAGAACAAGACGCTGGCCGGTCCTGTGCTATCCTCACGACGGGTCCTAGGCTTGAGCCCATGTGTCTCCTCTCTTTCACTGCCCCTCCACTTTGCCAAGCATGATGTCCCTTTACAGGGACGGGCCTCACCGGATAACATGTCTGAAGTACGGGAGACAAAGTCTAACCAGTTTTGCTTCTAAGGAGCATTCTGGCTGTACATCTTCCAAGACGGATTTGGTTGTTCTTTTGGCAGTCCACGGTACTTACAATATTCTTTGCCAGCACTGTGATTCAAATGCACCGATTTGTCTTTAGTCCTTCTTATTCAATGTCCAACTTTCATGTGCATATGAGGCTCTTGGAAATGCCATGACGTGGGGCAGGCACGCCTTAGTCCTCAAGTAAACACCTCACCTTTCAACTCTTTCAAGAGGTCTTGTGGAGCCAAGAGACTCAATGCAATGTTCTTTGATATCTTGACTGCTGCTTCCATGGCCATTGATTGCGGACCCAAGCCAGACACAATCCTTGACAATTTCTTCCTTTTCTCCCTTTACCATGATGTTACCTGTCGGTCCAGTTGCGGAGATTTGGGTCTTCTTTACACTGTGTTGTCATCCATCCCGAAGGCTGCAATCCTTGCCCTTCCTCAGCAAGCCCTCCAAGTCCTCCTTTACAAGTGAAGTTGTGTCACCTGCATATTGCAGGCTGTTACTGAGCCTTCTTCCAATCTCAATGGCACACTCTTCTTCATAGAGTTCAGTGTCTGCAACGTTCCTGCTATTCACAAGGCTCCCAGTGGCGAGTTCCTCAGAAAGGGACAGAGGCTTCCTTCTTAGGAGACTGTTCTTAGTCTGGAAGCTCTGCTGGAACCTGGCTCCCCTTGGGTGACCCTGCTGGTCTTGGGGATCCCAGTGACATAGCTTCCAGCATCCCAGCAACACGCAAGCCACCCCAGTAGGACAAACTGACAGACAAGTGATGGCTGAAACCCCAATGGCCATTTCAGTCACTCCTACTACAGAATTGCTACCAGTTGCTTCTGACTTGGTGGCACATGGCCACAGGAAAATGGTGTTATCAATTGAATTGTGTCTCCTCCAAGAGACCCGTACTTGTAAGTGTGACCTGTTTGGAAATAGGGACTTTCTTTTCTATGTTAATGAGGGCATACCAGACCGGGGTTGGGGGGTGGAGAGGGGTGGTGGTGGTGGTGTCTCAAACCTAGTCTCTTTTGAGCAGTGTCTTAAAAACAAAAAGAGCGGAAGAGGTACACCACCCCACCCCCACCACCTCTGTACGCGGGCATGTACACACACACACACACACAGGTGATGAAGGAGGAAAGTACTTCTATGAATCCAGGCACGGCTAGGACTGCCCTTAGGAATGCCAAAGAACTCGGATAGGGACTAGAAGGCCTTTCCGACTGGGACTTCTCCAGAACTGCGGGAGAGTGCCTGTCTCTCCTCTGCAGCCTCTCCCTCCTAGGCAGCTCTACGGAAGTAATGCCACGGGCAATCTCTTCCTCAGAAAGGAGACCCATTCTAGAGGGAAGAGGTCCAGAGTCCCATGTGTGGCCTGGAGCCCATTCCTCCATGGGGTGTGGCCAGGGACTGCCGGCTCTCTGCAAGGGGACAGAGCCAAGAGCCACGGGCTGCGACGGGGGGAGGACACAGCCCGTACAAAGGCTGGGGGGCAGCCTCTTGTGGGTGATAAAGGCACAGGGACAAACAGACAGTTGTGGTGCACACGCAGGGTGGACCGCTAGGGGACAGGAATGGGCTCCTTGTCTTGGAGCGGTGGGGAAGGAAGATAGAGTCCACAGTTTACTCTCATCAAAGAGGAATGTGGTAAATTCTGCAGCCCAAACAAGCCACATGCCGAGAATGGATTCTAGAGAAAGCAGAGCCTCTGATCAGGGAAGAGCATTCTTCATCGATGCATTATTTTTTTTTAGTTAGGTTAAACACGCACGTGTTGTCAGGATTTGGAGGCACTGTGTGGAGGCACTGAGAGGAGGAGGGGCCTTTCTGCCCCCCGAAAGACGAATAGCCTCAGAAACTCCGCAGGGGGCAATTCTTTCTACCGGGTTCTACATGGGTGCTCTGAGTCGGGGTGGAGTTGATGGCAGTGAGTTTTCAGTGTCAAAGCCACACATATCCTTGTGGGGGGAACTCTGGTGGCATAGTATTTACACACTGGGCTACGAATAGCAAGGTCAGCAGTTCAAAACCACCAGCCACTCCATGGGGGTAAAGAAGAGGCTTTTTACTCCTGTAAAGAATTAAGTCTTGGCAACCCACAGGGACAGTTCTACCCTGCACTAAAGGGAGGCTACGAGTCTCAACTGACTTTTGTTTTTAAGCCTTCTAGTCGGGGATTAGGGGGTGGGGCAGGTGGTGACCTAGTGAGTTATGTCTTGGGCTGCTAATCTCAGGCTTAGCAGTTCGAACCCACCAGCCACTCCCAGGGAGAAAGATGAGGCTTTCTGTTTCTTTAAAGATTTATAGCTTTGGAAGCCCCAAAGGGGCAATTCTACTCTGTCTTTTAGGGTCTAGATGAGTTTGAGTCAACTAGGTAGCACAGAGTGTGTTTTTGGGGGTGGCGGTGATATTGCAAAAATCTTCTTGGAAGCTAGGTATTGGGCTGCTAAGTGCCAGGTTGGTAGTTCAAATCCATCATCTGCTCTCTAAGAGAAAGATGAAGTTGTCTGCTCCTGTAAAGATGTGCAGTCTTGGAAATTCTGGACAGGATTGTCAGGAGTGGGGATTGATTCGGTGGCAGTGGATATTGTCCCTCTAGGAGCAGGTAAGAGGCCAGTTGTTAGAATCTCTTGGCAGTTCTGAGGAGAAGGATGAGGCTTTCTACTCTTGTACAGAGTGACACACCTACAGGGGCAGGTCTACCCTGTCTGACAGGGTCACCTTGAGTTGAAATGGGCATGATGGCAGTGAGTTTTGCAGGCCACCAACTACATAACTCAAAAGTCAGTTGATGGACTCCCTAACAGTCTCAGAAGCTCACTGGTGCAGTTCTACCCTGAAATATAGAAACAGGGTCGCTATGAGTCCACATCCACTGGCTGGCAGGGTCTTTGGTTCCGGTTTAACTGGAGGAGGCAGTGCATCCCACCCATAAATGTTTGTTGAATGAATACCGAAGCCCTTGGCTTCAAGTTGCCCCAAGGTCCCTCCCCTCCGCACTCTCTGAAAGGCTGAGCCCTACAGGGTGCTGGAGGTCCTGGCTGCCAGGGCCGGAAGGGTGGTGGGAGGGTGGCGTTGGGAGCAACTGAGGGCTGATGGCCCGCAGCGGAATGACTCCATTATCCTGCTTATCGGTCTGCTGGTTCCTTTCCTTGGCTCTTCCCTCAATAAATCAAAACTCTTTCTGATGTTATTGAGCTCACGGGTGTTTACAGAGTTTCAATGTGACTCAGAGATTGAATGGAGGGAAGGGAGGCTCCAGGCAGCTCTCAGTGTGAACGGCAGCACCTCAGCTTCCCAGGCTCGGGCTGAGTGCCGGGTCAGGGAGTCAGGGATGGAGCTTTCCGCCCTTGGGCACAGCCCAGGAGGTGCAGTGTCAGCTCCGGAGGCTGGGGAGGAGGTGGACCAGGCTCTGGGCCAAGGAGACTGGGTGCAGAGAATGGTTAACTGCCCCCAGCATGTCAAATCTAGCCCTATGACCTCCGCATCCCCCACCCCAAGCTTTGTGATCTGCGAGGTACGAACACGTCCTACGTTTTTCAAGGATTGAAACGAAAATTAAACAACAACAACAACAACAAAACCCGGAACAATCTCTTCTATGACACTTGGGAATTCAGAGTTCAGGTTCCTATTTTGGACCTGTTCTCAGAAGTGACCAGTGCCTGGAGAAAGACATCATGCTGAGTCAAGGAAAGGGTTGGCCTCAGGGAGGAAGAGGCTGGACATCACGGCCCCTGACAACAAGTTTCATTGGAACACAGCTATGCGTAGGGCTTTGGTGTTGCCTACAAGGACAGAGCTGGCTGAGTGCTTGGGGCAGAGACCATGTGGCCTGGAAACCTCAACATACTCCCCATGTGGCTCTTTCCAGAAAGGTTCTTGTCTGACGTCAGGGTCAGCCTGTTAGTACCTAACCCAGAGCATCCTTGGCCTGCTGGGGAGCCCTGGGGTCCATCTCTGCCACTGTGAGCAGCCTCCTCCACCCACCCCCACTTGCGAATTGGAAGAACACAAGGGGGCTTCAAAAGGTCGTGGAAAGCTGGAATGATACAATAATAGACTATCCCCACAAACTTTTTCCTGGCATTTTCTGCCAGTGTTGAGACATGCAAAGGTTGTCCATGCCTGACCTGGCCCGGATGGTCAGGATGGGCGCTGGTGGGGAAGGCCCAGTCATAGGGTCTCACTCACGAGTCCACGGGCTGGCTAGAGGCTGCTGCTGATGGTAGGTAACAGGTCTGGGGCCCACCCTTTCCTCAGATACATGGGCACAGACACACAGTATATACAGACACACGGCACACCCATACATAGGCATCTAGACACACAAGACACATAGATACACGTGAATACTTGTATAGAGACACACAAACAAACACACAGAACCTGCACACATGGACACACATGGACACACATGGACACACATGGACACGTGCATAGATGTTGTTGTGGTGCTAGGTGCCGACCGTAGTGACCCTATGACAACAGAAGGACACACTGCCCGGTGCTGTGCCGTCCTCACAATATTCCCACGCCTGACCGAGCCTGTTGCTGCAGACACGGTGTCAGTCCATCTCCTTAAGGGCCTTCCTCTTCCACTGCCCCTCGACTTCACCAAATACAATGTCCTTCTCCAGGGGCTGGTCTCTCCTGACAACATGCCCAAAGGATGTAAGACGAAGTCTTGCCATCCTTGTCTCTAAGGAGCACTCTGGCCCCACTTCTTCCAAGACAGGTCAGTTTGTCCTTTTAGCAGTCACTGGTTACTTCCGGTATTCTCCTCCAGCACCACAATTCACATTCATTGATTCTTCTTAACCTTTCTAATTCAATAGCCCACTTTCACATGCATATGAGGCAATGGAGAATATCATGGCTGGGACGAGGCACCTTAGTCCTCAAAGTAACTACTTCCGTATACAGCAGATACAAACACATAAATTCACACAGCACGTACACAGGTACATGGACATGCAGACACACACAGACATAGGCACACAGACACACAACACACATACATATAGACACACACATGGACATACACGGACACACACAGGCATAGGCACACAGATACTGTCACACAACAAACATACACATAGATCAAGTAGACACACATATGCACATGAACTTACATAGCACACACAGATACACATGCATGGATACACAGACACACACAGGAACACACATAGACACACAACACACACGTACACATATGCACAGATCCACATACACACAGAAACACATACACATACATAGACAGACATGAACATGAAGATACATGCACAAAAACACACATACACATAGGTCCAGGCACACATCTACACACTGCACACAGAGATACACACGTGGCCATGTAGACACACACATAGGCTTATAGACACAACCCGCATACACACAGACACACATGGCCACGTACACACAAGGAGGTGCAGACACAGAGAGACACTGAGGCACACACAGACATATAAAGATGAGGCTCTCCCTTCCACGGCTGCTCTCACAAACAACCCGGCCACAGTGAGGCAGGTGGCCCCGCTGTGCATTCTGGATCTGTGAGGGAGCCAGATAGGGGGTTGTTCCCCTCCATGCCTGGGGGCCCCCTAGAGGAGATTGGAATCCACTAAAGGCTAAAGGGCATGTGCCAATTCAGGCTCTTGAGCCAGGTGAGCTTCATTCAGCCCATAGGGTCAACCAATACCGCTGACCACACCTCCCCGCGGAAGGCCCCAGGAAAGGCTGGAACCTGGAGACCACCGCCCTCTCTTTGCCGCTGCGCCCCTGCCTTCCACTCGGCTGTGCTCAATCTCTCTTTCTTGGGCCCAAGGTCGCCACGTGTGGGGGTGCAGTTAACCTGTGTTAAACTGTAAAACCTGAAACTTCCCCCTGTCCTTTTATAAAAACTCACTTGGATCATAAACTAGGCTTCAGCGTGAATTCTTTCTCATGCCAAGCCAAGAACTGAGGTATCTCCCACCCAAGGAGTCTGACAGATCTTTCTCTCGCCTGCTGGGTGAGAAGGGGGCTGCCTGCACACTGACCAGGGAGCCCCTCAGGGGACTTGGGGAGCTCTCCACAGGCCTGAGCCCTGAAACTTCTGGAAAGAACATGGGTGCCCACAGTACACAACTCCCTGGGCCTCCTCAATTTTCCCTTCCCTCATCAGTGACATGGGTCTCAAGACATCAGTACCCCACCTCGAAGGACTGCCTGCAGCCTCGGCGTGGGGGAGGTGGAGGTGTGGTGAGGTAGGGGGGTGGAGGGGGTACAGGAATGTGGCATTTGCATTCTGTAAGTGGCATATGACTGCCTAAGGCTGGGCAAAATCAGGGGCTAGTCACGGAGTGTGATAAATGATAGACAGCATTTCTTAGGCGACGTGACCCCTCCTTCCAGGGACTCCTAAGACGCTTGTCGCACCCAGTGCCAGGCCAGAGGTGTCAACAGACAGTGCCAAGGCAACAGAGAAAAGGAACGAGGGCCCCTTCGTTCCTGCCCATGTTTGCCAGCTCCACAGTAGAAGGAGATTCTGTATTCTTCAACGGGGCCTGGTGGCCTGGGGGTTCAGAGCTCAGCTGCTAAGCAGAAGGGTGAAGTTTCCAGGCTACCGGCTGCTCTGGGGGAGGGGAGTCTGCTCCAGTCTCGGAAAGCCCATGGACAGTTCTGTGCCGGGCAGGGGTCCTGTGAGCCGGAACCACTGCCGTGCCACATAACAACCACACCCCTTCTTCACGGAAGCATTGCATGGATCCGTGCACCTCAAACCCCAACATCGAAACCAGTGGTCGCCAAGCCGGTTCCAGCTCACAGCGCCCTCGGGTGAGGCACCGTGGAGCTGAAACGAACACCACACAGCTGTCATGGCTGGGGTCTTTGTGAGAGCAGATCAGCTGACCTTTCTTTCTGAGAAGCCATAGGGTGGGTTCGAACTTCCAACCTGCCTGTTAGTTGCCAAGCACTTGCCCATTTACACCAACCAGGGATTCTTCCAATGCACGTGAAAACCAAACCCGTGGCCGTTGGGCAGATTCGGACTCATCTTGGCCCTTGGGGACAGAGCAGAACTACTCTTGTAGGGTCTCCAAGACTGTAATGCGTACAGAGTCATGGTAGTGGCCTGCACAGCTACTTTCTAAGTCCGAGCTTGCTCTGAGTCAGAATTGACTAGAGGACAGGGTAAGGTTTTTGAGAATCTTTACCGAAGCAGCCTTTCTCTCACAGAGCAGTTGGTGGGTTTGAACCTCCGACCTCTCAGTTAGCAGCCAAGAGCTGTAACCTCTGCACCACCAGAATTCCCCAAGAGAGCCTGTAAGAGCAGGCCATCCGTTCCCTCCTTTCATGGAAGACCATGTTGCTGGGTCCTCCCTGCTTCTGCAGGAACAGAGTGTGTCTCCTCTCTGGCATGCCACCCATGGCCAGGGAAGCTTCTGATTTCCAAACTTCTCCCTTGGGCCCCATTCCTCACTCATTCACTTTTCTTATCCTCTCTCTCCATCACCTCCCTCTCGGGCCACCTACTCGCACTGAAGCAAGAGACAGTGCCAGGAAAGCACATTAAGTGAGTCATCCCGAGGGAGAAGGTCAGGGCTTGGGCTGCGTGGACGTGGTGACAGCAGTGGACAGCAGCTGACCACGCTGGAGAGTGTGTGATGCTGGGGCGGCTGGAAACACGCCCTTCGGACGCTGCCAAAGACTGCCTCAACCCTGCTTCCCAGCACCAGGCTCCTCTGAGAAGTCAACAAGGCCCTTAGTCTGGTGCATGCGTGTGCGCGTGCATGCGTGTTAGTAAACCGGGGTCTGAGCTCATGACATTGTGGTCATGGCAATGGCCTTCACCAGTTGGAGCTCAGGCTGGAGCCAGATTCCCTGGGCTGTACTCCAGCTTTGCACCCACTACCTGGGCCTCGTTTTTGTCATCTGTTCCTGGGGTAAGCTACTGATGGCCCAGTGGCTGAATGCCCGCCTTGCATGGGAGAATCCCAGCCTCCATTCCCAGCCAGTGGACCTCAGATGTAGGTTGTGTGCTACTTGGATGCTCAACAACTTTCAGCGGACCTTCCGAAGTAAGACAGACTGGGAAGAAAGGTCTGCTGATCTACTTCTCCAAATCAGCCAGTCCATACTCCATGGATCACAACAGTCCAACTGATTATGGGGAGGGTGTAGGACCAGGAAACATCTTCTTCCCTTGTGCATGGGCCGCCATGCATGGGAGGCTGATTCAACAAGAGACCAAACTCACTGCCAGGGAGTCGATGCTGACTCATAGCGACCCTATAGGACAGAGTACAACTACCCTGTGAGGTTCATCATAGTAACTCTTTAAGGCCGTAGAAAGCCCCGTCTTAAACCTGAGGAGCAGTGGGTGGCTTTGAACTGTTGACCTTGCGGTTAGCAGACCAACATGGAGCCCTTCTGCCACCCGGGCTCTGTCTAGATGACAACTAACAGCCACAATCATAGTACCTTCCTCCCGGGGCCGTGGTTGTAGGGTGCATTAATGAGTGACGACATGTACAGGTAACAGACCAGGGCGCGACACAGCAAATTCTACACGAGTATTCACTTTAAAATTATGGTGGAGACTCTTCTTCTTAGTATTATTATGACTGTTCTTATCTCTAAGGCGAGGCATCAGGCTCTGTAGCCTTGACACCTCCAGCCTTCCCCTCGCTGGTGAGGTGCTGGTGGACCTTCCCAAGGTGGAGAGCCGGCGAATCTATGAAATAAGGGTAAAGCAACTCCGTGGTGAGCTTAGCCATTTTCCCAGTCTCTCTCAGAGAGGCTGGAAGCCCATTCTTATCAGAAGAACGTACCTGAATTGAATCTCCCTCCTCTTTTTGTCCGGTAGAGAACCCTGGTGGTGTAATGGGTTCGCACGGGGCTGCTACGCACAGTAGTGCAGACCCACTACTCTCTCTGCAAGAGGAAGATGGGCTTGTCTGCTCTTGAGAAGACTTACAACATGGAAGCTCTAGGGAGCAGGTCCCTGCCCTAGAGGGTTGCTATGGGTTGAAATTGACTCAATGGCAGTGGGAGGGTTTTGGTTTCTCTTATGGGCGACTGCTTACCCAGACTCAGCTGGGATAAAGAGCAAACAACCACACAGACAGCGTCTAGTGGTAGTGGACGGTGAAAGTTCCCACTAACTGGACATTGGACAGGCCTTTCCTTGGTGGGCGAGGGGGTCAGAAGTTTGAAACCATCAGCTACTCCTCAGGAGAAAATGACGCTGTCTGCTCCCACAGTGACGACTGGTCCAGAAACCCACAGGGGCAGTTCTACCCTGGTTTATTTGGGTGCTGGGCATTGGAACTGACTCGAGGACCGTGGGGTTGAGGTTGTAAGTTTGAGCCCTCAGCCTGGCTTGACCTATTCCCGCCTCACTGTAACCACAGGGGGAAGTTGCGGTGGTCAGTTTAGGGATGAGGAACCTGGGCGCAGAAACCGAGTGACTTTCTCAAGGACACACAGCCAGTAAATGGCAAAACCTGAGACTCTGACTCGAGACCACAAACCTTCCCCTGACATTACACAGACGGGTGGTCCTGAACTTGACTTCGCATCATATGATTATAACACCGTGTCACGCCCCCCTTCTTGTAGCAGACTCCTCACGTGATGGGTGGCCAACCACAGACTAGTACCCCTGCCAGGTGAATTATGTTCTCTTCGCTTTAGTGAGGGTCAGAGACTTCTGGGAGAAGGTGGAAGAAACGATGGGCCTTTTCCAATAGATAGGTCTATAAATAGCTTACTCCGTGACTGAATTTTCTGCAAATCCCCCGCAAGCATTCACGGTTGTCTAACCCTGTAGCAAAGAGAAGCCCGTCCCTAAAGGGGCAGCCCTTTGCACTAATGTTGACCTCCTTTAAAAAGTAAGCGCTCTCTCTCACCATTGCTTTGGTCGCAATTCTGCGATTACATGTTACATGAAATCAGTCGTATCTAGTTTTCCATAACTGTCCTCCACCCTGATGCAGATGCTGGTCACACGCGCTCCGGCCCTTCCAGGTTAGGTGCTCTAGCCTTACCTGTTCCATCCAGTCTCCCCTGGGCACATGAACTTGTCAGTCGATCTCACCTCCATCGTGTTGGGTATCACAACTCTACAAATATCCCCACCCCACGTCTGACAATTTGTTGGAATGTGGTGGCTTGCATGGTGCTGTTATGCTGGAAGCTAGGCCACCAGGATCTCAAACACGGAGTCACCTGTGATGGACGGGTTTCAATGGAGCGTCCAGATTGAGACTAAAGCAGTAGGAAGAAAGCTCTGAAACGTTCATTGTTGTACCTACAGTTGCCATGGGTTGGAGTGGACCTGAGGGCATCTACCACCTACCAAAGAGTGGGGGACAGTTTTTAACTGCCTCTGGTTATGAAATAGCACATATACAGAGAAGTGTACAAGGGTGACTGTTCAATTAATTATTACAATGCAAACACTCATGTAACCACCATTCAAGTCAAGAAATGAAACATTCACGCCCGCCCCAGAAATCCCATTGCTGTCTAATCCCAATGACCACCTTCCCGCCTTCCCCAAACAATTAGTAACTGCCACTCTGACTTTTATGCAATCCTTTTTTAGTTTTCTATAAAGTCTTGCCAACTCAAGCAAGCATCCCATCAAACCTAGTCCAGTTCCCCAGGTTTGGAGATTTTCTATAAATGGAATCAGACATTAGACAGTCTTTGGCATCTGACTGATTTCACTCAATGGTGTCTGTGACATTTATCTACCCTGTTATCTTGCATTCTTCTACCTTGTTGTTCATGTGTTTTATTACTGACTAGTCACCCGTTGCATGAACATACGCCAGTTTATTTAGTTATTGGATTGCTGACGAGTAGTTTCGAGTTTGGGGAAGTATGAGCAATGGTATTATGAACATGTGTCTCAGTGTGCACATGCATGCATTTGGAGTGGGTACCCTTAAAAGATGAATTTCTGTGTAACTTCAGCTTAGGAGACAATATGAAACCGTGTTCCATGGTTGTGTCATGTGCTAGCTGAGCATACGTTCCAGTTACTTGCAGCTATTCTGCTATCGAAAGACATCTCATTGTGGTTCTAATGTATATTTCCTTAATCACTTTGGGAACAAAGGTGCACCTGACCCAGGTGCACCTGACCCTGAATCGGTAGGGTTGAACTATAGTATTTGGTGAAGAATACTGAATAGCCCGTAGCCTGCCCACCAGAAGGACAAACAGTCATCTTGGAGAAAGTAGCGCCAGAAGGCTCCTTGGAAGTTGTGGCAGTTACACAATCTCCTGTCAATGTCAAGTCTAGCCTGTCAATCAGGTCCCCACTTGACGACCTCATCTGGAGGCGTGAAGGAGATACACAGCTCGCTGGAGGCTAGACAACTCTGCTTCATCTTCCTGCTGACAAGACACATGGAGCCAAGCTGACGGAGCCAGGGCCCTGGAGCTGGAGGAGCCACATGGAGATCAATGCCAGGGTGGAGGTGCTTCCACCACCACTGGATCCACAAGACTATCCTCCCACCGGCCTGTGATCTTCCCTCACTCGGCATCATTTATGGAATGTATCAGACATCGGGCTAATATGGGATTTGTGGGCTTGAGCTGGACTGGCTGGGATGTTTCTCCATGTTCAAGTAGCCTTTGTTATAAAGCTCTCTCTTACACACACGTGAATGTCTCCCTGGATTTGTTGCTCTAGCAAATGTGTTGCTCTAGCAACAAATGTGTCTCACACACTTTGGACATGTTATCAGGAGTCTCTAGTCCCTGAAGAAGGCCATAGCTTGGCAAAGGAGCGGGTCAGCAAAGGGGAGGAGGACCCTCAAAGAGAAGGATGGACAGCGTGGCTGCAGCAATGGGCCCAACCATAGCGACCGGAGAGGCCAGCACAGGAATGGGCAGTGTTTCATTCCGTTGTGCGCTGGGACTTTATGAATCAGAACTAAGAACAATAAGAACACCTGGTGACTCACGAGATTGGTGGATTAACACTGGCATCTCCATTACTCTGCTGACTTATCCCAAACCCTTAGCCAAGTGAAAGGATGTCTTTGACATCTGTTCCTGTTGAGTCATAGCTCCTCCAGTGACTTCAGTTGGATTTGAAGCCCCGCAGTAGGTCCAAGCATTCCCAACAATTATAGTTATTTTGTGCTGACTGTATTTCAGGCTTATCTCTGTGTGCCTGACACCCTCAGTCCTCACCACACACTTAGATTTATTACCACTGCTGCTACCTTCACTTAATGAAGGAAGAAACTAAGGTGGGAGAGGCAAAGGAACTTAGCCAAAGTCTCACAATCATACCCCAAAGAGATGTGTAAGTGCTTATAGCATATTTCAGCACAAAGATGCAAATAGATGCCTGCAGGGAAACAAGGAAAATTTGTGAGAAATCAAAGCATTCCACGGAGATGCGATTGTCCAATGGAATAAAGCAGCAGCCACGTCACCAAGGGTCAGTGTTCTGAGCAGATGAAGAGTCTCCACGAAGGAACAAAGAGACACTCCTCTCAGCAGAGGAGCCACGCTTTCTGAGGTCCAAGAACGAGGCCACCTGGGAGATTCTACAGACTCATTTGTGCGCTTGTCCCACCTGGAGGCAATCCCACGACTTGGAGAAGTGCTGTACTCACACCTTACCTGAGCATAAACTTTCCCACACCAATCTGACAAAACAAAACAAAACTTTACATCCTGAGTAATTATAATTCTTTGGCACATACTTTGGAAACCACTGGGCTCCACTACAACCACTGCTCCTCCCGGTTTCTTGTCTAGTAAAATTTCAACCGAGGAAATGAAGCTAGTCTAGTCCAGCGTTCCTCAACCTTGACACAATTGACATCCCGGGGCTGGGTGAGTTAGTCCGGGTAGACTAGAGAAACAAATTCAATTGAGAAAACATCCCATCCCGGTCCAGATCAAGTCCATAAGTCTGATTTAGCCCATATATCTGATACCAATCTATGAAGTCCTCTTCAGACTCACACAACACATGCAATGATGCCGAATGCAGGAAGATCACAGGCCGGTGGGTGGGAAGTCTAGTGGATCCAGTGGCATTGTAAGCATCATCAACCTCTCTCCATGCATCTTCTCCACAGGGATGTCTCCCAGAGAGTAAGCAGAGCGATAGTGTGTCCTGCCTCCAGGGAGGAAATACAGGAGTTCCCAGAATCCTCAGGAGAAGGTCAGGTCCACAGAAGCCTCATTGGCTATATCCATTCTTCTTCCTTTTAGTATAGTAGTGTTGGATTTAATTGGGTCCCCCACCCCTAAAAAGAGAAGTTCAAGTCTTAACTCCTGTTCCTGTGAAGGCAATCTTATTTGGTAATAAAGTCTTTGAAGATGCTACCAGTTAGGTTAACATGAGGTCCCATTGGATTAAGTTGGATCAGGATCCAATTGTAGTATCCTTTTAAAGTGACCAGACGTCCCGCTTTTGGCAGGACAGTCCCGATTTTTAACAAATTTTTCTGCGTCCCGCAGCATTTAAAAATTTTTGGAAAGAAAGCACGACAAGCTAGGGTATATGGTTTTCGGCTGCCATGTGGCTATTTTGTCAGGATATGAGTTTTATCAATGGTGTCCGGCTTTACCAATGTCAAAATCTGGTCACCTTAGTATAAGAGACAAAAGAGAGAGAGACAGGGGTCTGGGAAACAGAGGTTATTCCCCAGGTTGTCTCCCCATATTATATGCCAAACCTAAGATGCTGCTTGCTAACCCAAGGTCAATGGCTATACACTTGGAGGTCAACTGCTTAAAGGTTGTCTCCTTGAGGGTTATCAGCCATTTAGAGCGACCCGACCCTTTAGTCAGTTCCACCCTAGGTGGGGCCCACTCCCTTTTGATATGGATAGTGGAGTATTCTCCTGAAGGAGAGCTTACAGACAAGGTCAAGCCAACTCAAGGAGGACCAAGGTTAGGCTGCCATCTTGACTTTAGAGTCTGCCCATCTTGTCACATGTATATCCCTAATGCCTCCCCTTCCTATTGTGTCTACACCCCTAGCTCGTCCTCCTCCTATTGCATGGATGCCTATTGTACAACCCCTTCCTCTTATGATATAATTAGGGGGTATGATAGGTAGGTTTATTGTGCCAACCTAGTCAATGAACACGTGGGATTAATTAAAGGGTGGGAAGGTAAATGGCTCAGCAAGCTTCGCCTTTCTTGTCCTTTGATGATCAGACCGGTGTGCGGCTGCCTTAGCTTGTTCTCTGTCTCAATCTGCAAGCTACACTACCTGTGGGACACCTAACCCATGGACTGTGTCACTGTAGTTTGAGGTTCCTTCAAGATCTGCTTCGCCACGCTACTGGAGTACACATCACTTGAGCTGGGGACTGTCGGACCCTGTCATCTGACTGACTGTTGGTGACCTGCCTTGCTGTTTGCTGCCTGTGCCCGGAGAGCCTGAGTTGCTCTACAGAGGACTACCCGGAGGCCCTCAAGACTTGAAGGACTCCCAGTGTCTCACAACTGTCTCATGGAAGTGAGTTGCACTGAGTCATTTGTACTGCTCTATAGATTAATTAACAGTTTATTTCTTATGCTATCTATCTATCTATCTATCTATCTATCTATCTATCTATCTATCTATCTATCTATCTATCTATCGATCGATCGATCGATCTATCTATCTATCTATCTATCTATCTATCTATCTATCTATCTATCTATGCATCCAGCTATCTACCTATCTACCTATCCAGCTAAATAGATGCAAAATCATAAGTGTCCTGGTTCTGTTTCTCTAGAGAACTCTGTCTAACACAGCAGGGCTTGCTGGTCCCCTAAGTGTGTATAAGCTGTGATTGGAAATATATTTGCTTTCTCTGTGGGGACCTGGCTGCTGAGATTATGGCTGTCCTGGAGGTGAGCAATTGCATGCTTTATCTTGTCTGATGCCTCTTTAGTCTTTCCCCTCATTGACACAACCACCCCTTGGAACCATTTAGTTGTGGGGGCGGGTACCCACACAGGGGTGAAATGGCCATGCAGCTCTGATTGTGCTGTAGCTGGAAGGCACAAACTTTTGGGGTTCCTGAAAGTCTGAAGAAAGAACTTATCTCCCCCAAGGGCCTAAGGAAGTCTGGCCCCCATGACAATCAGGATTTGGACACCTACCTTCCGAGATGTGAGACAATCTCTGTTCTTATAAGCCGCCCCTTGGTGGTGTTTTGCTACTACAGTCTTAGGAAACTCAAAGAAGGATGTGTTGTCCATGTCTTGTCTTCTAGTGTTTCTTTATGTTATGGTTCTCCAGATTTCCAGGCAGCTGACCACACACAGCCTCCTGTTTCCGCTCCCTGACTCGGTCCTCATCACCATAGCCACAGGGAAGCCATCTATTTGTACTTCCAAGCAAGCCTTCTTCCTTTAAGAAGCCTCCCTGCTTCCCTAAGTTTTAGGAATTGAATTGTGTCCCCTTAGAAAATGTGTTGGAACCCTAAGCCCTATGCCCTGTGGGTCCTTTCCTGTTTGGAAACAGGGTTTGCTTTGCTATGTGAATGAGGCTCTAGGAAGGTCATTCTCCATCTCATCACATCTGCCTTACACATCTGCACGGTCACGGTCACCATGAGTCAAAATCAGAGAGAGAAGAGAGAACAAAACAGAGGAAGACAGATGCATTGATGCCACGGGGAGATACAAACCAAGCAACTTCCACGGCTACAGAAGCCGAGAGAAGGGTCTTTTCCCACATCCGACAGGGAGAGAGCCTTCCCCTAGAGCCAGATTCACTCCTCCAGTTCTTTATTGGTGGCATTGCTATTACAGCAGCAGCAGAAGACTAAGATGCCAGGTAACTGCCAGGTGCTCTCCTACGTGCCTCACTCTCTTATTTATTCACGTGACTGTCTTCCTAGATCCTCCAGGGCGGGCAGGGTCTGGATGCTGTGCATTCTGTGACTCACAGCACAGAGAAGACCCCACTCCACCTAGAGGAACAAAGAAATACAACTTAATTGAGATGGACCAGCGATTTGATCCAAAGCTCCCAGGTGTGCTTTGAGCATGTGGGCAGCCCCTGGGTCTATCCTGGGCGTTTGTCCCTCTCCTTGGGAGAAGGCAAAAGTCCCCTATGGCACCAGGTTTCGTTTACCTCCCTCCCAAGCACAAACGTGACGCCACCTGCTGGGATGGCATGTCCAGGCCTTTTCTGCTCTGAATACAGGGAGGGAAGCCTCTTTGCTTTGGACTCATCATTTTCACAAGCCTCGGCTATTCTTGTTGGGGGGTGTCTCTTTGTTCCTGGGGATGTGTCCCCCTTGCCATTTGTTAGGACCCAGCATCCATCCAAGCACTGCCTTTCCTGAAATTCTCCTATGGGGATTATGATCCGATTTTGAGACAGAAGTTAATGCTTGAGAACCCACCTACCTTCCCAGCGCTGTCTCCGTTTGTGAGAACAGGATGTGCTTGAGAAACGTCAGCAGTGCTGGCAGCTGTCAGGCGATGGTTCATGGGACCCCACGTGTATCAGAGTGGTAGTCCCCTAATCTGGTGTCAATTTAAGGATTGAGAGTGTAGGGGTGGAGTCTAGGCTGTCAATCTGGAGATAGCCAATGAGACCTCTGTGTGGGCCTGGCCTTCTCCTGAGAATTCTGGTACTTCCTCCTTGGAGGCCAAAGACACCTCTTTCTCTACTACTACTCCCTGAGAGACATTGCAGAAGACAAGCCACATGGATGCAACCAGACCTTGGAAGCCAGAGAAGCCACAGAGAGACCCCTGCCAGTGCTGAGATGTTTCCAATGACACTGGATCCAAAGACTTTCTACCTACCCACTGGCCTGTGATCTTCTGCATTTGGCATCATTGCATGTGTTTCGTGAGTCTGAAGAGGACTTTGTAGATTGGTATCGGACATATGGGCTCGTATTGGACTTGTGGACTTGGTCTGGGCTGGGCTGGGATGTTTTCTCAATGTTCAATTGTTCTTGTATATATAAATCTCTTTTTTACAAACATATGCATGTCTATGAATTGGTTTCTCTAGTCTACCCAGACTAACACAGCTCCACAGGGTTTTCTTCACCCCCTAAACTTGACGTATTTTGTCATTTCAGAGAATACACCCAGCAAAAACCCACCCGCCACCCTTGGGTTGATTCTGACTCAGGGGTTCCGAGGGCATACACATTTTATGGGAACAGATAGCCTCATCTTTCTGCCAAGGAGCCACGAATGGGTCTGAACTGATACCTTTGAAGCTAGGACCTCTACCACTACCCAGAAGCAACACAGGCATCCATTAGACCGTTTGTACACGTCCGACTGCAGTGATACTGACGGCATTCTTTGGGTTGGGCACCATTTTCTGAATCACTCTTCTCCCATTAACAGGACCCCTTTGCCCCCGAGCTAGACTTTGGATTGATCGTGTTGCTCTTGTCAATTGGTGCCCATGTGGATCGTTCGTACAAGAGCTTAATGCTCAAGGCAGATCTTTGTTCACTAGTTAAACTAAACTATTGTTCTGCTTTCAGGTGATCTAAGGGCATGTTTGGGGGTTAAGGTTTAAAAATGATCTCAGGTCAACAGATTCAGGGTCCACCCACCCTCTGTGGCTCTATGAAAATTTGGCATTTGCATTCTCTCACCCCCTCAACCTCCCCTTTTTATCTGAATTCTCTTGTGGAATCTTTGATCAGAATGGTCGGTACTGTAGCCGGGCACTCTCCAGTTCCTCTCCTGGCAAAAGAAGCAGTTGTTCTGGGAGATTTCATCTCTACCTCCTGTTCACACTTCATATCCAGCTCTGTTCTCCACCCTCCTTTTCCCTCTATGGCTTCAGGGGCACAGGGACCCATCAAATCAGGATGGCAGCTTAGGAGTTCTTCAAACCTCAAACACTGTACAAGGAATGAGGAGCTAGAACAGAGGCGCTGAACACAATTTTAGGTGAATTAACTGATAGCCCATGGAAATTTGACCAGAAACCTCCAAACCAAGGCAACAACCCTCATGCGATGTTTGGTTGCACACACGGAGCCTTAGCAGGTACTCTTTTTTGTTCTTTCTTTCTTGCATGTCATTGCTGTAACTCCGTCTATCACACAATTAAACTTCCGACAGGTGTCTAACTTACTGAGAGCAATTACAACAATCAGCTGTGTAACTCTACCCTTGATCAGTGACATTTTTCTCCCACCAGTAGCCTCCCTTTTCCTGCTTTCTCTGATCCCATTAAACACGCATAAACATTGGTCTGCATACATTTGCTTTTCTTTCTCTTTCTTTTTTAAACGTCGAAATGAAGTCAGAATATCTTAGCCCTTTTGTGATGGGTTGTTTTTGCTCAGCATAGTGTCTTCGAGCTCCAACCATAGGATAGTGTGTATGAAGATTTTCTTTCTCCTACTACCTGAGCAATATTCCATTTTCTGTCAGTAACGTGTTTTGTCTATCCACTCATCGGTGGGTAAGAATTTAGGTGATTTCTACCTTTCGGCTTTGTGAGTAGTGCTGTGGTGAACATTGGGTACAAGACTCTTTTTTGAGTTCCTGCTTTGGGGTATATACTTAGGGGTTGAATTGCTGGATCAAATATATGCACCAACAACTAAATCCCAAAATGAAAAACTGAAGATTTTTTTAATACCAATTTCAGTATTCTAAACTTGATCAAACATGCCATCACGATGTACTGAAAAGTTACTGGTGATTGGAATACATGAGTTGGAAACAAGAAATCAGAAGTTGGAAAGCATGACTAGGGTGATAGATAAGACACCAGAAGTCATATGATAGAATTTTGCAAGACAAATGACTTCTACATTGCAAGTACTTTTTTCAACAACATAAATTATGACTGTATGCACAGATATCCCAGGATGGAATGCATAGGTATCAAATGAACTACATCTGTGGAAAGAGATATCATTTGTCAGAAAAGGCCGGGGGCCAATCATAATACAGGCTGCCCTTGCTTATAAGCAAGTTCACATTGAGCTGAAGACAATGAAAACAAATGAAAACACATTCACAAATGCCAAGGTATGACCTGAACCAAGAGACTAGACTGACACACTGAGCACCAATGACTGAAAACCAGAAGGTTGTAGGATGACATCAAGGAAATCATGTACAAAGAAAGCAAGCGATTGTTAAAAAGACAGGAAGGAAAGAAAAGATCAAAATGGATGTTACAAGAGATTCTGAGACTTGCTTTTGAACATCACAAAAATCTATCCACTGTCAGTGATCTGATTCCAACTCAGAGCCACCCTACAGGGCAACAGGGTTTCTTCGACTGTCAATCTTTACGGAAGTAGAAAGCCTCATCTTTCTCCCCCAGAGCAGCTGTTGGTTTTGAACTGCTGATCTTGTAGTGAGCAGCCAAGCTTTGAGCTATGACACCACCAGGGATCCTTGTTCTTGAGCACAGAGCAGCTGCAACAAATGAAGAAATGATGAAGTAAAGAACTGAATAGAAGATTTCAAAGTTCAGCTTGAGAACACAAAGTATTGTAATGAGATGTGCAAAGCCCTGGCATTAGAAACACAAAAGGGGGGAAGATGATCAGCACTGCTCTTTAGAGAGAAGAACTGAAGAAAAACATTCAGGACTCACGGGGGAAGATTGAAGGACGCCTATCAACAAAATGCTGAATGCCGTGGAAGTTGCCTAAAGAAGATGGAGGGAATAGACACAGTCCGAGAACATTGAAGTTCAATGTTCAGGTTTAATATGTAGCATGTGATGAAGGACTGATGGTCCTGAAGGAAGAAGTCCAAGCTTTGGCAACGAATAAGGCTCTAGGAATGGAGAGAATTACTAATTGAGATGTTTCAACCAACAGAAGCACCTCTGGAAGCACACTTTTGTCTGCGCCAAGAGATTTGGAAGATAGCTACCTGCCCAACTGATTGGAGGAGAATTCATATTTGTGTTCATTCCAAAGAAAGGTAATCCAACATAATGAGGAAATTATTGAATAATAGCATTACTTAGCACCCTGTTTGTTACCAAGACAACCCACAAAGCCTGGGCAGTCTGAATCCGTTCAATCCTGAACCAGAGGCTCCAGAGCTTCTGTTTGGTGCACACCTTCCTGTCAGCCTCTCCGCCTCGGGGGGGGGGGGGGCTGCTTACCAGCAGACTGTGTGTGTGTGTCGCTAAAGTAGGCTGGCGTTCCAAAGAGAACTCAGCGGATGGGAGCTGTCCCGGGTGGGGACTCATCCTTTCTGCTTGGACAGGGCCACCTGGCTCCCGACTGCATTAATGAAGTCATCAGGCAGCTATTAGACTGGCTTGAAAGGGTCCCATGTTGTTAATGGGTATGGGGAAAAAAAGAGATTGGGCAGATCTTGAATAATATAATTACTATCACATATAAATAAAATTTTGCTGAAGATAGTTAAAAATATCGCAACAACTTTTGCCAGAAATTGAAACCAGATTCAGAAGAGGCCATGAAGTGAGGGATCTCATTGCTGATGTCAGATGTATCTTGGCTGATAGTAGCGAACACCAGAGAGATGTTTACTTGTGTTTTCTTGATTGTGCGAAGGCATTCGACTGTGTGGATCACAACAAATGATAGCTAACAGTGCAAAGTACGTGGGATCCTAGGATACTTCATGGTGCTCACGTGTACACAGACAGAGGTACCTGTTCAAACCGAACAAGGAGATAATGAATCGTTTAAAATCAAGAAAGGTGTGCCTCAGGGCTATATCCCTCCACCGTGCTTATTCATTTGGTGTGTTGGGCAAAGAATCCAAGCAGCTGGACTCGATAAAGAAGAATGCAACATCAGGACTGGAGGAGGACTCATGAACAGCTTACAATAAGCAGATGATACAACCCATCGTGCTAAAGTGAAGGGAACCTGAAGCGCTTACTGACGAAGACCCAGGACCTCAGCCTTCATGAAAGATTACATACATCTCAACATTGAAAAAAAATGGTCACAACTGGACCAATCAGCAACATTATCATAAGTGGAGATGAGACTGAACTTGTCAGTGATTTCATTTTCCTTAGGTGAATAATCAACGCTCCCGGAAGAACGGTCAAGAAATCAAACAATGTACTGGATTGGGCAAATCTGCTGCAACAGACCTCTTTAATGTATTCAAGAGCAGAGGTGTCACTTTAAGGACTTGGGTGCTCCTGGCCCCAAATTAAAAACAAAACCTAAAAACCCACTGTGATTGAGTCAGTTCTGACAGTGCCCCCTGGCGGTGTAACAGTTACACATTGGGCTGCAATTAGGTCAGAAGTTTGAAACCACTAACAGCTCTCAGGACACAAATAGGGGCTTTCTACTCCCATAAGAGTGACAGTCTCAGAAGGACTCAGGGGCAGCTCTACCCTGTCCTCTAGGATTGCTATGAGTTAGAATCGACTTGATGGTAGTTGAGTTTGGTGTGGAGTTTCCAAGAATGTAAATCTTTACAGGAGTAGACAGTCACACCTTTCTCCCACAGAGAAAGATACGTTTGAACCAACAACCTCACGACTAGCAATCAAATGTGTCACCAAGGCTCCTAAGGATTGCTAGCTGTCACCAAAAGCTGGAAGAAGCAAGGAACCCTCTCCAAGCACCCGAGGGAATGCGGCTGTGCAGGTCCCTTGACTTTGCACAGTATGGGAACAATGGTGAGGCTGGAGCAGGACTGGGCAGTGTTTTGTGCTGTTGTGCAGAGGTTTGCTATGGGCTGGAAGGGGCTCGATGGCACCTAACAGCAACAGCAGCAATCAGAGTTTAGGTGGGAAGAGAGGCTACAAAAGACATGACAGAGTGGGGCATGATAAAGGTGCCCGGTGCAGAATTGAGACTAATGGCCGGGGCAGCTCTATGCAAAGGGAGAGTTTCTCTTTCTTAGACCCCCTGCGTTGGACCACTGTGCTGGGCTCAGGTCTCTCCAAAGGGGACAGTAGGCACTGAGTGCTATGTGTTTTTTTAAATCATTTTATTGGGGGCTCGTACAACTCTTCTCACCATCCACCCACCCATCCATCCATCCATCCATCCATCCATCCATCCATCCATCCATCCATCCATCCATCCATCCATCCAACCATTGTGTCAAGCACATTTGTTGCCATCATCATTCTCAAAACCTTTGCTTTCTACTTGAGTGCTGTATGCTCTCACTTGGTTCTGCTTGATCCAGAGGCTTGGCTGAAGGACTGTGACACCCCCCCCCCATTTCCATACTCCTCGTTTTCTTATCTAGAAGCAGGACTATAGCCCATGCAGCCCGAGTGGGGTTGAACTCCTCACCCCTGCCTACAGCAGTGAGCACTTAACAAGGCAAGGTCGATTAAGCATTTCTCATGAAATGAACTACAGAGACAGTGGAGGAGTACAGGCTATTTGTCCCTCTGGGACAGTGAGCTTAGGGACCAGGGTGGACTACCCACTACCATTTTGACTATCATATGACAAAGTCAAGTAGCAAGGAACTGAACCAAGACGTATAGAGAGACTAAG
Source organism: Tenrec ecaudatus (assembly GCF_050624435.1). NCBI lineage: Eukaryota > Metazoa > Chordata > Mammalia > Afrosoricida > Tenrecidae > Tenrec > Tenrec ecaudatus. The sequence continues at coordinate 18,035,180 of NC_134535.1, read as the reverse complement.
CATTGACAATATGGTCTGACCTCTTCGTTTTAGTGCTATCAATTCTCTGTAGAACTAGCCCAAACTTCCTAATTGCTTGAGTCAATGGATTATCTTCTTCTTTTTAATCCTGCATTAATTTGAATTGGCTATCTACATGTAATGAGAAGAGGCAGATCAATTAACACAATTTTGCAGGGTGTGTCACAGTAAAATCTATGATTTACTTTTACAGAAGCTAACTGATCCCAGAGGCTCCCTCCTTGGAGCCCTGGGTTTCTCCCACCTTCGAGGTGCTAGCCCTGTGGGTGACACCGGTGAGTTGCAGAAGACATGAGTCTCCAATGACAGCCACCCCTGACAATAACATCCTCACCTAGGAAACGCTCTACACCCATTTCTCTTAGCCACAATCATAGGAAACACAGGCTAGCAATCCCAGGCAGGGTTAGGCAAGTGGAAGGATAGCTGGAGAGGTGTGCCAAGCTTTGGCGAGCTCAGAGAAAGGTCACGTGGGAGAGGGAGGCGGAACTGGTTAACAGTGTTCTGGGTGGCTAGCTTAAGTTTGGGGATGTCAGGAAGATGAAGCGAGAAGGGAGCCGGAGAGTCTGGGGAAGCGGTGTGAATGCCCAATGGGAGCACACGCATTGTTTCACTTACCTTTCCCATTCCAGCATGGGCATGGCCCAGCTTGATCACCACGGGGAAGTGTGGGGCTGTGAGCTGAAAGAGATAAGAGGAATGCCCCCATTAGCATCCAAAATGATCACCCCCCAAGGCTCCCGGTTCTGCCTGTTCTACAGGAAGACACACTTAATCTGGCACTGACAAAGAAGCTCTGTCATATGACCAGACACTCAAAACGCCAGCACTTTTCTTTTGACTCTCAAAGGAAGCTCCAGCCTGTTAAAACAGTTTGCCTGGGGCATTCACCAATCTAAACAGACAGTATCATTGTTTGTGGGTTCCATGGAGTGCATTCTGACTCATAGCTGCCCTATAGGACAGAGTAGAATTTCTCCATAGGGTTTTCCAGACTGTAATCTTTCATAGGCTGTACTCTTTGGACATGTTGTCAGGAGAGACCAGTCCCCGGAGAAGGACATGATGCTTGGTAAAGTAGAGGGGCAGCAAAAGAGAGGAAGGCTCTCAAGGAGATGGACTGATATTGTGGCTGAGCAACAATGGGTTCAAGAACAGAAACAATTGTGAGGATGGTGCAGGGGCAGGCAGTGTTTCATTGTGTTGTGTATAAAGTCACGATGGGTTGGAACTGACTCACTGGCACCTGTCGTAGTTAGATGTCAACTTGATATCTAGATACCAAGATAAAACGGTAGTTTTAAGTCAATTTGAAGATGTATGAGAGTCAATCAGATTACAGCCTGATGATGCCTCCTTGAGGATATGGTCTTCTTCTTCTTCTTTTTTTTTAACATTTTATTAGGGGCTCATACAACTCTTATCACAATCCATACATATATATACATCAATTGTATAAAGCACTTCTGTACATTCTTCGCCCTAATAATTTTCACAGCATTTGCTCTCCACTTAAGCCCTTTGCATCAAGTCCTCCTTTTTCCCCTCCCTCCCTGCTCCCCCTCCTTCATGAGCCCTTGATGATTTATAAATTATTATTTTGTCATATCTTGCCCTATCTGGCGTGGTCTTCTTATAACAAGGGGAAACAGGGAATCTCCCTCATTTAAAAAAATCATTTTATTGGGGGCTTGTACAATTCTTATCACTATCCATCCATCCATCCATCCATCCATCCATTGTGTCAAGCGCATATGTGCATTTGTTGCCCTCATCATTCTCAAAACATTTGCCTTCCACTTGAGCCCTTAATATCAGCTGCTCATTTTCCCCCTTCCTCTTCACTACCCCTACCTCATGAACCAACCCTTCATAATTCATAAAGTGTTATTATTTTGTCATATGTTACGAACCTCCCTCTTTCAATGCCCCTTTGCCTTCTTGCTTGTCAGGTCTCTGACACTGACCCCGAGAGCTGCCAGTGTCTTGCTATGTTTCTGCTGACCTTGGATCCTCAAGACTCAGCACCCACCAGCTGAGTCTTTCTGCATTCTTCATCATTGGACGTGGCTGTGTGAGTCTGAAGAGAGACTTATGGCCTAGTATTGGATTTAGGGATTTGAGTGGGACTGGGCTGGGACACCTTCATAAAGAATTACTTCTTTATATAAAGCTCTTTCTTATACATAGATGAATGTCTCTGGACATGCTGCCCTTTCTGAGCACTTAATCATTGCATGAACAGGATCCCTGGAACTGGCAGCAAACCAACCCAACCCAACATGACCCAACTCAACCCAACCCAACCCAACCCAACCCAACCCAACCCAACCCAATCCAACCCAACCCAACCCAACCCAACCCAACCCAACTCAACCCAAACCTAAACCAACCCAACCAAACCCACGGTCATCAAGTTGAGTCTGACTCATAGCAACCCTATAGGACAGAGTAGAACTGCTCCTTTGGGCTTCCCAGGCTATGCATCTTTATGGGAGCAGACAGCCTAATTTTTTTCCCTGTGGAGTTGCCGGTGGATTGGAACCACTGACCTTGTAGGTAACAGCCCAATACTAGGCCACAACACCGTAGAGTAGAGCAAACCAACTGGTTTCCAAGTTTGGCGTCACCACCTGTGCAACTTTGGAGAAGTGACTATGTTGATCTGGGTCTCAGCTTCCTCGAACGTAAACTGGCACCAAACATCGCCTCCACTCTCTAGGATGGCTGGCAGCATTGAGTTTCCACATGCGAAGCACTTACATTGTAAGTGCTCCCTGAATGTCAATGTCATTGTTACTGCCTCCGGTCTTACATTATTCCCCCACTAACTCAATTCACCGCTCACCGCACTCTGCAGACCACCTCAGCAGTCATTTTATGGCTGCCCCACGGTAGGCACTGTGTTGAGCTGCTGACCCGTCCAAATTTAAACTTCATGAAAGCAGCAGCCTGGCCTGCAGGTTCCCCCTTGTGTCCCCAGCTCCTAGAACACCACCTGGTCCAAGGCAGGTGCTCCCTACTGAACCTGTGATTTAATCAGTCCTCCCAGCGGTGATTCAATCAATCCTCCCAGCAGGGCCTACAAGGCCTGCACTCTTCTCCCCGTGAGACAAATGAAGAAAGCTAGCCAGTGCCCACTGACACTTAGCCAGGAAGGGAGGAGACGGGGTTCAAAGCCAAGCCCAACATCTTCCGGCAACACCCTTCCTCCTTCATAGTTTTCACATGCTGCTTGTGATGTGTGTGCTTGCTTGCTGGGTGTCTATTTTGAGTTACATAAGGACAAAGGCTGTTTCTTGTCATGATTTCGTGATAATGTGACTCCTTTACACTTAGATTCTTGCCCCTGCCTTCAAAGAAAGGAAGAAGCAGAAACTCACTGCTCTTGAGTTCATGCTGATCCACAGTGACCCCCGAGGGCAGAAGAGAACTGCCCCACAGGGTGCCCAAGGTTGTCAGTCTGTTAGGAAATGGACAGCTGCATCTTTCTCTGGGTTTGCCCTGCTGACCTTTGGCTGGAAGCCCATCATTTAACCCATGATGCCAACAGGGCTCGCTGGGTTCCACCCCCACGCCATCCAGTATGAATCACTTCCCTTTCTTTATACTCTGCCCAATTGTTGGTTTGGTCGGGTCTTGAGTTTCCTGCCTGTCCTGCACTGTCCTCTGACCATGCTGTCTGTCCTCTCACACTCGGGCCCTGTGAAAGTAGGACTCCAGCTATTCCACTCGGTGCCCAGCACTGTGGGTGACGTGTAGTGTTTCCTGCATGAATGTCTGCCAGTCTATAAATCTCATTTTATTTTTACCCCACAAAAGCCCCACAAGGCAAGCAGGAAATGTATTCTGATTGTCATCTGCAAACAAGAACATTGAGACTCAGATCAGCTTTTAGGAAAAGATAGAGCTGAACCTTGAACTTGGACCTGCCAAACTCCAAGATTGATGTGATATATTTACTTGAAAAATGTTCCCCAAGGTCGAGTTCAAGGGTGGCCTGCAGCAGAAGCTGAATATATCTTTTCCTCCTGATTTCAGGCTAAATTTCAATATACCCTGGTATCTAGCATGAACAAATCCATCTTCAAAAACAAAGCAATACTTGATTATTATTCAAAAAACAAGAAGTGCTCTCTGTAACAAGCTTGGAAAATAGAATAAAGTATTGAGAACAAATAAAGGAGTAAAGGAGACAATGAAAGCTAGTTTTGGTTATATACTCTGCTGGTATTTAAAATATATTTAAAAATTTCTCTCTATTTTTAAAGTTTGTTCTCTTTTTACATAATTGGGAGTAGAATGCTCATCCAATTTCACTTCTTGTGCCTTTCTATGGACTACTGTTTGATGAGAATGCTCCGAATAGTTGTTATTTGCTAGCTTGATAATTATGGAGTATTTAAAATATGAAGAAAAAAACCCACCCAACTTAAAGAACAGTGCTGTGGACCTCACTTAAGAAATAAAACACTACTCAAACTGTTGGAGAGTGATGTGACTGTGTAAGACTGAGACACACCGAAGGTGGAGGACAGCTGTCTGCCTCCAGTGGTGGAACAAGGAAAGAGCAGAACAAGGCAACATGGCGGTCAAGACTAGTGTGGCATGGGAAGTCTCCATAGTCATGGGCAGTCTACCTAGGAAAGGAGGGCTCTAAGAAGGGCTCAGGGATGAGTGGACGGTGAGTGGTGGAGGGAAGGCAAAGCATTTTCAAGGGGTGAACAGTGATGAGTACTGTGAGCTTCCCAGAGCGCTTGGTTAGATTCTTCATGTGCCCCAGTGAATAAAGATGCATAAGAAGACTTACTTTGTGACATCTAATCTGATTTTTATCAGCAATAAAGCTGCCTGCTGGTCTCCACACAATGCAAATGGTAACATGCTGGGCTGCTAACCTCAAGGTTGAATGCTTGAGTCCACCCAGAGGAATAACTTAATTATCAGAAATCACGAGACTGGAACTGTATGTGGTCCAGAGTCAATCTAGAAAAATCTCAGATGTGCTAAGTAAGAGTATAAAGAAAAGATTTTGAAAGCTTGTTGAAAGCAACAGATTTTATTAGGATGGAGGGAAATATTTCCCCTGGCCAACTTGACTTTGACTTGTTGAAATCAGCATTCTTTCTAGACTCATATGTGGGCTGGCAAGATTTTGATCTGGGATTGGGGAGATGGAAGAGGCCGTTTGGGGCCAGATTCTCAATGGCCTTCAAAGCCAAAGGAGGAGTTTAATTTGCTCAGATGGGCTGTGGGAAAGTAGGAGAGTTCTGGAACAAGACAGTCAGTTGTCAGCCATGGACAGAATGGATTGTCCTGGGAGAGGCAGAAGGGGCGGAGATCCATTTGGAATTGATGACATCACACAATAGTTGCCTTTGGTTGTGCCTGGGCTGGGCTGCGCTAGTGGAGAGGGTGTAGACATCTCCAAAAGTTACTAATTTCTTTTTTTTCTTTGAAAGTGACACTTCTTCATGGAAAGAATGGTGTTAAAATAACTATAGATGTTTAAGATAAGAATCAAACCCATCATCTAAACAAAGCAGTGTCTATATGAAAAATAATATTTGGAAATATTTCTGATTTACAGAGGTATGGTAAAACAGAAGAGTTTCCATGTGCTCTTTATCCAGTGGTGAGATTAAATAATTTCACAACTGGCTCGCTGCCGTAATGACCGTTTTTTTTTTTTTGTACCACAGTTGTTTTGTTTTAATTGGTGACTTGCATAACTCTTTTAATTTTAAATCATTTTATTGGGGGCTCGTACAACTTAACTCTTATCACAATCCATCCATCTATCCATCGTGTCAAGCACATTTGTACATTTGTTGCCATCACCATTTTCATCTTTCTTCCACAGAGTAGCTGGTGGTTTTGAACTGCTGACCTTGTGGTTAGCAGCCCAATGAGTAACCACTAGGCCACCAGGGCTCCTTCCATCACCATTTTCAAAACATTTTCTTTCTACTTGTGACATATCAAAAGGTAGTTTATTAGTTCATACAGTTAATACTTAAATATGAAAAATAAAAGGAATACTTAAAACTAAAATATGTTATAATAAAATTTTAAATATTAATGAAAATGATTAATAACTGAAAAGAACCCATACTAATATTTAAGATATATCCATATTGCTTCTCGGTGGGTGTCCTCACTTTTATTACAAGCACAGTTCCATCTAATTTTTTATACCTATGTTTGGAAAGAACATGATCATGGGTTCTTTGAATATGCTCTTGTGCAGATGAAAATTTTTTAAAAAGTTAAGGAATGTAAGGTTGTGATTTCCACACCGACTGGCTGCCCCGCCACCTGCCTTCGAGAGAACCCAGATGACAAGTGCCATTTCAACAGCGGCTTCACTGGACTCCCCAAAAAATTAGGTGTGGGTTCCGCTCCGCTTTGAAACAGTTGAATCTCACCACCGCCTTTACTCATATTCTCCAAAATGTAAACATTCTCCCCCATGTTCTTGTTTCAACATCCCCTTTCTCCATAGCTGTTGTTAGATGCCATCACGTTGATTCAACGCATACAGCCCCTGTACACAGAACAACCCACTGCCCGGTGAGGCACCAGGCCCACCACCGTGGCTAGGGTTGAGCCCATTGCCGCAGCCACTGTGTCCGTCCATCTCACGGAGGGTCTTCCTCTTTTTGGAAGATCCTCACTTTATCCAGCAAGACTTGTCCCTCCAGATAACCTGTGAACTTTAAGTCTCACCATGATGAATTCCAAGGAGCATTCTGGCTATCCTTCCCCCGAGACAAATTTGTGTGATGTTCCGGCAGCCCACTGTATAGTCAATATTCTTCGCCAGCTCCACAATGCAAAGGCATCACTTGCTCTTTGGTCTTCCTTGTCCACTGTCCAGTGCCTGGATGCCTGTGAGGCGACTGAAAAGACCACAGCTTGGGCCAGGGGCACCTTAGTCCTCAAAGTGGCCTCTTTGCTCTCAACACTTTAAAGAGGTCTTTTGTGCCACCTCTTTTTTAGGGTGTTCCTGTTTTTCGCCGCCTCTCTGCTTTGCCAAGTCCAATGTCCTTTTCCGGGGACTTCTCTCTCCTGATAGCATGTCCAAAGTAGGTGAAATGAAGTCTCACCATCTGAATGCTTCTAAGGAGCATTCTGGTTGTATTTCTTTCGAGACAGAGTTGTTTGTTATTTTGGCAGCCCAGGGTACTTTCAATTTTCTTTGCCAGCACCGCCATTCAAGTGCATAGTCGTTGTTGGTCTTTCTTATTCAAGTCCAACTTGCAGATGCATAGGAGGTGACGGAAAATACCATGGCTTGGGTCAGGCACATGTTAATCCTCAAAGTAATATCCTTGTGTATTAGTCTTGGTACATTAGAGAACCAAATCCACAGAAACTCTGGTCCCACCATCAGAAAGCAAGAGACCCAAGAACTTGAAAGGGGAGGCTCACCAAGCCATTTATCTCTCCACCCTTCAATTAATTCCACATGAGTTTATTAGCCAGGTTGGCACAATAAGCTAACTACCTGACCTTGCTTTTCAGCACCGTGCTTTCCAGCACTACCTCACCTTGCTTTTCAGCACCTTGCTTTTCAGCACTGGAGCCTTGTGCAGCAGATCTAATGCAGTGTGTCGTGTAATCTGTGCACTGTGCTTCCTGAGTGTTGTTTGTGGATCTAAGCAAGACGAAATCCTGACAACTTCAATCTTTTACTAGAGAGAATTGTTCTTTTCTTTACACTGGGTTCTAAGTCACACTGATGGATGTCATCATTGCAAAATCGGATCATGTAATAATCTCTTGGGTCATTCTACCAGCAAAGCCATACTTTCCAACTACCAATCTTTCTCCTTTGTTTTCAACTTGGTGGGACAGTCCCGATTTTTAACAATTCTTCCCGTGTCCCACGGTGTTTTTAAAAAGTCCCGATTTTTGGAAAAAATGCACAAAAAGCTAGGGTATATGGTTTTCGGCTACCATGTGGCTATTTTGCCAGGATGTGAATTTTATCAATGATGTTCTGCTGGTGTCCCGCTTTACCACTGTTAAAATCTGGTCACCTTTGCCATGCCAGTCACCAGTAGTTACCAGTGCATCTCGATTGCCTGTTTGATCCGTTCCAGACTACAGAAAACTCTTCAGTTTCTTCATCCGCCATCCCACCATGGCTTTAAAGTGATGTCAATTATATTTATACGAGGGTGGGGGCTTCAAAAAGTGTGTGGAAAATTAGAATGAAATTATAATGCAATTTTTTCATGAACTTGTAAACGTTCCCTTGTGTGTGTATAAATTTGTATAGATTGTGTAGCTAATCCAAAATCAGCATCTGCAAGAGTCCTATGACTTGATAAGGCTGTTTGGCACAGTGGTTTAACCATGACAACTGACTGAAAAGTTGCTAGTTTGAATCTATCCGGCTGCTGCCTCAGTGTAATCCCTGGAGATCTGTTCCCAGATAGATGACAGCTAAGAACCCCCCTTGGGAGAAGTTCTATTTTTATCACACGGGGTCGCTAGGAATCAAAACGACTCGACAGCACCCAACAACATCATAGGTTAGATAAAAGCAGTGTCTATTTTTGCAGTAGTCATGTAGAATTATTTTCTCATTCTCTCTTCTCACTGAACATTATATCATACACGCTTTTCTATTTTGCACCGCCCCCCGCCACCCACACCCCCATACACACACTTCCATTCTTACTCCACTGTCATTTCCCCAGTCCAGATCACCAGTCCCACCTGCTTAGTGCCTCTGCTGGATCCCACCCACCTCCAGTAGCTCCCCAAGCTCCACCTCAGCAAACATGTGCGCATGCACGCCATGGAGCCCCTGGGTGGCCCACACAGCCAAGCGCTCGACTACTAGACCAAAGGTTGGGGATTCAAACCCACCGAGAGGCCTGGCATTGTGCTTCTGGAGAGTCACAGCCTTGAACATTGGATGGCTGAGCTGTGGAATGACATGATGTATGCATTGCCTCCCAATCAAATGACAACAACAACAACAACAACAACACCAAAACTCTACGCGGAGCAAGCCGTTCTCCTCTGCGTACGCGGGGACACCATGAGTTGGAATCAACTGCAGGGACAGCACCAGACATGCCCTAAACATCCACGGTTTCTGTTGATGTTCGTTTGGGGCAAAGCTGGCTCTTTGCATTTAGTATCACACTATGCACACCCCGCTCCCTGTGTCCAAGGATTAATGCCTGACCCAACTGCTTCATCCGTGGCGGACTCTTCCAAACCATGCATGGGTTTCACTTCTTTCTCTATGTTCCTATACACGAACATGCGGGTTACTCTCCTGCCCTCTCTCTTTGCTCGAGACAAGATTTCCTACCATCTTTACAAAGACGCAGACGTCCTCATTTGGTGCACGGAGGTCAGACCAACGGTGTTTCGAGGGGGAGAAGGAGGCAGCTGAGAAGATGGTCTGAGGGACTTTCAAAGCCAAATGCTAACCCTCAAGAACTACAAGTGGGCGCCAGCCTCAGGATCCCCACCCTGGGCGATGCGAGCCTCTTGTGCTCCAGGCACAAAGGACCTACATCAACTGGGTGTCTTGTGGGGCCAGGAGTGGAACTGCTATTGTTCATTGCTACTGTTCGTGGTGACTCCTGGGGACCCCAGCCAGACGGAGCAGAACTGTTCCCAAGGGTTCATAAGGCTGTGACCTTGACACGGAAGCAGATCTCTAGGCACCTCGAGGTGGGTCTGAACCTCCAGCCCCTTGCCACTCAGGGATTCCTCGGAGCTGCAGTGGTTTCCTCGCCCACGCGATCAATAAGAAGACACAGGAAGTGATCCGTCCAAGGCCGGACAGTGAAGCGTTGGTGGAGTTGATGTACCGCAGCTCACTCACATCTTCCCTCTCCCTGTCCTTTCCCTTCCCCGAGCTCTGCCAACTGCATTTCAGAGACCATTTCCATTTCATTTACAGCATGTCAGCCCCTCCCGAACACAGACAGGTCACAGAGGACAAACAACATCTTGTGGGCTATTTTCTCCCTTCCCTTCACAACAATAGTTTTATCTAGTTCCCCTAGGGAAGTGAGGCCTGCGCTAGTCTCTCACGGCTCCCTGTCCCTGCCGACAAGGCCCCCGGCGCTCCAAAGTTCAGCCCTACCCAATGGCACAAGAGCCCTGACATCCGGGCACAGATCAATTTTTAAACCAGAGATTCCCCACCCTGATAAGGGCCCTATTCAGAAGTATCCCCAAGAAGCCAAAAGAAGTGGGGGGCGGTCCAGAACTCCTACTATTGGGCCATGCTCTGGGGTAGATTGGAGCCAGAGGGGTCTGGTGGCGAGCCCCAGGGGAGGGGGCGACTCCCGCTGTCTTCTTGACTCAGAGGTGCTTTAAATGAGTGTGGTGTCTGCTCCTGGCAGTGATGAGGAAGCAAGGGCTGGAAAGCATCTGGAGGAAGAAGGTTTAGGGCTGACCAAGTCTAGGAAGCCTTTCAGGAAGAGCTGGGCAGCTCGCTGGTCTGTCAGCTCTGTGCGTGGATCGTGCGCCCCGAAGCTGCAGGACTTGGCCCATACTGCTTCCTTCCCTGGAAGGATTTTCCAAGCCCTTCCCATGGTTCAAGGCTCAGTTGATGTGCCCCGTCCCCACAGAACCCTCCCCTCATTTTCTGCTCGCTTTTCTCACCCCATCTGCAACTTCCCTTTTGTGAGCTCTCCAGCCTTTGAGCCTCTCGTTTTACTTGTTGACTCTCCCATCTCCCTGTTCCACCGTTGGTGCTCGGAGCGCAGGGACCTTTGCTGGTCTTGCTGATCCACAGAGGATGCTCTGCATGTTGCACGGGGGTGAGGTGGGCCTTAGCGTAACCCTCTCAAGAGGCCAGGTGCAGAGACAGAGTCAGAAAGAGTTGGGGGGACTGGTGCTGATCAGCTTGGTTTGAGTAGATGGTTCGTTGAGGAAGCAGTCGACATAATAACGGGCATCATGGGTAGTGAAAAATGTATTGGCCGGGGATGGGGAGGTGGGGGGATGGGCACCTTTCATGACTGAAGGTAGGAGTTTGGAGTGTATTCCACAGGCAAGCCACTGAGCGTTTTTGATGGACAGAGGGTGGACGCACATAAAGCAGATTTTAGAAAGAACTTTCTGGAGGTTGTACAAGCCCTTGGGTTTTTGCTTTGCGTTTGTTGGTTGGTTGGCTTGTTTGAGCACTTACTGCGGGCAAGACCTGTGCGACGTTGTTGATGTTGGGTGGCATGGAGTCAGTGCTGCCTCGTAGCGGCCCGACGCACAGCAGAAGGAAACACCGCCCTGTCCTGTGCCATCCTCATGTCTTACGTTTGAGCCCCTCGTTGCTCCCTGTGTCAATCCATCTTGTTCCCACAATCTCCCAAGAAGCCAAAAGTAGAGGTGTTTGCATAGATTGCCTCATTTACATATATTGCCTTTTTACATAGGCTGCCTCACTTAATCTACCAATCATTTTTTCTGAGGTAAACCAAAACAACAATAACAACAACAAACCCACTGCCATCAAGTAGATTCTGACTCATCTCAGGCTTATAGAGAGGTTCTGAGACTGTACACCTTTATGGGAACAGAGAGCGTCCTTCATCTTTCTCCTGAGGAATGGCTGGTGGGTTTGAACTGCTGACCTTGTGCCAGCAGTCCAACATTGAACCCAAAGCACCAAACTCAAAACTCACTGCCATAGAGCAGATTCTGATTCATGACAACCCTACAGGACAGGGTCGAATTGCCTCTGTGGGTTTCCGAGACGGTAACTTTATGGGAATAGAAAGCCTCATCTTTCTCCCAAGGAGTGGCTGGTAGTCTCAAACAGCTGAACAGCATTCTTATATTTCTGAGGTAGCTCTTGTTATTATCCCCATTTAATATAGGAGGACATGAAGGCTAACAGAGGTGAAATAGCTTGCCTAAGATCACTCATCTAGAGCTTTGGCCCACAGCCCCATGCCGCTTTCTTCCACATGGAAAGGTAGTCAGTCCCTCTGGATAATCATGCTACCAGTCACCGGACCCTGTGCTTCACAAATGCCCAGAGCCGTGGGTGCTCACACACTTGATGGCATTGGAGTAGGATGGGGGAGACAAGTTAGGGCAAGACTGATGGGTGATGGGACAGCTTGAGCTTTGAAGCTGGGCAAACTGGGATTCCCATCTCAGCTTCAGTGCTGTGGTCATTAGGGATTCAGTCAACTAGACACTGCAGGTGATGGACGGAGTCAAACCTGTCAATCAAGTCACAGCCCGGTGGCACTTCTTGAAGCCATACACCTTTTGAACAAGATAAAAACAAACAGAGATGATCTCTTTCTGTATGTGAGTTCACCTTCCTGCGTGCTGGGACTCTGCTGCTGACCCTGAGCCCTGCCATGTCTCCATCAACCTTGGATCCATGTGACACTGCACCCCCTGGCCTGCGATCCTCCTGTTTGCCACTTCACCTGTGGGAATCAGCTAGTTGACTCTGAAGAGGGCCTGGTTATCCACATCCATCTCTAACCTATTTTCCTGGGCTCTGACTCAGGTGACTCCATGTGTCACAGAATAGAATTGCTCCAAAGGGCTTTCTTGGCCAGAAGTTTTAGAGAAGCAGACTGCATAGCAGGTCCTTTTTTTTGTCACGGTGCTGCCGGGTGGGTTAGAACTACCAAGCTTTAGGTTAGTAGTCAACAGTGCCCCCCAGGGACCTGAACTATTTATCTGTCTGCCTATCCATCTGTCTGTCTACCCACTTATCTGCCCATCCATCCATCCATCCATCCATCCATCCATCCATCCATCCATCCATCCATCCACTCATCTACCCCTCAATCATCTATAGCTTTGCCCCTGGCTCTCTGGTCCCTTTAACTGCATACTTATCCTGCAACACAAGGTTGACTTTAGATCACAGAAAAAAGTTACAGGAAATCAAGAAGTATGCACCTCACTCAAGGACATTGCACCCTCTTCTGGGAAAGAGTCGGTGCCTCTTCAGGCTGGCTCAGGGTAGGATGCCACCGGATGCTGTTTTCTCCCCATTTACAGCCATGATCTCCGGCCAAGGTGACAACGGTGGGCAGGGGATATCAAAAACTAACCCACAGGATTCGGAAGCCCAACACCCAGGCCATGAACAGAGAGCACAATGAAGCCTTTGACAGAAATGGGGCAGCCTGGGGACAGGACTTGCTATAAGCATTTAAAAAGGCTCACTCGGGAGAAACAGACATACTCCATCAGCTGCTTAACAAGCCTCCCCTCGGCCTACGGTGTCTGACAGGCTCTCCTTGGAATTTTAAGCACTGACTTATAAAGACTCTCATGAGCTGGTTGACATTGGGTCCTGTCGGGGCCGGTGAGAAACGGGGGAAGAACAAGGTGACCTCTGAAAGTCTTTTCCGACCCTTAAATGTCGTGATAAATCTTCAAGATATCACCTAAGAGAACAGGCTTATTGGCGGGACACGGTCCCTAGTCACCCTTCAGATTGGTAGCGGAACTCACCTCCACGTTAGAAGAATCAACCACTTCTGTTCGCAAGGACAGCTTTACCCGAGGACAAAGTGCAGAGGGCTTGGAAAGAAGAGGCTTGGAAACAGGAAGCACACGGAGGACGCCGATAAGCGGAGGGAACGGCAAGGGATGCGCTGAGTCAGATTGTGCCGGAATTGTTGGCTGTCAACCTGTGATCTGCTTGGTAAATCATCACTTAATTTGCAATAGCTGGGTCTCTAAAAGATCCCCCAGTTGACTGAAACACGGAGAGACAGCAGGCCGGCTCTGCGTCTCCAGGGATTGGCCCAATGATGGGGTCCTCATCCAGTCAACTCCTATCCATGAGTCAGCGCACACTTTCCAAGGCCCAAGAAGTTGGCTGTGACCTGCCTGCCTGTGTCACAGCCTGCTCACCTCTGCCATTTCAGTTGCTTATTTTTCAACAATCGTGTTACTGATCTAAAATTCACATATCAGATACATCCATCGTTCAGTTGTGTTTAAAAAGAGTTGTTTACACATCGTCACAAGCAGTTCTTGTGCTGCCTCCACATTCATTGTTTACTCCCCAAGTCCTCTCACCTTCCCCACGCCCCGACAAACCAGGGCATCCGTCTTGTCTCTGTGCAGCCCTTGCGCCAGTTTAGAATGGTCCAGGAGATTGCTTCGTGAAGGCCCGTCTGCCTCACAGAGCAGTGTGTGTGCCACGCACACGTCTTAGTGCCTGCATGCTCAACTTTGAACTTCCCGGCCTGTCCTGGACCACGGGTCGGTCAGTCTCCTCTCCTTTCTCCGTGTCCTGATCTCAGTCGATGGCCTCACCCGGGGCTGAAGAGAGTCTAGATACCATCTGCTACATCGCCCATCTTTATTCATTTGAACACTATACTGTGCTTCGGGTGAAGGTTGATGGAACGAATACATTCCCGTGTAATCATTTCTACACAAGTGATTCAGGGACTGTGATGTATCAGTACTTGGTCCATCTCCACGCCAGTTTCCCGTTTCTGTTTGCTTGGTTTTCCTGCCTTTTCATCTCTGCTTTTGGGACAGTGTTGCCCATTGGGCCATCTCTCCTGGGTTGTTTTAACAAACCCATTTCCCCCGGGCGTTAGTGTTCATCTTAGAGACTTGGAGACGCGTGTCTCTGTCAGACCAGTAGGTCTGGTCTTTTCATGGTGAACTTGAATTCCGTTCTAGTTTTTCTCTCCCGACCCTGCCCAGATCCCTCTGGTGTGGTCCCAATCAGAGTGGTCAGTGATGGTGGCTGGGCATCATCTAGTTCTTCTGGTCTCAGGGGAGTGGAAGCTGTGGCCCATTCTTGGACCTGCCTTAGACACAGCCAGCCTGATGGGCGGAGCTTCATTGGTGTTGGCTGATGGAGGCCTGTGGGGACATGGCTCTCTGTCCTCAGCATCCCATCTCAGAACTAGCTACATTGCTGCCTCCATCCCCGCGCCCCCCCCCCGACCCCCAGTGTGTCTTGGAAAAACACTGGAAGCATATTTAGAAAAATGATTCTAAACCTGCCCAACCAAAACCAAAACATTCCTTTCTCTTACAGTTCCTGTTTCCCTGAGAAACGGAATAGTCAAAAATAAACACACTGATAGTACGGCAATATTTGTCTGCAAATACGCCTTTCTTGTTCTGGCCTGTGGGTGTTTACAGAGTGGAGCTGGCGCTGGAGGTCAGCCGGACAAGCTCAGGCTCACCGGCCCATGTCAGGCAACATCCCCAGCAGGACCCTGAGGAGCTCTGGGTGATCCTAAGTGCCCACGACCACCTTAAATCCCATTAACACGAGTGGATCCAGCCTTATTGACTTTTACTTAATTTTCGGTCCTGTCATTCATCTCCACCTCATCGTTAAGGTGAGAACAGGGCCCTTTCCAGATAGTTCCTAAGATGTGGACTTCCTTTCTTTTCTTAGTTTTGTCAGCCAAGAGCTAAATGAGAATTGCTTCAGAAGCCCCGTGTGTTTCTGGTGGTGATCAATAAACCCCAAATCAATCAAACAAACACACTAAAGTAAACACAATACTATCGAGGTTTGTGAGACCCACAGTGTCCCGATAGGATCAGGTCGAAATGTCCCTGTGAGTTTCGGAGGACGTACATTTTCACAGGAGTAGAAAGCCCTGTCTTTCTCCCACAGAAGTGGGATTTGAACTGTGGACCTCACAGTCAACAGCCCGACAGGTAACCACTACTCCACCAGAGGGCAGCGGTCACACGTCCAATTTGCTGTTACTTGGGTTCCGATGTGTGGAGACTACATGGGTTGCAGAGCGGTTTCTCCTGAGCTGCTTGGGGTGAGTTCCAACTGCCCACCTTTTGCTCAGCAGCTGAGCACCCTGTGCCATCCAGGGAAGCGAGCCCATGTAGAATGTTTTCTAATTAAAGTGCAGGTGGATGCATGCCCGTTTTTGCTTCAAGGTCCTCTTACTGAGATCGTGCGCAACAAGAACTGCATGCCAGGACAAAGGGAGAGGCATCATTTCCCCTGGCTCAGGACACCTCTACTCGCGGAGCATCAGGACAAGGGGCAGAAAGACTGGCAGCTTCTGAAGACAGACTAATGGGGGGTTACATACTGCGAATGTCATGTTTCACCAGAGCAGTCTGCGGCAAATATCTTAGCCTCTTGAATTCAGTTATTTTATCTGCAAGAGGGGCTGAGTATTTTGGCCACTGAGGTGATAGTGAAGAGTGGAATTTTTATGTAAAATGTATTCCACGTTCTATGGGTTCTAGTCAGAATGAAAAAAAAGATATTAAGCTAGCATTCATTTAAGATCAGTCTAGGAAAGCTCAAATTGCCACCAGGCACAGTTGTGCACATGTAAAAAAATGTCCTTTTTGTACTAGTTTAAGCACCTGCTTTGAAGTTACTTTAAACATGATCATGAAACTGACCATGGGTTGATCTGATACTCTTTTATATAGAAAATGACTTTGTTTCATTTCCTTTATTTGGAGATGTGATCCACTCTGAAGGCTGTCGTCTTTGATCTTCATCAGCAAGTGCTTCAAGGTCTCTTCACCTTTCGCAAGCAAGGTTGTGCATACCTGGCTGGTTGCTAGTCTCCATCCAATCCTAAAGCCATGCTCTCTGCCTAGTCCCAGTCTTGGATGATTTGCTCAGCAGACAGATGACAGCAAACCAGAATCCTTACAACCAATAAGCAACAACATGAGAAACAGAAAACATTTGAGTTGTTAGAGCTTCATGCTACTTGGATCCCTAATCATTGGCCCGGAAGGTGGTCACAAAGTTCGACAAGGTATTGGGTTGGGCAAAGGATCTCTTTCAAGTGCCCCAAATCCAAAGTGTCCCCTTGAGGACTAAGGTGGCCTTGACTCAATCATCTGGGTGCTTTTCAAAGGCTTCATGTATCTGGAAAGTGGACAGTGAACAAGGAAGACCGAAGAAGAGCCGATGCTTGGAATTGTGGTGTTGATGAAGAATGTGGAATATTCCACGCACTGCCCAAAGAAGGAACAACCCAGTCTCAGCGGAAGTACGGCTGGAGGGCTTCTTAGAAGCCAGGATGAGTCTTGCTTACTTTTAATACGTTATTAGGAAGGGCTGGTTCTGGAGAAAGACATCCTGCTGGGTGAAGGAGCAGGTCAGCGGCAAAGAAGAGCCCTCTCAATGAGATGGATCGACCCAGTGGGCTCCAACACAGGGCGGGACGTGTTAGAATGGTGCGTTACCGGGCAACACTACATTCATGTACATGTCTGGTTGGGATGAGCTGGAAGTGACTCTGTGGCTCCCAACGACAGCAGCAACAACATTTATTTTCCTACCAGAAATCTACACAAACTCTGAAGACCACCATCTCTTGTGTTCCCTAGTTCTGACTTATGACAACCCCACACACAATGGAACAAATCATCGTCTGGTCCCGCACCATCTTCACGATCATGGACAGCCAAGCTCATTGTTGTGATGCTGTGTAGTTTTAGTGCCTTCCAATCTAGGGGCGGGGCTCATCTTCCAGCATCACACAATATTCTGTTGCTAGGCACCATGTTTTCACTGGCAAGTTTTAAGCAGCAGACCACCAGACCATTCTTTCTAGTCTGTCTTAGTCTGGAGGTTCTACTGAAACCGCCCACCCTGGGAGACTCTGCTGTTATTATTGGAAATACCAGTGGCACAGTGTTCCTGCATCGTAGCAACATGCATTCCATCTGTATGAACTGGCAGATTGGTCATGGGGGTTGATTTGTTACAGGCCACCAGAGGCTGCTATGTAGAAGAATTTGACCAAACTTTACACCCTTCTGAGTCACAGAGCGTAGATGGCAAGTCTTTGGCAGTATGACTCAGACTGAGACACAGGAGGCTTTCAGAGGCAACAAGTGATCCAAAAATCAGTGGGGAGGAGGGTGTAGGAGGCCTGGTAGGGCTTGATCAAGGGCAGTGTCACTGAGAGGAATTACTGAAACCCAAATGAAGGCTGAGCATGATAGTGGGACAAGAGGAAAGTAAAAGGAAATAGAGGAAAGAACTAGGAGGCAAATGTCATTTTAGAAGTCTAAATACAGGCATGTAAATATATTTATAAATGATGATGGGGAAATAGATCTATGTGCATATATGTATAAGTTCAGTGTATAAGGTGGACATTAGGCCTCCACTCAAGTACTCCCTCAATGCAAGAATACTTTGTTCTATTAAACTGGAATTCCATGATGCTCACCTTCCCAACACAATCACTGAAGACAAAGTGGGTGCATAAGCAAATGTGGTGAACAAAACTGATGGTGCCTGCCTATCAAAAGATAAAGTGTCTGGGGGGTCTTAAAGGCTTGAAGGTAAACAAGCAGCCATCCAGCTCAGAAGCAACAAAGCCCACGTGGGCACATCAGCCTGTGTGATCAAGAGGTGTCAAAGGGTCAGGTATCAGGCATCAAAGAACAAAAACTCAAATCATTGTGAATGAGCGGGAATGTGGAGAGGAGAACAAAAGCCCATCTGTAGGAAACTGGACATCCCCTTACAGAAGGATCGCAGGGAGGGGATGAGCTAGTCAGGGTGCAGTATAGCAATGATGAAACATACAACTTTCCTCTAGTTCTTAAATGCTTCCCCTGGGCCCTCCCGACCCCCCCCGACCCCCCCCCCGTCGTGATCCCAATTCTACCCTACAAATCCGGCTAGACCAGAGGATGTTCATTGGTCCAGATAGGAACTGGAAACACAGGGAATCTGGGACAGATGAACCACTCACTCAGGACCAGTGATGAGAGTGGCGATACTGGGAGGGTGGAGGGAAGGTGAGGTAGCAAGGGGGAACCAATTACAAGGACCTACATATAGCTCCCTCCCCGTCCCTGGGGGATGGATAACATAGGAGCAGGTGAGGGGAGATGTCAGACAGTGTAAGAGATGACAAAATAATAATAATTTATAAATTATCAAGGGATCATGAGGGAGAGGGATGGGGAGGGAGGGGGAAAATGAGGAGCAGACACCAAGGGCTCAAGTAGAAAGAAAATGTTTCAAGAATGATGAGGGCAACAAATGTACACATGTGCTTGACATAATGGATGGATGTATGGATTGCGATAAGAGTTGTATGAGCTTCCAATAAAATGATTAAAAAGCAAAGCAAAACAAAACAAAACACAACAGCAGGTAGATGCTTGCTTTGGCATCTAAAACTGGAACAGTACTGAGAAAACTGGTAAGGTCCCTGCCCAGGGATGACGTGCAAATTGGTGACGCATTCCATATGTATTTTTTGTTTGTTGATTTCATTATTGTTACTGCTTTTTTCTTTCTGTATGCTTGTCTCTATATGAGATCCAGGATAGCTGTGTCTCTAGAGCTGGCAACTGGTGTACTAGTTTCTTCACACGGTGGTGGTTAGGAGAAAATGGGGAGTTGAGAATAACCCGTGTAAGAAAGAGGTGAAAATGATTTAAAATTGATTGTCGTGATGATGGCGCAACTTTAATATGCTTAAACGACGGAACCGCATGATGTATGAACCGTGTCAATGAACAAACAAACAAAAACAGCAGGTAGGTGGTGCTTGGGATCACAACTACATAAACCAACCAACCAGCAAGCAAACAAACAGAAAACAGGGACCAGCTTCAGATCCAGGCAACCGGTTCCGGGTGTTGTCAGAGGTGAGCAAGGTAGTAAGACAAGGCCAAATGGGCCGTCCCTTGGAAGAGAGACCTATCCCGAGGTGTATGAGCCACGAGTCTCTCAAAAGCCAGGTTTTTACAGGGTTGACTTCTGTCGGGAACCCCTGGTCACAATTATAAAAATGTTTTGCTTATGCTTTGAGGGAAACAAGGACTATCTCATGAGGATTTTACTGGGAAACCTTGCTCCATTCACCTGATCTTACCTCTCAGACTTCTTTTGAGTCCCCAGACTTAAAAAAACATTGAAAAGGAGCATGCATTTAGTCTCTCGAGGATGGCAAAAATGCTGCTCCACCCCCCCACCCCCTTTCTTCAGACAGCAATACATAAAATGCTGACTTGTACTGATTCAACACTTATGTCACTGGACCCTATTTCCACAAACAATGGGGGTTGTGATAGGGCAAAATGTTTGGTAACTCATATGTCATCAAAGAGCACGGAGGACATTAAGATAGTGAATATAGGGTAGGGCGGGGCCACCATTCATTGGGTACCCTCAAAGCAAGAGATCTGAGCCAATGGCAGCTGTCATCTGTTTCTTAACGCACTATGGTAGTTCAGCCTTTAAGTCCCAGGGAGTAAGCCAGTCCCTTGAATCTGCTACAGGTGGGCTTGAGGTAAAGCTCAGCTTCCTTAGTGGTGTTTCCATATTGAATCCTCCTGATGTGGCCCATGGAGGATGTTGTGTGCCTCGAAGGGACAGAATCTAAAGTCTCAGTAGTCTCAGCACACAATCTGGGTCACCAAGGGCTGGGTAGAAACGATGTCAAAAGTGTGCAATCAGAAACACAGTACCTGGACGAGGTCTCCCCTTGGGTTCCATGTAAGTACTGCTGAGTGCTTTTTCTTCATGGGAGGTTTCTGCCTCAATGTGTGGTGCCCAGTCTTGTGCAACTGTCACAGCGGTTGCTGTGTTTGCACCCACTGTAGCCGCTGTCTACCCTCGTCAAGGACCTCCCACTTTTTCGCTGCCTGTGGTAGTCACCAATCTGGGGTCAATGTAAGGATGAAGAGTGTAAAGGTGGAGTCTCGGCTGTCAATCTGGAGATAGCCAGTGAGACTTCTGTGTGGGCATGGCCTTCTCCTGAGAATTCTGGGAAAGCTGGTACTTCCTCCTTGGAGGCGGAAGACACTTCTCTCTCTCTCTGCTACTCCCTGGGAGACATTGCAGAGGACGATCCACATGGAGGCAACCAGACCTCGGAAGCCGGAGAAGCCACAGAGAGACCCCTGTCAGCACTGAGATGCTTACAACGCCACTGGACCCAAAGACTTTTTACCCACTGGATTGTGATCATTCTGCATTTGACTTCATTGCATGTGTTTCGTGAGTCTGAAGAGGACTTTATAGATTAGTATCAGACATATGGGCTAATATCAGCCTTTTGGCCTTGGACTGGACTGAGTTGGGATGTTTTCTCAATGTTCAACTCCTCTTGTATATAAAACTCTTTCTTATACACTTATGTGTTTCTATGAATTTGTTTCTCTAGTCTACACTGCCTCACTTCTTTACCAAGCATGATGCCCTTTTCCAGAGACTTGTCTCTCCGAATAACACATCCAAAGTACAGGAGATGAAGTGTGGCCATCTTGCCTCTCAGGAGCACTCTGACCGTACTTCTTCCAAGATCGATCTGTTTATCATTTTAGCAGGTCATGATACTTTCAATATTCCTTGATAGCACCATAATTCAAAGGCATCAATTCTTTGAGCTTTCTTATTCAATGTCCAACTTTCACATGTATACGAGGCAGTTGAAAATAACAAGGCTGGGGTCAAGCGCACCCTAGTCTTCAACACCCTTGCTTTTCAGTTCTCTAGAGAGGTCTTGTGCAGCAGATTGACCCAGTGCAACAGGTCTTTTGCGCTCTTGACTCCATAATCATTGATTGCAGATCCAAGCAAGACAAAATTCTTGACAACTTCAACCTTTGCTCCATTTATCACGATGCTACCTACTGGTCCAGTTGTGAGGATTTTGATAAGACGTTACATTGTTTTTCTTTACATTGAATTGTAATCCACATTCAAAGCTGTACCCCTTGGTCTTCATTAGGAAGTGCTTCACGTTCTCCTTACTTTCAGCAAGCAAGGCTGTGTCATCTGCATGTCGAAGGGTTCAGTGGAGCACCCCTGGGGAAGAGGGGTGTCACGTATCTCAACAACCGACCTGAGGGAGAAGGGTGGGGTGTGGAGTCTCTGTAGCATCTTCAGGTATAGATGTGAAAGCAAGCAGGTGTTGGGATCACAAGCAGTCTAGGGCAGGGGGTCTTTCCTGGGATTGCTCCCTAGGGTTTTCCTGGTTGGTCATTTTTACAGAAGCAGATTGCTGGGTCATTCTGTGGCACAACTGGGTGTGTTTGAACAGCCAATCTTGAGGCTTCTGTGGATGCTGGAGAAAGAATGGCTCTGCACATGCTGGGAGGAAGCAGGGCCTCCCTTGACCCCAGGGGGAGACGGAGGGGGCGTGAAGGCGGCAGCTAAGTTCATAAGAAGACGAAGATGATCAGGGCTGGTGAGAGGAGGGGGGTTATCTAGGGAGAGGGCCTGGATTCCCAGGGCCTGCTCCCTTGCAGGGGGAGGTGGACAGTGAGGGGACAGGAAGCCTTGAGATGGCCTGCTCAGTAGCCCTCCACTTCAGGGTCAACACAAAATGGCTCAGGACAAGCAGGGAAATTTCCACACTCTAACAGAAGGGAAAACTACCGGGACTCGGAAAAGACCAGGGCTGGGGCTTTGTGCCAGGGGGCATGACCAGCTCTGGCTGCAGAAGCCCCTTTCTGGGAGAGGTCACTGCTGACACCTGGTGACAAGGACCCACATTTATGGGGTGTTTATATGCGGCAGACTTTGCGCAGCTGCCAAAGAGACCTAGCAGAGGAGCAAACAACAAATGGAACTTGTTGCCGTCCAGTGGGCTCCGACTCGCAGTGACCCCATGGGCTACCGAGCAGATCAGCTCCATGGGTTTCTGGGCTGTAATCTTTAGAATCGTGTACTCCTTGCTGAAGATCGTCCAAAAATAGTGCAGTGGAGCAGGACATTGACAGGGAGCTGCCAGGAGTTCAGGTCAGATTCCGAAGAGGATGTGGAAGAAGGGAGATCATTGCTGAGGTCAGATGGATGTTGGCACCAACCAGAGAACACCAGAAAGATGTTTACTTGTGTTTTATTGACTACACAAAGGTATTCGACTGTGTGAGCCATAATAAACGACGGGTAGCCTTGAGAAGAATGAGAAGAATTCCAGAACACTTCATTGTGCTCACGAAGAAATGATGCATGCATCAAGAGGCAGTTGTGCGAACAGAACTAGGAAATTGTGCGTTGGGGTTACATCCTCTCACCATACTTGTTCAATCTGTATGCAGAGCAAATCATCAGCGAAGCTGGATTATATGAAGAAGAGTGTGGCATCAGGACTGGAGGAAGGCTTAAGAACAACCCGTGATATGAAGATGACATAATTGTGCTCGCTGAAAGTGAGGAATCGAAGCACTTGCTGATAAAGATCAAGGATTGCAGCCATCAGTACGGACTACAACTCAAGGTAAGAAAGACCCAAATCCTCACAAGTGGACCAATGGGTAATAACATCGTGATCAATGGAGAAAAGGTTGAAATTGTCAAGGACTATGCCTTGCTTGGATCCATAAGCAGCACACATGAAAGCAGCAGCCAAGAGATCAAAAGATGAGCTGCACTGGATAAATCTGCTGCACATGACCTCTACAAAGCGCCGAGGAGCCAGGATGTTACTTTGAGGACTAGGGTGCACTTGACCCAAGCCATGGTATTTTTCAATTGCGTCCTATGCACGTGAAAGTTGGACATTGAATAAGGAGGACCAAGGAAGAATCGATGCATTTGAATTGTGGTGCAGTTGGAAACTGCTGAAAGTATCACGGACTGCCACAAGGACAGACAAATCTGTCTTGGAAGACGTAAGGCCAGAGTGCTCCTTACAGGCAAGGATGGTGACTTTGTCTCACGTACGTTGGACATGTGGTCAGGAGAGATCAGGCCCGGAGAAGGACACGTGCTTGGTAAAGCAGAGGAGCAATGAAACGGAGGCAGGCTCTCAACGAGATGGATTGACACCATGGCTGCAACAGTGGGCTCAAACATAAGAACAATTGTGAGGATGGTGCCGGACCGAGCAGTGTTTTTGTTCTGCTGTGCGTAGGTTTGCTGTGGGTTGAAACTGACTCAGTGGCATCTCACAACAACAACAACAACAACAGAGTAATAAACTGGAAAACCCAACTCACTGGAATTGAGTTGATTCAGTCTCATGGCAATCTTTAGGTCAGGCTACAACTGC
This sequence comes from Tenrec ecaudatus, assembly GCF_050624435.1. NCBI lineage: Eukaryota > Metazoa > Chordata > Mammalia > Afrosoricida > Tenrecidae > Tenrec > Tenrec ecaudatus. The sequence continues at coordinate 18,011,187 of NC_134535.1, read as the reverse complement.
CCCGGTGAGTTTCTGAGACTGTAACTCTTTATGGGAGTAGAAAAGAAAGCCTCTTTCTCCTAGAAAGCAGCTGGTGGTTCCAAACTGCTGACCTTAGGAGTCGGAGGACGGTCCTGGGACGGTCAGTTTGGCCTGGGCTCCATATTCAAGAGCCACCCAAACCAGCTGCTGCCTAATTGCCTCGGACTCACAGAGAGTCCGAGGGTGTCAATGACACCAAGTAGAATCTGCTCCATCGGGTGTTCAATGGCTAGTTTTGGGGGAGATAGTTTGCCAGGTCTTTCTTCCAAGGCTGTCCTGGCAGACTTCAACTTCTAGCCTTTCAGTGAGCTCTATCTTCTGTTCTTCTCTACCCACGGCCTTCTCACATTCAGGGACATTCTCAAATTTGGACCCTGCCAAATGGGGCTGCCCACACAGGGATTGGGCTGCGAGTGTGTGCTAAGAAGACTGGTTTGTTTAATGGGCATGTCAAGATGCCACCACCAGTTTGGTCATCCTCTTTGGGAATGTGAAAACCAACCAATCAGGGACATCATAACAAACAAACAAACACATGCTGGTCTTTCAGGGATCATGTCTACAGGTCCTTGGGGAAACGCGATGTGCCACATTTTGCTTTCAATATCATACAGAAATAGGACAGTCATAAAAATGTCGACGATGCAGCTCATTAAAATAAAACGAACGGATTTAAAGGGGGGGGAAATGAAGGGTCTCCTTTTCCTTTCACCTTTCAGGAGTGCAGATCAAAGCATTTTCAGCCAGCATGTTCAGCCAGAATGTTCTGAATTTGTTAGCAAGACGAGGCAGGCATTGAAGCTGAGTGATGGGTGCACAGTCTGAACCACATGCTTCCCCTGTACCATTGGGTAGGTTTGAACATTTCACTCTAAAAAAGATGTCAAAGGGATGCCTTCCCACTGAGTGGTCCTGGGGAGCCTCTGTTGTTCAGCATCACGAGAGGAAAGGATGAACGATGGGGAAGGCAGGGACCCGGGGCTGAGAGCCAAACTGTCAAAGGCCTTGTAAGCTGTTCAGAGAGGTTTGGACTCAATCCCACAATTGATGGGGAGCCCAGGAAAGGGTATTTAGCAGAGGAGTGAGACCATTAGATTCTCATTTGGGAAAGAATATCGCTAGCTGGTCTCTGGGATACCGGAGGTCTGTGTGTGCGCACACACACGTGCACACACACACGTGCACCTGGGGTAGTGTCAGGCAGAAGCCCTGGTCTGTAGAAACAGGTCATCTGTGAATCTAGGTGATCAGCCTATCTTTTCCTCTGGGCTGACCCCAGGCTCCATGATCCTTAGGTCACGAGGAAGGGTCAGAGTTAAGAGAAAGAAAGGTCATGGGAAAGAAAGGAGGGGTGGGTCTGGGCAAGATCTGTTTTATCTTGTATTCCCAGCATCCCATTCTACTAAGTGACAGATGTGATTATGTACTGCGGTGAGTCAGTGTCACTGCTAATCACCATGAGTCGTGTCAGCTCACACTGACCTGATGCATTCATAAAGAGGCCTAGCCTCGGCCTGCACCATCTTAGCGGTCATTTAGGTTTGAGCCCAGTGCTGTGGCCACTGTGCTAATCCATCCCTTTGGGGGTTTCCCAGATTGTGGTTGGCCTTCTCCTTTCCAAACCACAATGTCCTTTATAGAGATCGGTCTTTCATGTGTCCTGTGGAAGATAGCCCAAGGCTTGCCATCCACACATCTAAGGGACTTCTGGTTGTATTTCTTCCAAGACTAATTTGTTTATTCCTTTGGCAGCTGTGTTAGGCTGGGTTGACTATAGAAACAAATCCAGAGACACTCGTATATGTGTATAAGAGAGAGCTTTCTATCAAAGAGTAATTGTAGATTAAAAAAAACACCCCAGCCCAGTCCAGATCAAGTTCATAAGTTCAATATTAGTCCATAAGTCCAATATTAGTCCATAAATCCCTCTTCAGACTCATGTAGCACATGCAATGAAGTAAAATGCAGGAAGATCACAGGCCAGTGGGGCCAAAGTCTTGTGGATCCAGTGGTGGTGGAAGCATCTCCAGGGCTCTTGTAGGTCTCAGTGTGGCTCCACGTGGCTGGCCAACAGGAAGGGGAAAGCAGGGGGATGGGGGGGGGCATCCTCCAGCAAGCCATTTATCTCAGTTGCCCTCCAACTGACAGGCTAAACTCCACCCACATATTCCCACGAGAGTCATGTTGGCCCCCAAAGCCCTATCTATCACAGAAGCCATGATACGTTTGATATTCTTCACCAACACACCGTGGTTCAAACACGTCAATTCTTCATCTGTCTTCCTTTGTCTTTGTCCTAAGCTCACATGAACTGAGGTGATTTAAAAGACCACGGCTTTTCAATTGTTGCTTTCTTTTAAAAAAATGTATTATTTTTTAATTGTTGCTTTCTAAGACTTGCAAGAATCCTTTGGATTTTGTTTTGATACGGATGCTTTTACAGAATCCTATGGATAGTCATAGAAGATGTCTGTGGACGATTTCACGAGGAACATGGTTGGCTGCGTGGTGGTGGAGACAGGCCATGCTTATTCGACTCCCTGCCTTGTCACCATTGTCTGGAGCCACGCCTGGCTGTGGATGCATGGATGGTTAGCAGGGTGAACTAGGATCACACAATCCTTGCCAAAGGCATGGACGGATCCAGTGCCGAGTCCGACATAGGAATCTGCAGTCATCTAGCTGGTTCCAACTCATGGTGACCCTATGGCCCAATCTTTTATTTATTTTATTTTTAATAGTTTTCCTGGAATATAATTCACCTATCATACCATTCAGTAGGTCAACCACATTAAGAAGAGTTGTACAATCACCACCACCATCAATTATAGAACATTTTCTACTTTCTTGTAATCATTGTTACTAGTTCCCTAATTTCCCCCTACTCTCCCCAGCCAGACCTCCAAGAGACCATTAACCCAGCTACTGTCTCTATAGATTTACCTGTCCTGGATTTCACACACAGAAAACACATTAAACAACAACAACAAAGAGCAACAATAACAACGCCAAGCAGAGAAAAACCTCCATAGAAAAAGAAAGCAGAAAACATCAAATGCTGGAACAAGTTTAAAACCACTGCAAAGGGTGATCAGATGATAAGGTGCTAACCACTGAGCCTCACTGCTTCTGCAGTCACATAGATTGCAATGCTTGTCATCTCCCTGAACTATGGTCAGAGGGGACTCGCCTGAGTCTCGACCCCAGGGATTTCCCCTTCACGGTTTATGTTAAAAAAAAACAAACCCCAAAACTGAAACAACTTTATACTGGGTCAGAAAGGAGATCAAGTGGTAAGGTGGTGTTGTTAGGTGTCACGGCGTTGGTTCTGACTCATAGCAACCTTGTACACCACAGAACAAAACACTGCGCGGTCCTGCACCATCCTCTCCGCTGTTTCTATGCCGAGCCCATCGATGCAGCCACCGTGTCCATCCATCTCCTCGAGGCCCGTCCTCTTTTTCGCTGCCCCTCCACTTTACTAAGTCTGATGTCCTTCTGGCGGGACTGGTCTCTCCTGACAGCATATCCAAGTCTGTGAGGCAAAGCCTCGCCATTCTTGTCTGTAAGGCACACCCTGGCTGTACTTCTTCCGACGCAGGCCACTGATATGTCCTTTTAGCAGGACATTAAAAAGACCCTCAAACCCACTGCCATTGAGTCCATGCTGACTCATATCCACCCCCCGAGGGTTCCCGAGCCTGTAACTGCTTACGAGCGTAGACAGCCCGGTCTTTCCCACTTGGCTCACAGTAACCATTGGTGCCACCCAGAGACTCATAAAAGCCGCCCCATAAAGTCTGTGGGCTGATGTGAAATAGCAGGACCGCGGTCCCCTAGTGGGGCGGGGAAGGTTCAGGTCTCCCTTTAGGAAAAAGCAATTTCCTCTTAGCGTCCCCCCAAAGCAGTGGTTTCCAAGCTGAAAGGGGGCACGAGAAACCAAACAGGCGCAAGGTTTGCCCAAGAGTATGTCAGCCCTCGAAATGTGTGTCTCCTCGTCTCTCGGCTCCTTGATGAGGTGTTGCCTCCATCTCAGATAAATGGCGTGTTTTTCCACCCGTCTTAAAAAAAAAAAAGCCAAACTTCTCAATGCTTTTAAATTAGGCAAATGAGCAAGGGTAAGGCTCGCCCCACCCCCACCCCCTTTCATTCTGAAAGGCGTGTAGCATGCCAAAAGGCCTTTGGACGGAATGTTCAGAGCCTGCATAATAGAACCAACCACCAAGGCTGCCAAGCTCCTGAATCACTAACCAGACAGCAATCTCTGCGCCTGGGACAGAGGAGATTCCTGGGCTAGCACCGTGAACCAAGTCCCCAACAAGCGACACGATGGCCGGCAGCCCAAAGTCTCGGCAGGAGGAGGAAACTCACCTTGAGGAGCTGCTGCAGATTGAACGCAGTGGACAGCTCTGACAGCGCCTCCTCACACCAAGGGCTGCCAGCGGGTGGGGGAAAGCAGGTCCCCTCCCTCCCCCGCCGTGTCACCTGTAAGGAGTGGGTCCAACAATCATTCCTTTCAGAGCTCCAGTTTGCCTGCTGGTCACCTGTGTCTAAGCTGAAGGCCAGTGGGTGAACAGAAAGTTTGTAATGGCCGCTCTTAAAATATAGGCACCAGCAGCGAGAAGACGCCGCCCCAACCTGTAGTGGGGTGACTTCCCTGAGGAGCTCAATTCATGGCTTTCCTGAGCCAGTGCCCTCCACAGGGCGCCTCTGCCCGGACATCCACAGGTGCAGTCGGGACAATGCAGCACAAGTGATGGAGCAGGCTTTGCCTCTTCAGCCCCCAGTGGCATTGCTGAGCAAAATTGACCTGCTAACTGCTGCTGGGGTGGGCTCTCTCAGAGACACGCTTTGGGCAGCATTGCAGACAGTCAAAGCGGAGGGAGACTTGCAGAACAGCGTGCCCCAGAGGGCTCTGACCTAGGTCCCACCAGGGGGCGCCCAGGGGTGCTGAGCCGCCCCAAAGTGAACCTATCCGCTGTGAGGAGCTGGGTGACTTTTGGAGGCTGGGGCTCCGCAGGCTGCTTCCGTTCGCTGCGAGTGACCTCACGCCTGTCAGAGTAAACTCGTGCTCCTTGGGTTTTCCAACCGCTGCTTTTCCAGAGACAGACTGGCAGGCCTTTCTTCCGCAGCATCTCTGGGCAGACTTGAACCCGGCATCACTCAGGGGCTCTTGGTGACTGAGATGCCGTTGTGTTTGACAGCTGCGGCATTGGTGCTGGCTCAGGGAGACTCCCTGCGGGTCCATCCGGGCTTTCCCACTGGTGATTCTCTGACATGTAGATTGCCAGGCCTTTCTGCTGAGGGTCCTCTGGGTGGGCACAAACCTCCAGCCTCTCTGTGAGCAGCCCCGAACATTAACCATTCGCACTCCCGTCCAAGGGTGCCTGCTGCTGCTCTTTGTCGGGTGCCATCAGGTGGTTTTCCACTCACGGGGACACCCAGTGACGGAGCAGAAATGTCCAGAGAGTTGTCTGTGCTGTGATCTTTGAGGGGTAAATTGCCAGGTCTCTTCTCCCAGGGAGCTGGTTTCGAACTGCCAACTCTTCTGTTAGCAGTCGGGCACCTCACCGGTGCGCCACCGAGATTCCTTTGTTAAAAGGATGAAAACCTAAGACAACCCACAGCGACCCTCCAGGACAAAGGAGGACTGGTCCCCAGGGTCTCCAAGGCTGCCAGCCTCGTAGACTCAGAAAGACGCCCCGTCTCTCCTTCAGAGCAGCGGGTGGCTTTGAGCTGCTCGTCTCTGGGTGAGCAGCAGAGGGTGCAGCCCCTGTACCACCAGCGCACTGTGGAACAATGGGACCTGTCAGGTAGATAATAAAGTGACATCATGGCTATGTATTGGGCTGCTAACCTAAAAGCTCAGTGGCTGGAAACCAAGGGAGAAAGACGGGCTGTGAACCACGTGGTTGGCAGTTCAAAACCACCTGCAGCTCCGTGGGAGAAAGACTGGGCTTTCTACTCCCGTGCTGTCTCAGAAACGCCCAGGGGGTTGCGATGAGTCAGCCAGGACTTACTGTCAGTGAGTGAGTTCTATTCCTGTTAAGAGTGATAGTCTTCAGAAGCTCACGGGGGCGGGTCTACCCTGTCCTGTAGGGCCGCTATGAGTTGGCATCCACTCAATGGCAGTGGGTGAGTCTGCCAGTCAGTGGCAATCTGTCCAGCCTGTGCACCCAGACCTGCCATCCAGCCCAGCTGGCACGCAGGGACACGGTGCCCCAGGTCCTTGCCATCCCGGTGTGCTCCTTCCCCATCTATCTCTCTTGCCTTCTTGCCATCCGGCTGGTCAGCCCTCACTGATTTCTTCTCTCCATCCTGGCTACTGAGGAAATGGTAGTGACTTGGCCCCTCTCTTCCTGGTCTGTAGGGACAGTCTGGAGCATCTTCATAGGAATAAGATGGGACCTGGGTGCAGGGTGTGGTGGCCCAGCTCTGTTGGAAGGAGGCTTCTCCTAGAGCCAAGAGGTCCCTCCTGAGGAGGAGGGACGACAGAGATGCTCATTGGTCTCAGACCTGACTTTCTCCATCCGACATGGTCCCCGAGGTTTCTCTGACTCCAAGGACATTGCGGCTCCCCGGCTCCTGACAAATGACGGCCTGGCATGCCAGCCCCTGCCTGCTATGAGGCAATCCTTGGCACTTCCAGTCAAGACAAACCATTTGGCCTTCTCCCTTGCAAGTCGATCTTCTGCCGAGCCTGATGATTGCTTTTTTGAAATCCGGGGACAATGACATCACTGCCCCCTCCCTGGCCTGGGGGCTGATGGCTAGCATGAAGTTGGGCTTTGGAACGGTGCCTGTTCTTTGCCGAGGCGTGGGGAGCCCTGGTGTGTAAGCAAGCTTGCAGGGACGGGTGGGCTCCGGAGGCTGGGATGGGGTTGGCTTTCAGGTCTGTGGGCGATATCTGCCACACAAGAGGGGCGGCGTTCTGCTAAGGAGGCACCAGAGTCCACTAATAGGCATCTGCCTGGTCACCAAAAATCAGGCCCCTGCCATCAAGCCCATGCTGACTCATAGCAACTCTACAGGACAGGGCAGAACTGGCCCCATGGGTTTCCCAGACTGTAACTCTTGGTGGGACTAGAAAGCATTGTCTTTCTCCTGGGGAGCAGCTGGTGGTTTCAAACTGCTGACCTCATGGTTAGCAGCCCAAGGGGTAAGCACTACACTGTGGAGGGCAAACCCAGGGACGCACTTGTGTCCTATCCATAGGCGAGTTGTCGGGCTCTTACTCAGCATTGAGAGGTGTAAGCTGGGAGGCCGTTGGCTGGTTCTTTGGGGGTGGGCAAGAAGACACACACTGTCATGTGGGATGGGAACATGGCCTGCTTCTGAGACTCCCAGGCCTGGGTCTTCACTGCAGAGATTCCCGCCTGCCCCAGTGGGGTTCGGTCCTAGTAGAACGAAGAGCTCACTTCCTCCTGCCAGCACTCGAAGGCACCTGGAAGGTGGTCTAGCCCAGCACACTCCTGGTTGAGCGGAGGATCCTGCTCAAAGTCACTGAGCGAGTTGGCTGTCCCCCAGGTCATGATGCCCAAGGAGAGCAGGGGTCTTGGCTTCAAAGGCCATGAAGACCCTTTCGTTGTTGTTCTCCCTCTCAGCTAGCTGTCCCTGAGAGGCCCCATGTCAGAGTGGGATTCCTTAGGCGGGGCAGGCAGAGCCTAGCACACGCTAAGTGTTCAGTAAGCGTGTGCTGAAATGTTTGAAATGCTTATTTCTGTGCAGCTTGAGCCTGGGAAATGGAAAGGTGATGTCCCAGGACACATGTCAGGAAGTGAGCGAGGTGGGAAGGTGTGGCCTCTCCTCCCTGCCCCCTCTCTGGGCCCTCCTCTTAGGAAGGAGACTCCGAAGGGTGCACCTGCGCCCCGACATGGCTCCTGGTCCACATGGGGCACACCGCAGGCCTAGGAGCTGGGGCATCAACGAGCCCCTAGGCTCCTTCTTGCCTGCCTGCCCTCTTCCTGGGCTTATTGTATATGGGTGTGGCAGCATGGTAAGCTGGTGGCTTCCTGTAGCAGGCACAAGGCTGGACGTCCGAGCTGGCCCCGGTCCAGTTCTGAACACTGGGAACACCGGAAGGGCTGTGCTGCTTAAGCTCCCTTTGTATCGAAGGAGGGTCCAGAGACCACAGGGAGGGCAAAACCCAAGCAGGAAGAAGACAGAAAGCTGTGTGTGTCCCTGTGGACTCTGTGAGCCCCAATGCTCCCCATGACTTGTGCACATTTGCACAACACACACACACACACACACACACACACACACACACTCCTCTCCCACAGGCACCCAGAGACACAGACCTAGACAAGCAGAGGCTTTTGTACACAGATGTCAACTACCCATAACAAAGTGTCATTTCCACGTGCATCTGCATGAGGGAAAAGTATGTGTTCTAAAAGAGAGATGTGCAGATCCACCACCCCAATGCGCTCGCTCTCTCTCTCTCTCTCTCTCTCTCTCTCTCTCTCTCTCTCCCCCTAGCTCTGCCTGTACAAACACGAAGGAGTATTTTTCTAAGGGGCCCAGCGAGCAAGCTGGTCCCTCAGGAATCTCCCTCTCTGTCAAGGAGACCCCCAGATCTCCTCCTGCTGCAGAGAGTGGCCAGGAACCCAGGAATGTAAAGTCTCAAGAAAGTGGGTGGAAACAGGAACACGTTCTCTGGGCTGGCTCCTTTCTCTCTCTGGTGTTGGTTTCTAAAAGTTTGCACTTAATGTCCTTCTTTAATTTGCAACTCCAAGGTCTCCTCTTGCGAAGTCAGCAGATGACGATTAGGGAGCAGGGGAAGGGAGAGAGGGAGGGAAAGTCCCCAGGGAAAGGAAGGTGGCCGGAGGCTATTCTAGGGGCATGCCCTCAGCCTGTTTTAGGGGTTTCTAAACTGGTGCTGAAAAGGGCGGGGCAAATCAGTGGAGGTTCTAGTCTCCCCGGAGATGCCTAGGAAGAATGGCCTGGGGATCAGTTTCCAAGAGATCAGTCACTGGAAACCCGTGGGGTCAGGATGAGTCAGAATGGACTCCACTGTCAAAGGTGGTGGCAAGAGGCTAAAGCACATCTGAATGGGGCTGGAGAGAAAAGACCCCCAAAAAGACCTCGGCCCATCCACACTTCCTCCAGCAACAACTTGGCAAAAGCAGGTTAAAGGTCCCCCAAATCGTTGGTTAGGATGAGGAGATTCAGGGGTCTTCCTGTTCTGACCTGTGCTGGTGGCTGGACGCGATTCCTTTGCTGTGTTTCTAAGCCCTTTAGTTGCAAAGGAAATGAGGGCTGTCCTTTTCTGGGGAGGCCCACCAGCCCCTCTGTGGGAGAAATATGAATGTCCCTTAAAGATGGACACTCTTGGAAATCCTAGGGAGCGAGTCTATTCTGACCTACAGGGTTACCAGGGGTCAGACTGGACTCCACATCAGTAGGTTTGGTCTTCTATGGAGGAAGAAGCTCCCTTGCCCCTGAAGGCCTAGGAGAGCTGTGGGAACCTCCCTAATGTGACCCACGACACTTGGCTGGCCAGTGCTGGGTTACCCTACTGGACAGCAGTTTTCTTTGCGGGGAGACTCCTTAATCTTTGGTGACAGTATGCTACTTAGGCTTTGTGTCAATTCGGCTGCGCAAGGATTCTTAGGAATTTGACTGTTGAGGCCTCCTCCATGACATGATCTGATACAATGGAATCAACTCTAGGAGGGAATCTGCTATAAGCAGCTAAGCAGCTGTGGGAGGATTTGGGTGGAGTGCAACTCCTTACTTGGGTCACAGTCCTTGCTACTTTCCAGGGACATGGCCCATGTCATATATTAATAGATGTTGTGAAGAACTCCTCCACTTCTTGCTTGTCTGGACCCTGTATCTGGCTTATCGACCTCTCGGTCTTTGGATTTGAGCCAATGGACCGCCATATTGGCTGCCAACCCTGGGAGCCATCAGAGTTTGCCACTTGATCTGCTGACCTTGGGCCAATCCACCTCTACATCCACCAGCCACAGCTTTCCAGCCTGTCTTCCTGGTCCTTGCTTCATCATTCCCAGAAGTGATGAGAGTCAGGAAAAGCTTCCAGCTTAACATCTGGCCCATGAACTTGAACCAAAATGGACTTAACCACTTCTACAACCGGGTGAGCTACCTTCTTTATATAAATTTCTTTCATTCTATCCATATAAGCATCATTGGTTTTTAGGTCTTTAAAGAACCCAGTAACTAAGAGAGATATTATTTTAATGCAATACTTAAAAGTATTTCTGCAAATAAATTCATGCTGATGAAGTCTTTTGATGTACATACATGTTTTATTTTAGTAGGTCCCAGTCAACTATTTTGTCTTCCACTCTGTATGCTTCCATATTGTGTTTGGTAGTCTGTGTGTGCTCTGCCATAGGGCCCCGAAGTTTATCCCAATTCTCATTGATGATCCTGATAGCTCTGGGGTTTCCAGTTGGGTCTCTAATTCATCTTGAGTTCCTTTTTGTGCACGGGGCAAGGTATGGGTCCTGTTTCATTCTCTTTCCAGTACGTTTATTTAAAAAAATAGAGAAGTGTCCTTTTCTCATTTAAAGTTTTTGGTCCTTTGTCGAAAATAAGTTGCCTGTAGATGAATGATTTATTCTGGGCTGACCATCTTGTTTTCTGCCCATTTGTCTATATATCTATCATTATACCCATACCAGGCCGTTTTGACTACTGTGGCTGTGTCGTAGGTTTTGAGGTTGTGTAGTGCAAGCCCTCCTACTTTGTTCTTATTATTTTTAGAAGTTCTTTGCTTATCCCGGGTCTCTTCCCTCTCCACAGGAAGTTGGTGATTTGCGTTTCCATTTCTTTAAAGAATAAAGTTAATATTTGGATTGGAATTACATTGTATTTGTATATTACTTATATGTGATATTGACATTTTCACAATATTAGTTCTTCCTATCCATTAGCACAGGATATTCTTCCATTTGTGTAGGTCTTTTTAGGTTTCCTGTAGTAATGTTCTGTAGTTGTCTTTGTTTGGGTCACTTGTTTCTTTGGTTGGCCTTGCTGTCGTAAACAGAGCATGCTATGTCGTGCACAGTGCATGCTATGTTGTGCACAGTGCACGCTAGCAGAGTCCTGTCATGAGATCTGCATCAAGCAGATGATTGCAGATGGAGTTGGGTTAAAATTTAACACCTAGCATTTGATCTTCCTTTTGATCTATTTTAAATTAGTGCTAGTTTGTAATATTTTCTGCTTTCTTTTTGATTGAGGTTTTATTTTGTTAGCATTGGGAGGGGGTTGGTATGTTTTTCTGTATGTAAAATCCAGGTTAGGTAAATCCATAGAGACAGTAACAGATTAAGGGTTTCTTGGGGGAGGTTGGAGGGAAATGGTGAGCAAGCAACAATGAGCGCAAGCAGGAAGAAAATGTTCTAAAATGGATTAGAGTGATGATTGTATGATTCTTTTCAATAGGATTGTACTATTGAATTGTAAGCTATAGGAATCATATGTCAATTAAACTGCCAAAAATAATAAACAAATCCATACTGGATACAAAACCCCCATTTTGAATAAAGACAGGATGGGGCTAAGAAGATGCATGGTTATATCTCAACTGATTCACCCTTGTCTTTAGCCCTGTCTGGTTTGGGCTTTAGTTGACTGGGGCATGCATACTTTTCTTTTAAAAAATTATGTATAATTTGCATATAGTAAAATGAGCTCTTTACAGTATTAAAAAACAAGATGTCATCCTGAGGACCAAAGGACACCTGACCCCAGTCATGGTACCTTCACTCAACTAAAATGCATATTCAGGCTGAACAGTGATTAAGAGAGGCCAAAGAAGAATTGATGTCTTTGAATGATGGTGTTGGTGAAGACTACTGAAAATACCATGCACTGCCAGACGAACTAACAAATCCCTCTTGAAACAAGTATGCACAGAATACTCCTTAGAAATAAGGGGGGCATTAAATGAGGAAGGGATAGTCTTTTCAACAAATGGTGCTGGGAAAATTGGATCTCCACAGGCAAAAGAAAGAAACAGGATCCATCCCTCATACTATATAAAAAATAAACTCCAGAATAGATTAAAGACTTAAATATAAACCCTAGACCTATAATGATCATGAGTGACAAGTTAGTGACAAACTTAAAGGCCCTAATAGAAGGCATAACCATCCTACCAAACACAATGAAAAAATATCCCCAATACAGAAGACAAACTAGAAGGTTTGGATTTCCTAAAAAATATGATTTATGTATCTAAAAAGACTTCATCAACAAGTAGAAAGAGAACTTACAGATTAGGGAAATTTTTCTAGCAGTGAGAGATCAGATCAAGGACTAATCTCTATAGATCTATAGAAAATAGCAACACCTTAATAACAAAAACAAGAATAATCCGATTTTAAAAAGAGGCAGAAGACATGCATAGACAATTCACCAAAGATGACACCCAGGAGGTAAAAATATCATATGAAGAAATGAAAGCTGTAAGAGAAATGCAAATTAAAATGACGATGACACCCACCTTACATTAGCACTGATAGAAAAGTTACAAAAACAAAACAATCAAATCAATAAACCAGAAAATCACAATGCTGGAGAGGATGTGGAGAGAGTGTGAAACTCATACACTGCTAGTGAAATTGCAGAACTGTACAGCCACTATGGAAAACAGTATGGCGCTGCCTTATACAAATGCAAGCAGAAATACCCTATGAGCCACAGCCAGTAAGGAATCCTGTCACCACCCTGGCTTTCTTTTTCCCAGGCAGCTGGAAAGATGACAGACATTCAGGCCGAACATGCCGATCCCTGCAGCCGACCATCTTGCAAACAAGAAGAGGGTTCTGATGTGAGAAACGGGGAAGGGGAGGCTCCTGTTTTCACACAAGAACATCGATCTGGCCTTTGAGATGCCCAGTGAGGTCACGGAGGCACCTACCTAGACGAGAGAGACGCTTTCACTGGCAACGCCGGCATCTGAGGCGGATTCTGTCTGGCGTGGGGACGGAGATGAGGATACAAGGGACCACTGTTACAATCGCTTTGAGGAGCATCCCAAGCACACGTCTGCGCACCTGTCTCTCTGCTTCAGGGGCATCCAGATTGGTGACAGCCTCACAGTGGGCAGGTGCGGCCCCCGGCAAGACCATGCACTTCAACGTACTCAAGGTCCCCAAGGAGGTAGGCACCAAAGAGAAGTTCCAGAAGTTATTTTTGGGGGGATTGTAACTCTTATTTATTTAAACTAAATTAAATTAATTTTTTGAGACTCTAACTCGTTTATTTATATATTTAATTAATCCAATCTAATTTTCTCTTTTTGAGACTGCACTCTTTACATATTTTAAAAATTATTTTTTCTCCAGAAGCTCTGAGTTGCTGCCCCCCTCCCAGTGAAATAAAGTTATTTTTGCCCCACTAAAAGGACAAAACAGAATAGAACAGAAACCATATGGCTTAGTGATCTCTTTACTTGGTATATACCGCAGAGAAATAATGAACAAAACATGAACAGATACATGCATGCCCGTTTTCTACAGCACTATCCACACTGGTAGAAAAATGAAAGCTACCAAAATGCCCGTCTGTGGAGGAATGGATAAATGAACTCTGCTACACACATACATACACACAAACATGTGCATGTATACAATGGAATACTATGCACCCCCCCAAACGATGACACAACTGTCAAATACCTGTTGACATGGATGGATTTGGAAGACATCATGTCCAGCAAAGTTAGTCAACATCATAAAGAAAATTCTGCATGGGACCATTATTATAAAAGAAAAAATTCAAGAAAAAGTGTTTCCCATTCAAAGAAGCAGACTTGGAAGTTGAGAGGCAGGTGGAAGGAAAAGTATGGAGTCAGGGAGAAAATAAATAAACAAATCAGTAATACACAGAGAGAGAAAGAGAGAGAGAAAGAGAGAGAGAGAGAGAGAGAGAGAGAGAGAGAGAGAGAGAGAGAGAGAGAGAGAATGAGAGATAGAAAAGGAGGATGAACAATCTTCATCTCATGTACCACTTTGGACATGTAATCAGGAGGAACCAGCGCCTGGAGGAGATCCTGCTTGGTAAAATTAAAAAGCCAACAAACACATAACTCCCTGGTGCTGAGAAATGCTAACCTGTAGTGACCCCATAGGGCAGGATAGTACTGCTCCTATGAGCTTCTGAGACTCCAGCTCTTCTGTCTTGCACCTGTGGAGCTGCTGGTGGTTTCAAACTGCTAACCTTGGGGTTAGCAGCCCTGTGTGGAACCACTAGGAGCCACCGGGGCTCCTTGGTAAAGTCAAGGGTCGGCAAAGAAGAGGCAGACCCCCCCAAAAGATGACTTGCCCTAGTACCTGGAACAATGGCTCAAACACAGGAACCCTGTGAAGATGCCGCAGGACAGGCGGTGTTTGTTGCGCTGTGTAGGGTCACTGATTTGGAGATGACTGGATAGCGCTGAACCGCAACAGATCTGTGATGGGAATAGACCGCCAGGTCTTTTTTCTCCCATGGAATGGCTTGTGGGATGGAAACTTTGACTTCTTAGCTAGTTGGCCCACCAGAGCCCCTTATCTAAGAGCACACAGGCTCAATAAAGGTTGACATTTATTTGTGCCATTTATCTGTGGGGCCACCAGTTAATCAAAACATCGGGCAATGCCACTGCTGCGGGTTTCTCTCTTAGGGCATCGTCTGTCTCTCTGCCTTCTTGTTGTAAAAATAGAGATAACACAGCATTTGCCATTTCACATTTTTTTTTTCAGGAGGATACACTATCTTGCTTAAAACCCTTACCTGAGGTTTTACTGATGTCAGATAGAACACACACCTCAGGAGCTGCAGGGATGTATTAGAAGCTGAATATAGGTATTTGACCTGAAAATTCTGCTATGACTAGCCACCACATGCCACTGGCTGAGCTTAAAAAATTTATTTTGTTATTATTTTTACTGTGGGCTCTTACAGCTCTTATAGCATTCCATACATCAATTGTGTCAAGCATATTTGTACATATGTTGCCATCATCATTTTCTAAACATTTACTTTGAGCCCTTGGTATTCCTCCCCCCTTCCCCCTTGTGACCCCTTGATAAATTATTATTGTTTTCATATCTTACACTGTCTGTCTCCCTTCCCCCACATTTCTGTTGTTCGTCGTCCCCGGGGTGGGGGTGGGCAGTATGCGTCCATCATCAAGATCAGTTCTCCTTTTCCCCCTTGCTCCCCTCCTCCCTTCTCCTTCCCCTGCTGGTTTCGATGTTCCCATTTCTGTTCCTGAGGAGTTTATCTGACCTGATTCCGTGTGTCGTGAGCTCTTATCTCTACCAGTGTATATGCTCCAGTCTAGCCAGAACTGAAAGGCAGGACTAGGGTCATGATAGTGGGGGGTGAGGAAGCCTCAAAGAACCAGAGAACTATGGTGTGTTTCATCAGTGCTCTACCTGGTTGACTCATCCCTTCCTTGTGACCCTTCTGTGAGAGGATGTCCTATTGTCTACAGATGGGTTTGGGGTCTCTGCTACAACCCCCCATCCCCTTGTTCTTAACAATATGGGCTTTTGTTGTTGTTGTTTTGGGTCTTCTGGTGCCTGTTACTTGATTCTGTTGACACCTCATGATTGCATAGGCTGGCGTGATTCTTCCATGTGGGCTTGTGGCTTCTCTTCTAGACGGCTGCTTGTTGAACTTCAAGCCTTTAAGACCCCAGATGCTGTATCTTTTGATAGCCAGCCACCATCAGCTTTCTTCACATTTGCTTATGCACCCTTCAGTGATCATGCTGGGAGGGTGACATCACAGAAAGCCAGGTTTTTAGAACAAAGTGTTCTTAAGGGAGAGTTTGAGCAGAGGCCCAAAGTCTGTCCACGTCCTCAATGTATTGCCATATAAATATATGTACAAAGGCCAATATATCTATTTTTGTGAATTAATATATTTACATGAGTGCATAACTAGGTTTATACCTCTATCCATAGCTTTGGGTCCTAGATATTTCTTCTGTTTCCTTTTACCTTCCTCCTGCCCCACCATCACACTTGCTCTTTTTCTGCCTCTTAGTAGTTCCTCTCAGCTATTCTAACATCACTGAGATCTCTATGTCCTCCTCATTGTTGATTTTAATTCCCTAGTTGTTCCCCTGTCTATGGCATTGTTTGCTCACAGTTCCCTTCCCCTTCCTCTTCCTGCCCCAAGTCCCTCCAGAACCATCGGTCCCATTGCTTTCTCCTCGGGCTTGCTTCAGGAACGTTGACCAGGTGACTCTACCTGGATGCCACCTTGACTCCTCTCTGGGCTTCCCGATGCAGACTCTGGCCCGGCATTTAACAGCAACACTGATGCCAACACCTGTGCTAAAACAAGCCAGTGGGCATCCTGCACAATTGCCTCCAGGGACCAGTTGATGTTTGAGGTCTCATTATTTTTGCGCCTATTTTGAAGCCTGGGGCCCTGATGGTACTAGTCGGTTACACAGTGGCCTGGAACCTCCAGCTCAGGAATTCCAGCCTCTCAGGCACTCCAAGGGGGAAAGAGGAGTCTTTCTGCTGTCCTGAAGGTTCTCTTCCCCTGCCATCAGGCCGATTCCTGACTAACAGTGACTCTTTAGGGCTGAGGGTAGAGCTGCCCCTGTGGGTTCCCAAGACTGTTAATCTTTCCTGGAGGGAGGGATTGCTGGGTTAGAACCACTGACCTTGTGGTTAGCAGCTCAATGTATAACCCATTAAGCCACTACTAGCAGACTCTCAGAGACCCACAGGGGCCGTTTTGCTCTGTCCTACAGGGTCACTATGCGTTCAAATAGACTCTATGGCGGTAAGTTGTTCCCCCTCCCCTTCATTTTCGCATGCACAATTTAACGACACTGAAAAGATTCTTCAAGTTGTGCCACCCTCCTCATCCTCCTTTGCTGAGTGGTCCCTTCCTCAGGAGCATAAACTCACAGCTCCCTACTTTTTCGAGGTACTGTTGTCAATTTGATCCCACAAAGATTGTTCTTCCAAGAGGATAATGCTCAAGGCAGAATTGTGTGTATGTGGTGGTGGTGTTCCTTTTGTTTTATTTTTTTGGAAGCCATCTGAGCCCATTTCTGGGGACCCCCAGTTCCTTCAGGGGCCAGGAGCAGAGATCAAAGTTCTCTGGGGTTCAGAGAACTCAGCGCAGAAGGGGCCTTTACAAACCACCAGCTGCCACCTGCGCCGCTCAGAGATGAGTGCCTTCCCTGATGCTCCGTCCTTCCTAAGGTCCAGGATGCCCAGATGCTCCACGCTCAGGCCCCTTTCTGATGTCCTGGATCTGGATGAGGCCCAGAGAGGGTAGGCGGCACACCCAGAGTCGCAGGTGAATGAGGGGCAGATATGGAATGAGAACCTGGGTGTCTCAGGCTTGAGCACCTCTGTCCTGAAGGAGGTGGGCGCCCTCTTTATACCAGCACAGCACGGCTCCTCTGTGAGTTGAGGAATGTGCTTTTGGCTCCCCGGTTGACTTCCTACGAAAACAAGGCAGATAGCAAAAGGTCAAGAGCCTGTCACCCTTCTGCTGGTTCACCGGGCGCCAGCGAGACGCTGCCAACTGGCAGAGAGGGGCTGGTCTGGACAGATAAAGGTGGCGGCAACTTGTGGCCTGGCAGCTGAGGGGCACAGGGTGGGGTGTTGGGGGCGTGTGTGCAAGCGTGCGTCCTTATCACTCCACAGGGATGGACAGGCGGGGTGGGGGCTAGGAACAGGGTGTGAGCTGACAAGCCAGACTCCTCGTTCTGATCCCCACTGGACAGTGTGTGCGGTGGGGAGAGCACCCGGGTCAGTATTTGCAGTCCCAGCTCTGTGACCTGGAAAGTCGCTTCCTCCCCCAAGGTCTTATCCATAAAGAAAGAGGCGTTGTTGGTATTAGGTGCCAGTGAGTTGGCGCCGACCCATAGCCACCCTCTGCTCTACAGAACCAAACACTGCACGGGGTCCAAAGAGTGAGGTGGTGAAGATAAAACGAGACGATGCGTAGGCGCAAAGTGCTCCACTCCCCCGCCCCCAATACAAACACTGTCGTGGCCTAATGGCCCTATGGGACAGACAGGCTGTCAATCCTGAGAGGAAGAGATGGCTTCATCTTTCTCCCTTGGAACAGCTGGTGTGTCTGAACGGCTGACCTTGTGGTTAGCTGGGCACCATATGGGACCCACTACACTACCAGGGGTCCTGGATCAGCCCGAAGGGGTGCACTGGTGGCACAAGGGCTTAAGTGCTACAAGCCCACATGCTGGCTTTCTAAACCCACCCAGTGGAGCTGAGGGACCCAGACCTGGTGACGGGCTTCCACAGTCAAGACCATAGTCAAGCAAACGTTATGGGGGTAGGCAGTGCTCCCTGGCCACCTGGGGTCACTGTGAACTGGAATCCACGCCTCGCCTCGCAGTGGTACCTAATTCCACCACCAAGAAATGAATGGGACCTCACTGTGTGGCTTGGGGCCGGTCACCTTCCCTCAGGGGAGATGGGCCGGCTGGTCTCCTTTCTGCCCTCCCATTGGATGGCTGTGAATCTGGAGCTCTGGGCTCCAGGCTGGGGCAGGAAGTTCAATGCTGGGGCAGAAGCCCTCGAGGCACTTGACAGCTGTTTGGCAAACCCACTGCCTAACCTTCCCCTTCCTATTTACTTCTCAGCTTGGCTCAAGGGTTGATTATATTACTGGTAGAGAAATCCACCCTAGGAGCCAGGGCCATGGCTGTCTCACTATGTTTTCTTAATCTCACATTCTATTTATGCAGTGCACAGGGTTTGCAAGACCCCGGGGCAGCTGAGGACGTCATTGGCGTGTGCTTCCTCGAGTCTGCTGGGCAGTTATTGATGAGGATGTAGCTAACCCGCCAGCCAGTTGCTGTAGAGTTGACTCAGTGGGTGAGATCCGTGCTGTATGCAATTTCTAAAGACTGTTTTTGGGTTTTTTTTTCAGAAGCATGTTGCCAGACCTTTCTTCCAAGGTTCCTTTGGGTGGATTCAAACCTTCAAACTAACCCAGCATGCTGGTAACCATTTGTGCCACCCAGGGATTGCAATGGGGACAGAAGTCCTCTCAATTGGCTGGCTCTTGACAGTCTAGATGGTGGCCAAGGCGTGTTGTTGGCTCTGAAGCCACACTTTCAGGTTGTAATCCAGCTCATCCACTTCAAGGTGTAGGAGTCTGGGGCCCTTCTAGACCTCTGTTTCCTCATCTATCTAGCCAGGGTAACAAGGATACTTTGCCTGATTGGAGTATTCCAAGGATTAATTGATTTGATATGGGAAGCATATACGCAGAGCTCGATTATCAGAAGATCCACTGTTATGTCGACAAAGCATCCAGACTCATTTTATGACGGATATGTCCAGCGACTCCATTGAAAATGCCATAGACTGCTAAAAGGACGGGCAAATCTGTCCTGGAAACAGTACAGTCAGAACGCTCCTTGGAAGCAGTACAGCCAGCATGCTGTTTCCATGGCAAGACTCCATCGCCTGTACTTTGCACATGCTGTCAGGAGAGACCAGTCCCTGGAGAAGGACATCCTGCTTGGTGAAGCGGCGGGGCAGCGAAAGAGAGGAAGGCCCTCAAGGACATGGACGGACACAGTGGCTGCAATGATGGACTCACACATAAGAACAATTGTGAGGGTGCGGCAGGACGGGGTGGTGTTTCTATTGTGCTCATAGGGTCACTAGGAGTTGGAGAAGACTTGACTGCGCCTAACAACCAGAAAAATGGTCCCGTGAGACTGGTATGATTTCATGACCTCTGTTTTTTAGCTGAAGAACCCCTGGTGGCATTGTGGTTACCTGTTGGGCCGTTAACTGCAAGGCCAGCAGTTCGAAATCACCAGTCACCCTATTGGAGAAAGACGGCGCTCTCTAGTGCTTAAAGAGTTACAGTCTCTACCCTGTTCTAAAGGGTTATTCTGCGTCGGCATCGATTCGATGGCAGTGAGTTTGATTGGAAGGTTTTTTAATTTTAATTTTTAGCTGAAGGAGCCCTGGTGGTGCTGTTGGGTAATGGACTTCTAACCACCAGGTTGGCAGTTCAGGTCCATTAGCTACTCTGCAAGAGAAAGATGAGGCTGTCTGCTCCTTTAAAGATTTTACAAAACAGGGTCATCTTGATGACTTGATGACAGTGAATTTGGACCAGGCTTGATGATAGTGACTTTGGCTTGGTTTCGGTTGATTTTTAGCAGTGGAAACTGAGGCTCAGAGAGTCAATGAGCTGCCGGAGGTCACAGTTAATAGATGGGGGGATGCCTGGTTTTCAACTTGAGTTTCTAAGTGTACTTGCTGCAGGATACCCCCAAACTGGGTTGGTTCTAAGTCCTTTGGAATTAAGAAAAAAGGGGGCCTCCTGGTGACTTCTTGGAGGACAGAAAAGTTGGATATAATGTGGTAGAAACAGCCCCAACTCATGGCCACTGAGTTGATTCTGATCCACAGCCACCCTAAAGGATAGACGCGAACGTAGAGTTAGATGTTGGACTGCTAGCCACAAGGTTGGTGGTTCAAACCCTCCAGCAACAAGGCTGTCTGCTCTCAGAAACATTTCTAGTCTTGGAAACTTTATATAGGGTCCCTATGAATTGCAATAGATTTGACAGAAGTGGGCTTGGTTTCAGACTTGTTTCTTAAGTAGTCTGCCGTGGTTTCGCTGCATGTCCTTGGTGGAAAGAGCAGAGGGGAGGGGAAGGTATTCCAGGCAGGGGACCAACACTGGTAAGGCCTTAAGGAATGAATGAGCTTTGCCTATTGAGGGGACTGTGAAGGACTGCCATCTAGGACAGAGGATGCTTGGCAGGATGTTGTAGGACATTTAAAAAAAGTAACAGAATACTTACAAGGTCCTGTTCTAAATGCCTATTACAATTTCACAACCGCCTTTCAAAGGACCAACATTATTCATGTTTCACAGAGAAAAGATAGGTGAGGTCACAAATCCGATTTGTGGCAGAGCCAGGATTCAACCCAGGCTAGTGTGGCCCCAGCATCTTTACTCTTAACCATTAGGCTATATCACCCAACTTGGTAAGCCTAAATGTATCCAAGCAAATCCATCATTCTCAGCATCTCCTGCCCCTGAACTGAAATACATATATTGGTTTCTGCATGCTCAGAGGTGACACAGATTGTGTGAATATTGAACAGGGGAGTTTAAGATATCCTGGAAGGTATCTGTGGTAGTTATATAATCTCATGTCAACTTGGGGGTATTTAGAGTGAAGGGGTGGAGTCTAGCCTGTCAATCAAGTCACAAGCTGATTGTGCCTCTTTGTGTGAATGGCTGTCTCATGAGGATTCTGGGAACTTCCTCTCTCCCTGCCTGGGACTTCCTGTTGACAAGCCACATGGAGAATTGCTGAGACTTGTGAGGAGCCCCCTCTCTGCTTCACCTGCCTCTCGAAGAGCCATACTCAGAGAGCTGGAAGAGTCATGTGGAGACCCACGCAAGGGCTCAGATGCTTCCACCCAACGCCATTGGATCCACAAGACTTTTTACCCACCAGCCCGTGATCTTCCTGCATTCTGCATTATTGCATGTGACTGCATGAGTCTGAAGAGAGATTTATGGACTATTATTGGGCTTATGGCCTAATATCAGACTTATGGACTTGATATGCACTGGGTCGGAATGTTTTCTTAATATACAACTGCTCTTTGACATACAGTTCTTCTTATATATTTATATATGAGTGTCTCTGGATTTGTTTCTCTAATCAACCTGGCCAAACACAATATCCTTGGGCTAAGATTTAAAATATGCTCCCGACCACTTTACTCCTTTGCTTAAAACCTCCAGGTAGATCCCTGCCACCACCACCAATACAAGTACATGTGGATCCCTAAATGCTGGGGTTCACAGATTTCCTGGCTTTTGCTCATAGTGTCCCCCCTTGATGTCTTCCTCCTTTGACTAACTCCTATACATGCTTCAGCATCCCGCCTAGGAATGGCCCCTGCCACAGGAAACCCTCCACGGTTGCCCAAGCTGGATCCCAGGGGCCCTTCTGTGCTTCTGTCAACCCCTCTGCACTTCCACCCATTCTCACCACTCTGGGGAAGAATAATATCTATCCTAAGCATTCACATGTTGTTCTCCACAGAGTGTTCTCCCTTTCCACCACTCATCCATCTATCTATCCATCCATCCATCCATCCATCCATCCATCCATCCATCCATCCACCCATCCATCCACCCATCCATTTTCTTCTGTGTTCTTTATTAACTTTCTAACTTTGGAATCAGGCACAACATTGAACATCTACATGGGACCCAGTGGAAACTGGCTGAAATAAGCAGATCCTCACCAATGACTGTGATAACCCAAACCCCGTCGCAAACCTCTTGCTGTTAAGTTGATTCTGTCTCATGGCAACTCCATGTGTTATGGCAGAAATGTACCGGAGGGTTTCCCTGGCTGAACTGATGTAGAGAGTCAGGCCTTTTCTCAATGGTGCTACCACATGAGTTCGGACCACTAGTCTTAGGAGAGAAGGCTGCCTCATCTTTCTCCCTCAGAGTGCCTCCTGAATTTGAACTGCCAACCTTGAGGTTAGTAACCCAAGTGACGTGTGTGTGTGTGTGTGTGTGTGTGTGTGTGTGTGTGAGAGAGAGAGAGAGAGAGAGAGAGAGAGAGAGAGAGAGAGAGAGAGAGAGAGAGAGAGATTTATTCACAACTGATGCTAAGTTCATCCACAGGCTTCATTTTTCTCAACCTAAATCAGGTCTTATCTGTGGACAGGAAGAGGGGCACATGTGTGAAATAGGGACACGTTTAGAAATAGAAGCAAACATTTGACACAAGATTCCCAGGAGCCTTGGGGGCACAGATAGTTTGCACTGAACTGCTTTCTACTCCCATGAAAAGTTAACATCTCACAAACACACAGGGGCAGTTCTACCCCGTGACCGATGGGGTCACTGTGACTTAGAATCAACTCGAGGACAGTGAGTTTGGGTGTATTTTTTTTTAAATGAACCTCTAGGTTGGCAGTTCAAACCCACCTAGTGACATCATGGAGGGAAGGCCTGGTGAGCTGCTTCCGTAGAGATTGCAGACAGGTAACCGCCCTGCGGCAGGCCTTCTCTGACATGCTTGTGGCCACCCTGAGTTGGAATACATTCTGGGACAGGACTTATTTTTCCTCTCTCTCTCCTGGTGTCATCTTGAGTTCCAGGTGGGTGATGGCTTCCTTTACATCTGAGGGCACACCTGCCTCAGAGCAGGTGGTCTGTGGGGATGCAAGTTCAGGTGGGGGCCGTGGTCCTGAGCAGATCCCCAACTATTGTTGTTAGGGGCCCTCGAGGGGGTTCCCACTCATAGGGACCCTCTGTACGACTGAATAAACCCGGCCAGGCCCGTGCCATCCTCACCGTTGCTGCTAGATTTGAGACCGTTGATGTAGCCACCGTGTCAACCCATCTCTGCGAGAAGGGCTTTCCTCTCTTTCACTGCCCCCCGACTTTACCAAGCAAGATGCCTGTTTTTCAGGGATTAGTCTCTCCTGATGCTCTGTTCAGAGTCTATGGGATGAAGTCTCCCCATTCTGTGAGCCCCAAGTAAGCTGAGCAACTTTCCTGATCTTCTGAATGTAATTCAAATGTTACTTTAAGGGAAACAAAAACACGGAATTAACGTTTCTATGTATTTATTGTTTTAATTAAAGAAAATAATTCTTCAAATCACTAGGCAGCTCTCCAATGCCTGCAGCAACACAAGTATCTGTGAACTTGACACTCTACATCCTATTGATACCAGAAGGACTGTGGACTCTGAGCGTCTTCCCAAAGGAAACAAACCCATGCGTCCTTCCAAGGGAGCCTGCTGAGAGCCGGGACATGGGCTGTTAGACAAAATTATTTGGCTAAAATTGGTGCTACAATTCTCCTTAGTCATCAGACCAGTGAGAGGGTGGGCCCCCATGACCCCAGGTCAGGGTACTAGGTCCCTGCTGAACAAGTCCCTGGCATTTTGATATTCCTTCTTCAGCCATGAGGCTCTGTAATGGTGAACTTGATCTTGGTGGTGGTGGTGGAGTTGAGGCATGCATGGCTGAATACTCGGTGTAGTTGGAACTCGACAGAGAACATGATTTAGACCAGAATCTTTGCTGCCAAGTGGTTTCCAGCTCATTGCGACCCCACTGGACTGCGTAGAACATGCCCATGGGTTTTCCCCAGCTGTCCCTCTTGGCAGACACAGCCTGCTGCATCTTTCTCTCAGTAGCTTGTGTGTTTGAACTGCTGAACCTTTGGGTTCGTAGCCAAGGGCTTGAGGGCTACACCATTAGGACTCCTTGGGTTAGGGTTGCAGACGCTCTAATTCTTTGCGCAGGACATGTCAAAGCCGCAGAGAGAGCCACGGGCTCTTCCTTTCAGAGACTATCAGGAATGTGGTACCCAGGCAGATTAGCTGTGTGCTGTTCTGAGCCTCAACTTCCTTGTGTGAAAAGTGAGGTGGTTGGAGCAGAGAGATGGTGCTCCACTTTTAAAAAAGGAAAGGGTCCTTTAAAAAAAAGAAATCACACTGTACCTAGTTTCCCAATCCCTAAGACATACCAGAGTTGAGTGGCACCTCCCCATCCGGCCCCTGCCATGAGCCTGAGCAGCCCCACACAGCAGCAAGCCCACCCTCCGCCTGAGAGCCACCGAGCTGGCAGTAAGGGCAGCCACAACCAGCTCTCGGTGAGTGCTGCGCACTGTACAGCGAGGACAGGCTGGGAGAGAGGGATCCATCCCTCTGGTCCTAGCACAGACAGAGAGCACTGTTGGGGTTAAAATACACCTCTGGGACCAGAAGAAGGAGCCCTGGGAGAAGCAAGGAAATGTTTGGCTGCTAGCTGGAAGGCTGACAGTTCAAGGCCACCCGGTGGCTCCCACCCATGGGAGAAAGACCACGCAGCTGGTTGGTAAGAAGGAAAGGTTAGAACACCCTCTGGGGAAGTTCCGCTCTGTTCTGCGGGTCACTGTGAGTCGGAATCCACTCCAGGCCACCCAACAACACAGCAGACTGCTCGCGTCACGCCCCGTGCTCCCGCTTATTATGTGTGTCCTTGGGCCGTTTTTGGAATGTCCCCTGCTCAGGATTTTCATATGGGAAATGCGGGTGACGGGTCCACCTTTGTAGGGATGTTAGAATATATATAGAATGTTTGAAAGCAGGACAGGCATACTCTGCACCTTGGGGGGATGTTTGGGGGGACATTGTTAATCTCCACTTTCCCCCCAGGGGTTCTTTCACTTTGTTGATGTCCAGATGGACCAAGCTCTTTTTTCTCAGAGGAGGGAAGCTCCTCTATCAGGACTCAAGGCCTCCTGCTGATTCCCTGACTCTCAGGTGGCGTAAAGCCCCACCTCCTCCTGCTGATCCCCATTCACCTCTTCAGTCTCAGGTTCTTTCCTGGGCTCCTAACGGGCTCTTCTCGGTGCAGCATGGCTGATGACGTCAAACGGAGACGGGCTTACAGTTGCAACATGTGAGTGAACTACAATGGCAATTGGGATGGGCGCTGGGACAAGCACGCCCCTGCCAGTCATAGCTGACATATTTGAAACAGACCCACATAAACAAACAAACATAAACAAACAAAAAAACCCATGGAATGGCAAGCATTATGGATTGATATCTTCCTAGAAACATAATCTCCTGCTCAGAAGTTCGGGGCAACCATATCTCTTAAAGGGCAGAGGTGGGAACCGTGGTGCTCCTGTCAAAGATGGTGGCAGACTGCACCACGGACACCCTTCTCCAGAGCCTCCCGCACCAGGCACCTGAAAGGGTATACATGCTCCATCTCTCTAAGTCTCCCATCCTAGAGCATTCGACCTGTCATTGTTTGATGTCACTGACATTTGAGAAATGTGGGTCTGTTCGTTTTGTCAGCTGTGGCTGAACGGATTCTTTCTGCCTCTCCTCTCTCCAAAGCTTGAGTTCTACAACCACAACACCATGTGGCCTCCCCAGACCCTCTCTTCCCTTCCTTACCCTTGTAGCTGCCAACCGTCCACGCCACCTCTGTGCTGAAGTCAGAATGTGTTTCAAGTTTCCAGACAGCCCGCACCCCGGGGGCAAATGACCCACTAAGCACGTGGCACAGGCTTGCTTACAAATATGCCGTGAACAATGCCCCCGGGTGTTCATCCTTGGGGAAGAGATGGGAGCTGGGAGACCCCATTGTTTAAGAACTCTCTCTCTGGTTCTCCCAAATGAAGCTGTGTTCCTAGTTAGGGCCGGGGTGGGGGGGTAGGGAGCCTGCCTTCTAAGATGGGACCCCTTATTTCTAGAGCATCTCTTCTCGAAATCCTCACACTGTGCTTCTGGTGGGGATTCTCCAGTCTCCCAAAGGGGTACCATGAGGCAGAAAGCTGTAAAGGGACTTGAACCCGAGTCAATTTCCATCCAAGAGGCTGGTGGTCCCCCAACATCTCTGATCACAATATAAGAACTGTCTCTCAATGAATGTCTAGCTATGTTTTTTCATCTATTTGAAAATCAGGCTTGCATGACTGGGTGGATCAGTCATGGACAACCTACAGCATACACACAATTGACCTTCTAGAAGATGGGCTTAAGAAAAAAATGAAGGACTAGGGAAAAGCTCGATAAGGGCTAAAGGTGAGCAGAGAAGACCTGCTTCATACAAGATTTGTTTCCTAGTTTCTTGGCCTCACCCAAATCCGCCCAACAGTGGCCTACTGCAGACCTCTGTACAAGGTGGATATAGTCCTTGAAATCATTGGACAAGGTCTTTAAGGATAGAGGGAAATTAGGAATATATGTGTGGGTAGGCGGAGTCATCCTAAAAGGAAGATCAGAGGGAGGGAGCCCCATGTTCCTATTCAAATCTCTGCTTCTCTTTCCAGTAGCTGTGTGTGACCTTGACCTTGTGCTCCATCTTCTCATTGACAACATGGAGAGGCTTGAAGAACTGTTCAGTGAACATTGGTGGTGCAATGGTTAAGCGCTGGACACTCCCTGAAAGGTTGGGGCTTCCAATCCACCCAGCAGCTCCGTGGAGGAAAGACCTAGCAGTCGGCGTTCAGAAACATTACAGCCAAGAAAACCGCACAGAGAACTCTCCTTGTTCCTCGGTGATGTGGCGAGTTGGAATCGACTCGATGACACCCAACCATGACAGTAGTGACAGCTACCTAGGCTTCTCTGAGCCCTGATGGAGAGGGTGTGCTTCACGGGTGAGATGGACAACGGGCGGGGGAACAAGCAACGCAGGGAGGAAAACGGCAGACAGACATCCACTGTGGCCCTACTGTGAGCTGTAAGCTGCTCCGGGCAAAGAAGAGGATGAGGAATTGGACGACTACAGAGTCCATCTTTACTCTTTAGGGAGCCCACTGCTTCTCAGGGAGACAGGACACATAAGCAGAGAGTCCCGGCAGAAGGGAGTGCCAACAGGGCTAGGGACCCGTGGAGTGGGAGGGGCAGCAGGAATGGAGAAGGGGGAGGGAAGGGAAGGAAGAGGAGGGAGGTGCTGTCTACCAGTTCTAGAAGCTACCACTGTGAACAAAGTCCTGTGGGTAACTCACGAGGCTACTAACCAAAAGGTTCGCTCAGAGGCACCTTGGAAGAAAGGCCTGGTGATCTACTTCTGACACATCAGCCAACGAGACCCCCACCCACACAGCACAGTTGCATCTGGCGTACATGAGTTGGAACCAACTTAACGGCAGCTGTTTTGAAAGGTGAGCACCAGGGCCCCCCAGAAACACCAAACTCATTGCCATCAAGCTGATGCCAACTCAGAGCGACCCTATAGGGCACAGTAGAACTGCCCCCATGGGTTTGGGAGACCATGACCATCTACAGGAGCAGCTGGTGGTTCAAACTTTGCACTGGGAGGTTAGCAGCTAGGGGCTCCAATCCAACCTTCCTAGTGAACCCCTTCCACCTCTAACAGGTGGGGAGCTTGCTGGGCTAGCGGACAGACAAACAGACAGACATTCACCCACACAGGCATCTGCTTGGGGGACAGAACAAACTGCCAGATAGCTTACTTCTGGTTTCCCGTCACCACCACGGGGGCGATCAGTGACATTCCTCCGGCTCCTAAACAAACACGCTGTGTACCCGAGTCGGCCAGGAAGTGAAGAAACCCCTTTGGACGTGTTCACAGGCCTCTCTTCTCCTCTCCGCCCTCTGCCCTCTTCTCATTCCTGCGGAGGCTGGGACCTCCCTCCCACCAGTGCCAAAGGCCCATGACCCCATCCCCACCCCCGCCCCCACCCCTTTTTCTGGATGTTCCTGGAAACTAGATGGAAGGGGGCTGGGGTGGGCGGCGGTGGAGGGACTTGGCTCTGGTCTTTGGAATCATAGAGACTCTTACACACATGGCGGTTGACACCTAGCTCAGCCCCCCACCCCCAGCCCAGGTGTGAGAACGCTTTCAAGTGTCAGGGCATGGTGGAGCTAGGAGGCTCGGGGGGGGGGGGGCGGGTGCCACCTCTGGGGGAGCAAGATGTGGTAGTTTGCTTCCGTGAAGCTCTGTGGCCTTGGAAACTCACTTGATGGCTGTTCAACTCTGTCCTTTTGGGTCCCTCTGATTCCGAAGCGACAGGAAGGCAGTGGCTTGGGTCTTGCTTTGCAAACATGAATCGATGCCTAGAGCCCTGTACCTGTGAATGTGGCCCTGTTTAGAAGTAGAGTCTTCCATGAGGTTATCGGTTAGGGTAACACGAGGTCTCGCTGGACTATGAGGGTCTTATTCCTGTGTTGCTGGTGTCTTTGTAAAAGGGGAGATGCCATGTTGCCACGTGACACTGCAGCTGCGATTGGAGGATTGCCCCCTCCCCCCTCCCCCGGGAGCTAGGAGGGTGGCGTGGAACAGCTCCGAGCCCTTGGCAGAAACCAACGTGGCTGAATGGCTGACGCCGGATCTGGACTTCGAGACCTGGGAGGCAATGCCTCCCTGTCCTGCAAAGTCACCCACTTGCTGCACTCTGTAATGGCGGCCCTTGGACACTAAGATAGGCCTCGGGGCTCTTCTGTAGTCACTGCCCAGGGAAGGGATGTGACAACAGACACCAGAGAGATAAGGAAGTTCCAGGACAGTGGTTCTCAGCCTTCCTCATGCCACGACCCTTTAATACAGTTCCTCATGTGGTGGTGACCCCCCAACCATAACATTATTTTCGTTGCTACTCCATAACTGTAATTTTGCTACTGTTATGAATCACTATATAAATATCTGATATGCAGAATGTATTTTCATTGTTACAAATGGAACATTAAAGCATAGTGATGAATCACAAAACAATATGTCATTATATATTGTGAAATATTTATTTCTAATTTCAAATAAATGAAATTTTTTCTTGAAGCATGACGTAGCATGGGTAACTGTCTTCATGCTGAGTGCAAGTAGGTGTGTGTATCTATATGTGGGCAGACCTGCCTAGAGACGGATGGAGGAGCAGTGTCTCGGTTCCTGAGACCATTAGAAATATGTGTTTTCCGATAGTCTTAGGTGACCCCTGTGAAAGGATCATTTGACTCCCAAAGGGGGTCAGGTTCTGATTTCCCTAGAATTGCTGTTTTAGGAAATCAGAAGGACTCCTGGCAAAGTAGCCTAAAAACTGGGGAAAAGTCAGGGGGTGAGAGTGAAGCATTTCACCTCTGAGATGAGAAGAGAATTCTCATCTTGGGGAAAGGGGAGAGCTGATGGCAAACCCATACAGATGGAGACTTTTTGGAGGGGCCGGGGAGCTGGGTGACAAACTTCCAGGAGTTTGTTTGGATGGGATTTACTCATGGAGGAAACTCATTCCCAATTTTCTGCATAAAACAAACCATGCCTGGAGAGGCAGCAGGTGAGATTGGTGGGTGGAGTAGCGAGGTGATGGAACTTCCTTCAGAATGCACTGTTCTCACTGGGTCACTAGATCCACAATCGACACTCAGGAAAGCAAAGGGCACATTGCACTGGGAAAATCTGATGCACCAGATCTCGTTAGAGCAGAGGTTCTCAACCTGTGGGTCGCGACCCCTTTGGGGGGTGAATGACACTTTCACAGGAGTCACCCGATTCATTACAGTAGCAAAACGACAGTGATGAATTAGCAATGAAAATAATTTAATGGTTGGGGAGCCACCACAACATGAGGAACTGAATTAAAGGGTTGTGGCGTTTGGAAGGTAGAGAACCACTGCTTTGGAGAGTCAAAGGTCAAAGACCCACCTCGACCTTGACAAGGCCTTTTCAAGGGCCTCATAGTTCTGTGGCAGCTGGGTGATGAGGAAGAATCGATGCAGTTGAGTGACAGTGTGATGGTCAAGGATACGGAAAGCACAAGGGACAGCCAGGAGAAGGCACAGAGCTGTGTTTGAAGGAGGTCCAGCTCTTCCGAAGTGAGGAAGGCAAGGCTTCGTCTCACAGACTATGACGATGTTGTCAGGAGAGCCTGCTCCCTGGAAAAGGACACCATGCTCGGTCAAGCAGAAGGGCAAAGGAAAAGAGGACGACCCGCCACGGGATGGATGGACAAAGTGACTGCAACAATGGGCTCAGCTATCACAATGATGGTGAGGATTGCACAGGACCAAAGATCAAGATGAGTCGGAACCAACTCAGTGACCCTTCACCACAACAAACGTGGTATCGTGGGGGCTAGTGGCGGTGAAGTGCTAGAAAGCTTGCCTTCCAGGAGGGATACAGGAGCGCCACTTCCCGCCAGGGCGCAGTGTGGTTGTTAGGAGGAGATATACCAACAGTGAGCAGATGTTGTGAGTGGAGACCTTTGAAGTTTGTAAGGGGGGCTTGGGGGAGCAGTTGTGCATCAATATTGAGAAGCCATCAGGTTCAAGACCAGGGCTGATGCCCCTGAAGCCTCCCTGCCTTACTTGGTTGCTGAGAAATTGAGTGAGCTCTCCCTAGACTTGAATCAGCAGGAGAGACTGGTCCTGGGAGAAAGATATGCTTGGGAAAGTGGAGGGGCAGCGAAGGAGAGGAAGGCCCTTCACGAGATGGATGGACACAGGGGCTGCAGCCATGGGCTCAAGTCTAAGGACAATTGTGAGGATGGTGGAGAGTCAGGCGGTGTTTCGTTCTGTTGAACATGGGCCGCTATGAATTGCAACCAACTGGAGGATTCCTAGCACAAAAGCAGCAACAACCGAAGGTGATGGAACTTTTCCATGGCACGCCTAGGGAGTGAAGACATGAGAGATACTGGACCATCAAGAAGGTCCCCTGGGGGTCTCTTCTGAGCACCTGCTCCTCCCTGGCCCACTTTCCTGGCATATCAAATAAGGCCGGACTGGAAATCCCGTGGCCTCTGCCATGACTTTTGGTGAGGCTCGGCTATAACAGCAAATAGGTGGAAGCCCATGGTGAGAAAGTGCTTCCCTTTTCCATGGTCTCCCTAGCCTAGGAGAGTCTCGGTTTGCTCTTAGTGCATCTTCAACGCCTCCCCACCACCTGCAGGCCTTTCTGGGAGCTCCATCCAGGAACTAATAATGCTCATTTGTTTCCACAAATCTTTTTCTGGAGACCTTTTGTTTCTGGCAAGCGAGAGTGTTTTTCTATTTATGTCACTCATATGCAGTTTCTTTAAAGACACACTTTTAAGGTCTGTAGCTCAGTGCTAATGGAGCAAGCAAGGGAAATCAATAATTACATGAATTATAGGATAGATGGTGCATACACATGGTAAAAATTATACAGGTTCTGACCGATGATTGAAGTTTGGGACACCTGATCATAAAGTATTGTTTTGCTTTGTTTTATAAGGCTCCAGTCCCAGTAGAATTCCTGCCCTCGGAATTTAATGGGATGAACACAGTTGTTAGGGGCCCGCAAGTTGGCTCCGACTCATTGTGAGGCTGTCTACAGCCAAGGGAAACACTGGCTGGTCCCGAGCCATTCTGACAGCGATTGTTGATCCGAGTCTCTTGCTGCAGCACTGGGCCGATCCTCCCATTTTCACTGTCCATCCACGTCACCAAGCATCTTGTCCTTTTCCAGGAACGGGCCTCTCCTGGCAACATGTCCGAAGTGTTGGAGATGAAGTCTCTGTATCCTCAGTTCTTTGGAGCATTCTGATTGTATTTCACCCAAGACAGTTCTGGCAACCCCTGTACTTTCAGTATTCTTTACCAACGCCTACTTCAAAAGCTTCTGTTCTCTGACCTTCCACGTGCACGGTCCAGCTTTCATGTGCATATGAGGCGATTGAAAATACCACGCCTTGGTTCAGGTGCACACCCACTTCCTCATTGACATCCATGCTCTCTAACTTTAAACAGGTCTTGTGCGGTGTCACCAATGCAGTATGACATTAGATTTCTTGACATCCAAGCAAAATGAAATCCTCAACAACTTTAATTTTTTCTCTGTTGACCATGATGCGGTCTGTTGGTTCCGCTGTGAGGATTCTGGGCTTTTCACACTGAGTTGTAATCCATACGGAAGGCTAGAGTCTTTAATCTTTGTCAGTGAGCGCTTCAAGTTCTCTCCACTTTCAGCAAGCCCGACGGTGTCATCTGCACATTACAGATTGTTAATAAGCCTTCCTCCAACATTGAGTTCTTTTATTGCCTTTTGGGGGGCAGTATGTAGACTGAATATGCGTGATGAAAAGATACAAACCTGATGCGCACCTTTCCTGATTTTGAATCTCACAGTACTACTGCCTCTTGAATTCAGTATGGGTGCAAAATATCTGTTTTTAAGATTTGGCTTTGTAAATCCCATCTTTGGCACATATCAACTGCCCGGCTTTAGGTCAGCAGATCACCCTCTCAAAGCCTCAACTTTCTTATCTGTGAAATGGGAATGTATTGCTATCTACCCAGGGAGATTAAATGACAGAAGGCCAGTGGAGTGGAAACAGCATTGAAGCAATTACGATGGATGCTGTTAGAATGGACCCTTTGGATTTGCAGGTGCTGCACAATAGGAACCGGAACCAGACCCACCGCTGTCAGGTTGATCCTACTCAGAGACCTGACACTGCTTCTTTGGGGCTGTAACTCTCTAAGGGAGCAGACAGCTTTCGTCAGAACAGCGGGTGATTTTGAGCCACTGACTTCGCCATCAGCACCCCCACACCTAACCCAACAGCGCCACCAGGGCTGGTCATGAATACCCGGAAGAGTGCGTTTCCAATTCTTTCCTCACAGCGAGATGGCAATGAAGTGGGTGCTCAGCTCAGTTGACAAGGAGAAACCAATTATTTCCTGACCATCTATTACGGTAGCTTGGATCACTATTCCTCCAGTCACCTCTCTCTATCAACACCTTTTGCCAAATTGATGCTGTAGCTTTCCCCATTAAAGGAGAAATTGACTTCTCTTGTTCCTTGACTTTGACCTTGGCTGTGTGACTTGCTTTGGCCAGTGGGCATACAGCAGAGACCATACAAATAGTGGCTTAAATGGTGCCTGCACCCTTGACCCTCCTGTACTTCTGAAGGCGCCATGCCAAGGGCAAGGGCAAGCCCCAGATAACTTGCTGGTTCACTTGGACCCAATCCTATCCTGGTCCGGCTTAGATCAGCCAATTCCCATCCAAGTATTGAGAGCAAGAAAAATGCTCACTGTTGAAGCCACTGAGCTAGGGGGTGGTTAGATAAGTTATTGAGGATCCCTTGTGGCTTTCTGGGTTGTGCATTGGGCTGCTAACTGCAAGGTCAGCTATTCAAGCACACCAGCAGTTCTGTGGGAGAGAGGTTAGACTACCTGCACCTTTAAAGATGGATAGTCTCAGAACCCCTGTATGGTGTCAGAATGAGCCAGAGGGGACTCAGTGGCACTGGGTGTGATTTGATTAGGTGTTTAGTTTGGCAATCGATAGGGATTACCCTACCAAGTACCACTTCCTGGTACTTCCCTATCATTCTTGTCATGTGCTGTCAAGTCGACGCCAAGTCATAGGGACCCCATGTGACAGAGTGGAACTGTCCCAGGGTTCTCTTGATGGAGGTCTTTAGGAGACAGATTGCCAGATCTTTCTCTCAAGGAGCGACCGGGCCTGGTATGCACCACTGCCCACCTTTCAGGGCGCCCACATTTTCTCACAGGCTATTTCATGGAACCTTCAAAGTCTCTTGCTGCTTATGAAGAAACCAAGACTTTGAGAAAGTCCTCCGAGTCCCAAGGTCACTGGAGAGCAAATCGCAAACATCAGAGACAGCCCTGCTCGGTCTGATTTCACGGCGGCATGACAGAGAGGAGTGGTAGAGGGATGGCAGGCCAGGTGACAGGTTTCAAAGCTTGGCCTCAGGCCAGCCCCATCTCTAGTTATTCCTGAGTCAACGTGTTGAATTGGTTCGGCCATGGCCATTGCATCCAAAATGAAATAGGGCTGGAGTTGTGAGACGTGAGTGTATCAGAATAATGGGAGCAGGAGAGAGTCTGGGTCGTACTCCTGGAATGGGAGATGCTTAAAAGGCCCGGGGGGAGAGATTGGACCATTCCCAAGACCATGAAGAGGTCCCCACGCCTAGAGCAGCACAGTGGGCTGCCATCTTTGAGCGGGGCATGGTTGCTCTCCCCTCTGCCAGTCCTGAGGTTTGGTTGTCACACAACCTGCATGCTGCCTTTCTGTGCTAAGTGGGAGATCATCTTTCTAGCAGGGCGTCAACCTGTCTGTTCTCCAGTTCCGGTTATTGATCCAGTACAGCCACATGTTGCAAATTCAGGTCCATTCTGTTTTCACTACATTGGCCACAACTGAGTCAGGAAGAATGGCTTCAAAGCCTGGCTGAAAGGAACCACATTGACCAAGATCATCAATCTCGGGCTGTAACATCACAGGATGACTCAGGCAGGAGGTGGCAGGACAGGGAAGCCCTGGTGTGGGCGCTGCCCAGCTGTAAAACCTCAGTCTCAATAAGGGCAGGGCAGTAACATTAGTAGACAGGGCTGGGCCACAGCATTGGGCGGTTTGGGTCAAAATCATGAATTGACATTTATTTTGGAAAATATTTTCCCACACGTCTCACTGAGCCTTGTGGGAATGAGAAATTGGTGGGGACAGCCAACAGGAATGGCTGGCAAGGTCGAGAAGGGAGGGGATCATGATCAACAGGACTGGATTTAAAAAAAATAAACAAAATCAGGACCTCAGATGTTCTTGGGCAAACTCTTACTCATTCTTAAGAACGTTTCTCTCAACTATCCTGCCTGTGAGCTGTCTCAGTCTCCTCCAGGCAGACTCAGTCCCAACGTGCTCTTCTCATTCTTCAATGATTCTAACAGCCAGTGCTTATTGAGCACTGCCAACGTACCAGACACCGTTCTGACCCACTTAACACTTTTATTTATCAGTACAGCTCCTCGATAACCATGACACGTGATACTTTTATGATCCTCGTTTTCAACCGAAGGAGAAAATAGAAGCTTAAAGCCGCGAGAAGCCCACCTGCTCACGGCAGGTAAGAGACGGGGCTTGATGCAAACTCAGACTCTGGAATGCAGGATCAGATCCCTCCTGACATGAGCTTCGTACAGGGTTTTGTCAGGCTCTGTTTATTATTCGGTGAGATCATGCACGCCAGGCACTTAGCACATTGCCTACAATTAGAGTGAGGCCAGAAGAAATTGGTAGAATACCATCACCATTGCCAAGGCGTCGATTCAGACTCACGGCACCCTCAGGGGTGTCGGGGGTAGAATCATGCTCGATGGGGTTTCCTGTTCCTGACTTTTCCCAGGGGTGTCCTGGTGGATGAAGATCTCCACTCTTTCAGTCCGTAGCCAAGTGCATGGACTCTTTCCTCTAGAGAAGGAGTCCATGAGCACAACAAATATTATTGTAAGGATATGAATTGTATGACCTTGAATAGGTGCCTCCAGATATCTCTTTAAGGAGGGCTGTCTTGATGGGGTAGAGTACTTGGGTAAGTGGGCATCCTAAGGACCTGGGGAGAGGACATGGGAGCCAACACTCATGACCACTCTGCATAGGACAGGGAGAAGAAATGGGAGATCTTGATGTCCTGAGAGGAGCTGGAAGAGCAGGGCGGAAGGGTAAGGGACGCCAAGAGAATGGAGGCAGTTTCCACACCGGGCCTCCTTCCTGGGCCCTTGCTGAGGAGCTCAGTGAGTTTGCTGGGCACCTCATCCTTGGTGGGGGAGATTTCTGTGGATGGTAGGAGGAGCGGCTGATGTGTTTGGGGGATGATGTCTATAGAACCCAATGCTCCACAGGCTGTGGAGTCAAGAAAACATGAGCCCTCTAGAGATTAGCAAAACTCTGAGGGGGGTGAGGGGAGATAAGGGATTTTCCTCAGACACTAAGGGATCCGGAGGGCTCCAGCTGGCGCCTAGGTAAGGTTGTTCTCAATGTTGTCATTGCTAGCATTCCTGTCTCCCTCTGCAGGCATGCCTGCATGGCTGGCTGGGGCCGGCTCATGCATCTCAGCTTCCCCAGGGTCCGCTCAGCACTTGGAAGACAGCAGGGCCTCACACGTGTTTCTTGAATGAATGTAAAGACTGTGGACCAAGGATTTCCACAACTGCACAGCAGTAGGCTAACTCAGCCATTCACAATATCTCTTCCCAAGAGCGTGTTTCGGACAGCTCAGTTGTCAACACACCGATCCGTGGGCCTGCTTGGCATGCTCCTGATCTGACTCCTGCTACCCAAACAACTCCAGTCCCAGGCTCATTCCCCAGACTGAAGTGGAGGACGAGATGAGGTATGGGCCTGGGGCTGCCATGTTGCCCTCTAGACATGGCCCAGTGTCAGGGCAAAGGTTTTCACCAGGGGTGAGGGGGCGTGGTGGTGGTGCAATATTACCCTCTTAGTTGACATTTGGAAATGCCTGGAGACATTTTTGGAAGTCACAACTATGGGAAGGTGCTGTGGCCTCTAGGGAACAGAGGCTAGAGATATCTAAACATTCTATACGGCATCACGAAGTCCCCCACTACAGGGCATGGCAAAGCCCCAAGGTCAGTGGGGCTGAGGCTAAAAGCTCTGCATTAGAGTGCTGTGTCTAACGGCTCATTTGTTGGCATGTAAGAGAACTGAGCTGTCCACACTCTGCCACTTCCACGAACACAGGGGCCGTAACTGCACCTGGTACAGGATCATCAAGAGAATTAAATGAGTGTTGAATGCTTGATCTTCCCCAGAGTGGGCTCCTCTCACCGCCTCCTTCATGCCACCCCGACATGCTCTCTCTTTTCTCTCTCTCTCTCTCTCTCTCTCTCTCTCTCTCTCTCTCTCTCTCTCTCTCTCACACACACTCACACACTCACACACTCAATGTGGACCAGGGCTCACGGACAGATGTTGGATGGATTCAGGTACTTCTAGGTCTGCGTGTTGCTATGTGGGGGCCAAGTTTGGAGAAGTTGGCTCTTTGTCGTTGACCTTGGGGGATGGCTGGCTCCCACCTTCCATGCATCCCTCCCCCGCCTGAGGTGTGGGCCCCCTTTGTTGAACGTCCTTATACGCTGGGAGCTCCTTTGGGGCAGGACCTGATGGTGACTGCAAATCTGCCATGAGGCAAATGAGATCCGTGTGGAAATCTGGTTTTACTAAAGGACGCATTTTGGGGGGCGGGGAGCAGGGAGAGGAAAAGAGGCAGCACTAGTTGAAGCAGTGGGATGGATACCATACAAATGTTTTGCTTCGTGACGGAATGTCAGCGGGGGAAGTGACATCAGGGACCTTCTTGTGTGGTCCCTGTCGTTTCCCATCAGAGGCCCTGAGGCCTCGAAGGGAGGTGAAACTTCCGTCGCTGGAGGAGAAATTTCTCACCGCTGGTGGAGAAGAAAGCAGAACCAAGGGCTCCTAACAGCTCACTCCGATGGTTCCACCCCATCTCGCTGCCCCTCACGAAAAAAGGTCTCCTATTGGGTCAGATGTCAAGAGAAAGATGACCCCCCTTCGTTCCCCTCCCCTGACCCCCACAGCCCAAATGTTAAGCTCAAGCTTTACTCTACTCGAGATGTTCATTTCCAGAACCATCTCCTGCCACGGGCCTTTAACTGGACCTCTCTTCCCCTCCTCCTGTCCTGGCGGCAGTGTTGAACAGTCCCCTCTGTGGGTGCCTCTTCTCCGTACGTAAACACACGTCTGCCACACACACCCAGCACACACGTGTGTCATTCCTTCCCAGAATGACGTAATGACTTCCATGTAACCGATCTGTTGCAGCTGCCGCCTTCCTTCAGGCGGAAGCCCTCGGAAAAATCATCAGTTATCAAGTTCCCTTCTCACCACTGCCTTCTCCCGGCCCGCATGCCCACGTGCTCTCTCTGCCTTCCCTTTAAATAAAGGACCGGCCAGACCCATCACCACGGAGCCCCTGGTGACTCGCCTCGTGGCGGCAATCCTGTGTGTTGTAGAGCCGGCAGAGCTGCTTGGGGGGGGTGGGGAAGTACTTTCTTGGCTGTCATCTCCACAGAAGCGGATTGGCCAGGATGGCCCCCTGTGGCTGAGCTGGGTGGGAACGAACAGAACTGGCCGCCTTTAGAGTCACCAAACTCCCTGCCACCGAGTCAACTCTGACTCAAGGAGACCCTGGAGGACCGGATTGAACTGCCCCTGGGGGGCTTCTGAGACCATAACTCTTTCTGCAAGCCGAGAGCCACTAGTTCTTTCACAGAGTGACTGGTGGCTTCGAATGGCTGACCTTATGGTTAGCACCTCACCATGCAGGCTCCTCCATCTTTAGGTTATTAGTCATACATTTTTCTCAACAAAATAAATAAACACGACATCCCACAGCCACACATCAAGTCAATTGTGACTCATAGCAACCCCATGAGCCGGAGTCGACCTGCCCTGTGGGGTTCCCAGACTGCCATCTTTGCTGCTGTCATGTGGACCCCGTGGCTGCCACGATGGGCCCCCACACAATGGGGGGGGGGAGGATGCAGGGCCTTCTGTGGTGCTTAGGGACACGATGAGTCTGCACCGACTTCCCAACAGCGACCTCGACACAACAGCCTTATCGGATGACCAACCACCAGGCCAGTGGCCTGAATTTAGCAGGAGCGAGAGCAGGCTGTCTACTTCCATAGAGATTTAAATTCTTGGAAACCCAAGGGGGCAGTGCTAGTCCGTCTGCTCTCGGCGTGATGAGCCGCCTCGTGCCGCGCTGGCAGGGAGTTTGGTTTAGTTTTGAAACGACATGGTCTTGATGGAGCCAGGCCTTCACATCCTTTTCCCTGTAAGGGACTGGTCATTTGGAGCTGCCCTCTTGAGATCAGCAGTCGAGCACTTGACCATGGCTCCCTCCCTAAATCGCAATTCCTGGTCTCACATTCAAAGCCTCCCATGATCCAGCCCCTTCCCTGGCTCCCACCCCGCACCCAAACCAGGCACCTGCCCCAGGCTTCCCCATCTTGGAGCTTTGGCCCCAGTGGAGTTGGCTCCATGCTTGCTCTCCATGCTCTGATATCCTGCTTCTCAATCAATGCCCAGCTCAGAGCCTGCTGCCCCGAGGTGCTGCCCTGGCCTTGCCCACTCATTCAACTACTGCCCAGCTGCTCTTGGGGGGGGCACTGGGGTCCATCCACACCCCCACACCCCCAGGGTCAGTGCGCGACTTCCTCACCATTGATCACGTTCTGCCTTGCACATGTGCGCCTTGATGGCACAGTGCTTACGTGTTGGTCTGCTAAGCACAAGGTCAGCAGTTCGAAACTGTCTGCCAAATCCGCAGGAGAAAGATGAGCTTTTCTACTCCCATCCAGGGCGGCCTTATGGGAAACTCGCGAGGGCGGTTCTTCCCTGTCCTACAGGGTCGCTATGAGTCGGCATCGAGTGCGTGAGTGCCTGTCTCAGAGAGCGAGGCAGGATGAGGATTGTGACACAGAGAAGCGAGGAGGGGACCAGGGCCCAACATGCAACCTCTAACCTTCAGGAGCAGGTCTTTTTGAATCCGTGACAACACCATGATCTTAAGGAAATGGAGAATTTCTAATTAGTTTTCGCCTTTGTCGGCGTCTGGGAAGCCAGGTCCCAAGGAGCAGGAAGCCAGATTTCCTTCTCTGGGGCAGAGTGGGCCTCTTTCTGTCCTTTAGGCTCATCCAGGAGGCCGAGTGGCCCTGGGTGACAGGTGTGATCCCGGAAGCCCGTGGCAGAGAGGAGGGAGGAAGGCAGCCTTCTCTGCCTCCGGGGATTGTGGGAAGAAGAGGGCGGAGGTGGCAGAGAAGCAGTGTAGCTGCCAGTGAGAAGCCCGCCTGCTGGCATTGCCTCTGAGCTGACGGCCTGGCTCAGGAAGCTTGGGGAGCTGAGGAGAAAGCAGGTGAAGGAGTGGGGGCTTCTGGGAAGGGACCGCGTCCCTCACGGGCACCCTCCTGGGTCCATCTTAGCCTAAGAGGGTCTGAGTGTCCTCTACTGAGCTACCCTTAGGCCCTGAGGGAGACTCAGAGTGAGCTGGGACTCAGCCTGGGGCGCTCGCCAAGGAAGGTTGCTGACACCAGGACCAAGACACCGTTCAGCCGGGGCTCACTCCCACCCAGGCTGCTCTGGCTGGCGACACTCAGGAGGCCAGGCTGAACCCTGAGGGGTTGGCAGTCCTAGTGAGAACAAGGTGGCGCTTGGTCAGCAAGGGCATCAGGCCATGTGCCTTGTGGGTTCCAAGAGGTCAGACAGCCCAGGAAGTGCACCCAGTCACTCCTCAGATGGCGCCAGCCAGACACAGGCAGCATTCAGCTCTCCACCTCCCCAGTGGGCACCTCCACCCTCCAAAGGCACAGTAGGCTCCTCTGTACCTCCGCACCCCCTGGGGAGGAGGAGATAGGAAGGTTAGAACTTGGAAAGACTGAGCGGTGACCTCAAGAGACCAAGTCTCCCAAAGAGCCAACCTTGCCCAACTCTGCTGGGGAGTTAGGCCTGGGGGAGACTGAACTCCTTAGGAAACTTGCAATGGAAAACGGACCAGCCATGCCTGAAGAGACGAAGGTGCCATTACCAGAGAGGTCTATGTGTCTTCAGCACTTGGTGGGATGGTGGGTGGTGGGGGGGTGGGAGAGAAGATGCTGCTGACATTCTAGAAAATCAAGGAATGCCTTTCGTTTTATGCCATCTGAGTGCAGGTATAATCATCCACCCTGAGATATAATGATTATCAATGGCACATAATGCATCTTTATGTGTGAGTGGATACCAGTGTCAGTCATGAGGGAACGTAGACTTGGTCGGAAAAGTGTGTGTTGGTTCCTGCCATCGACCTGCCTTGTGATTTCTTCAGGGTCCCAGGAGCAAATAGCCCAAATGCACACATGACTAGAACACCACTGTGGTGGTTACATAACCTCCTGTCAACTTGTGAAGGGGTGGAGTCTAGCCTGTCAATCAGGTCAGAGCCAATAATGCCCCTGGGTGGGCAAGGCCTTCTCCTGAGGATTCTGGGAACTCCTGTCTTCCTCCCTGGAGGTGGGACATACACACTCTCTGCTTCACCTTCCTGCTGACAAGACACATGGAGCTACGCTGATCTCAGCCAGAGCCCTGGAGCTGATGGAGACCCACACCAGTGCTGAGAGGCTTCTACCACCACTGGATCCACCAGATTTTCCATCCACAGGCCTGTGATCTTCCTGCATTCGATGTCATAGCATGTGTTGTGTGAGCCTGAAGAGGAATTTATAGACTAATATTGGACATATGGCCTTGACTTAGACTGGGCTGGGATGTTTTCTTTTCTTTAAAACAATTTATTAGGGGCTCATACAACTCTTATCACAGTCCATACACATACATACATCAATTGTATAAAGCACATCTGTACATTCTTTGCCCAAATCATTCTCAAAGCATTTGCTCTCCACTTAAGCCCTTTGCATCAGGTCCTCTTTTTATCCCTCCCTCCCCTCTCCCCACTCCCTCATGTGCCCTTGGTAATTTATACATCGTTATTTTGTCATATCTTGCCCTATCCGGAGTCTCCCTTTCCCCCCTTCTCTGCCGTCCCTCTCCCAGGGAAGAGGTCATATGTGGATCCTTGTAATCAGTTCCCCCATTCCAACCCACTCACCCTCCACTCTCCCAGCATCGCCCCTCACACCCTTGGTCCTGAAGGTATCATCCACCCTGGATTCCCTGTGCCTCCAGCCCTCATATGTACCAGTGTACAGCCTCTGCCCTATCCAGCCCTGCAAGGTAGAATTCGGATCATGGTAGTTGGGAGGAGGAAGCATCCAGGATCTGGGGGAAAGCTGTGTTCTTCATCGGTACTACCTCGCACCCTAATTAACCTATCTCCTCTCCTAAACCCCTCTATGAGGTGATCTCCATTGGCCGACACTTGGGCCTTGGGTCTCCACTCTGCACTTCCCCCTTCATTCAATATGGTATATATATATACATACACATACATATATATACACATACATACACACACACACATATATATACATACACACACATATATCTTTTTTTTTTGCATGATGCCTTATACCTGGTCCCTTGGCACCTCGTGATTGCACTGGCCGGTGTGCTTCTTCCATGTGGGCTTTTTTGCTTCTGAGCTAGATGGCCGCTTGTTCACCTTCAAGCCTTTAAGACCCCAGACATTATCTCTTTTGATAGCCAGGCACCATCAGCTTTCTTCACCACATTTGCTTATGCACCCATTTGTCTTCAGCGATCTATCATGGAGGTGTGCAGTCAATGATATGATTTTTTGTTCTTTGATGCCTGGTAACTGATCCCTTCGGGACCACTCGATCACACAGGCTTGTGTGTTCTTCCAATGTGGACTTTGTTGCTTCTGAGCTAGATGGCCGCTTGTTCACCTTCAAGCCTTTAAGACCCCAGACACTAGCTCTTTTGATAGCCGGGCACCATCAGCTTTCTTCACCACATTTACTTGTTCACCCACTTTGGCTCCAGCAGTTGTGTCGGGAGAGTGAGCATCATAGAGTTCCAATTTAATAAAAGAAAGTATTCATGCATTGAGGGAGTGTTTGAGTAGAGGCCCAAGGTCCTTCTGCCACCTTAATACTTAACCTATAAATATAGACACATAGATCTATTTCCCCATCCTCCTATATATATTTGCATGTACATGTCTTTGT
Organism: Tenrec ecaudatus; assembly: GCF_050624435.1. Classification (NCBI taxonomy): domain Eukaryota; kingdom Metazoa; phylum Chordata; class Mammalia; order Afrosoricida; family Tenrecidae; genus Tenrec; species Tenrec ecaudatus. The sequence continues at coordinate 17,968,202 of NC_134535.1, read as the reverse complement.
CTAGACCTCCATAAATGCCCTTTGACTCCTAGCTCTTTCCTCCATCTCCTTTGACTTTCCTCCTGCCCTACTAGCATGCTTCGTCGCCACCTGGGCTAGAGTATACCTCTTCTCTAAGCAACCTTACCCTTGACCGTTTCCCACCAGGCCTGCCACTCCCCCCTCTCTACCATTTTGGGTCCCATGTTTTTCCCTTGTCCCTGTGTTTGTTAACACCACTTCCTTACCCCCCCTACCCCCCACCCCAAGTCCCCCCGGAACTGTCGGCCCGTTGTTTTTCCTCCAGATAGTTCCTCCAGCCTGTCCTATTCAGACAGACCTGTGGAGACACTAACATGCACAAAAACAAGACAGAGGAAAACAAAGCAACAGTATACAACCAGACAACAAAACAACAAAAACAAACCACTGACAAAGAACAGAACAAAACACTTCACAAGAGAAAAGCTTGTAGTTAGTTCAGGGATCGTTTGCTGGCCCTTTGGAGTGTTTTCCAGTCCAGTCTGTTGGGGCACCACGCCCTGGCCCCAAAGTCCACTTTCAGCATTCCCTGGGGACCTTGCCACTCCGTTCCCTTGTTGTTCCGCTGCACTCCCCCAGTGATTTGCCTCGGTGTGGTGGGATCAGGTCAGGTGCAATTCCCACACTGTGTCTCCGGTGCTGTCCCCTGTATCGCCCTTAGTCACTGATTGGCATAATTTCTCATAGTGGGGCCAGCCATGTTGTTCTTTCTGTGGACTGGCTGTTCTACTCAGGAACATCATCCTCACGGCCTGGTGGGCCAGGCTGTGCTCCACTCTCTCCTCCTGCCCCTTCATCTGCTCCCGTGTGCTCTGATCAGATATGTTCATCTCCTGGAGCTGCAGAGTCAATGTCATCCTTTGGAACAGATTCTTTTGGGGGGAGGGGCAGGAATCCACTTAATTTATGGTGCTGGGGCCAGCCTCCCAGACCTCTCCACTGGTTCCCTTCTCCACGCCGGGATATTGCATTCACACCTTGCGGCACTGGGGGATGTTTTCTTAATATGCAATTACTCTTTGATATAAAGCTCTTTCGTAGACACATCTGAGTCTCCCTGGATTTGCTTCTTTAGTCTACCCGGACTCACACAACAACTGGTTTGTAACAGACAATAACTTGCACTGGAGCATCACAGCCAGTCTGCTGCACAAAATTCCGTTACAGCGTTGTAAAGCAAGGAGGCTTCTGTGAGGACCAAGGTGTGTCTGACCCAAGCCATGGTATTTCCAAGGCCTTCATATGCAAGTGAAAGTCGGCCATTGAATAAAGAAGATCAAAGAAGAATCGATACCCTGGAATTGCAGTGCTGGCGAAGACGATTGAAAGTACCATGAACTGCCAAAAGGGACAAGCAAATCTGTCCTGGAAGAAGCCAATATGCCCCTTAGAGGCAAGGATGACACCATGCTTGGTAAAGTAGCGGGGGGGAGGGGGTAGTGAAGAAGAGGCAGGCCCTCAAAGAGATGGACTGACACAGTGGCTGCAACAATGGGCTCCGGCGTAGGAACCATGGTGGGGATGGTGCAGGACTGGGGGGCAGGGTGGGGTGAGTTCCTTCTGTTGTGCATAGGGTCGCTATGGGTTGGAACCAACTCGATGCACCTAACAACAACAACAACATCAGCAGTGGATCATGTAAAACCCTGGATGACGGTACTCATAGGTATGGACTGGTGGCATGGGCAGCAATAGATGAATCTTCTACTTGTGGATGGTTTTGATCACTCCCTCTAGAGAACAGTTGCTTTTTAAACTCATCGCTGGATTTCAGCCCCTCTTGAGCAAGCTCTATGAGCTAGAGCAACCGCTTCTTGGCGATGCAGAAACAAAGTCCTATGATCGTCGCAGAAGCTAGCCCCAGTTCAGCGCTGGGCCAGAAGGGCGGGCTTCTGGGGAGTAGAGGTGTGTGAAGAAATGAAAGTGCAATGCCTGTCTCCTGCAGGGCTTCGAAGGATCAAGAGGGGACCCTGAGCTGGCCCTTGGACAATGAACTGTTGTTAAACTGAGAGGCCACCTGAGGAAGGGTGTTCCAGGCACTCAGAGAAGCCTGTGCTAAAGATGGACCCAGGAGAAGTCTTGGCATACATCGTGACCGTGACAGTGTGCTCTCCAGGGGAACAGACTCAACCAAGAACACCAGTGGCCACGTAAGCTCACAGGGCAGCTCTTTTTTGTGCATCAAGACGTTCGATCTTGCCTGGTAGCCCCACTCTACGGCTGGGCAAGCCGAGGCTGAGGACAAGCGACCTGCTCAAGGCCCCATGAGCCAGGAAGTCACATAGCCAGGCATGAAACTAAAGCTGTGTTTCACCTAGGTAATGCTCTCTCCGTAGCATCTCACTTGATCCTTCTGGTGATGCCCTGAGGTGTCGGTACTGGTACCAATGAGACATAGAGTTGTTAGTTAACTTGTTTAAGATTGCACAGCAGAGAAGTGGAGGGACTGGGATTCTACCCTGGGCTGGACGCAGGCTGCATTCCTACCCACTGCACCACAGTTTCCATGCCCAAGGACACTATCGTTTACTCACTCTCCTCACTGCTGTCCAGTCAGTTCTGACTCATAGTGACCCTCTAGGACAGGGTAGAATTGCACCTATGGGTTTCTGAGACTATTGCTCTGTGGGGGAACAGAAAGCTTAATCTTTCTCGCTTGGAGTGGCTGGCTGGTGTGTAGGTATCAAACTAGTGACCCCGTGGTTAGCAGCCCAACACATCACCATGACACCACTAGGGACCCTGACTTTAGGGCCGAATGAGTGAATGAACGAATCGATCCTCTAAACTCACTGCCATTGGGCTGCTAACCACAGGGTCTGAGGCCGAAACCTTTGTCTCAGGAGAAAGATGGGGTTTTCCACTCCCATGAAGAGTTCGTCTCGGAAACTCACAGGGGCAGTTCCACCCTGTGCTTTCAGTCGCTATGAGACTTTAGGGCAGGGGCCATATATGCTTGTTGGCCATAGACTCCCCAGCCTCGAGCGCAAGGTCTAGCAAGGCAAGTCATCCGCACACTTGCAATGGACACCAGAGGCTTTCAACAGATGTCACCAGGTGCCCACTCTCTCCACAGCTGGCCTCTCAGCCTGGGATCCCAGTTCGGCCACCTCTAGCTGGGTGAGCTAGGGCATGAGACCTTCCCTGTGTGCACCTCGCTGTTCTTTGCCACCCACCAAAATGGCAATCCTCCTAACGCTGATGTCATGGTGTCGTGGGGAAGACTAAGTCACCACACAGGAATCACGTGGACGAGACCCTCCTTGGGAACGTGCACGCACACTTGGCACCAGGGTGGCGGTCGGGGGTGGGGTGGGGGTGGGAATAGGAAAGGGCCTTTGGCTACCTTTCTTGAACCCCCATCTGGGTCTCCAGCATCTGCTTTAGACAACAGGGCAAAATGAGGGAAGGAAAGTGATGGGCAGACAGGCCTGCAGGTCCCCCCAGCAGCGATTGGGCTGGAAAACGCAGGAGAAATTCAGATGTCTCGGGCAACGGTAGGGCAGTGGGCACAGCGGTGCCTACCTCAATGCCACCCGTGGAGTGCTTCTCCTGGGCTCCTGGGCACACATCTCAGTAGTTCAGGACCTTCTCCTGTGCCATGCACACACACCCCTCCTGGCCCCGAGGGTGGTTTAGGGAAATGATGTTGGTTTTCAACCCTGGCTTTGCTGTTTTGCAGAGGTGGAGGGGACCCTGGTGGCGTCGTGCATGTGCCTCAGGCCACTCACCTCAAGGTGAAGAGCTGGGAGGACTCACTAGCTGCTTCAGGGGAGCAAGACTTGGTTGGCTTTCTGTTCCTGCAAAGGGGCAGTTCTACCCTGTCTGATTGGGTCCGTCTGAGTCAGGATTGACTCAATGGCAGTGCATGTGGCGGTGCTGGTATTTTTTTTCTCTCGTACCTTCCAACAACGCTCCTCACCTCAGCTTTGACTGCAGAAAAATGTTTGTATCATAGAACCTACCCCGAGGGAAGAGATTTTAAGGGACTTGCCTAAGTAGCTGGCAACTAGCTAGATGCAAATATTTATCCATCATGTCACCTCCCAAGCTCCCCCGCTCTTCTCTCCCCTCATCCTCCACCGATGGCAGTGCTTGCGTCTCAGTCACGGGGGATCTCCCACAGTGCCTCACAGTGTGCTTGGTGACTGGGGGAAGCGAGGTTTTCCCAAGCCCTTGACTTGGATGGGAGAACATTTTGAGGAAAGGGGAGGTGGGTACAGGGAGCTGGGTGGGGGGGCATTCCCATTAAGTGAGGCCAAGAGAGATAAAGGCAGAGCTCCAGGGACTGGGGAGACTAGTTGGAGGTGGGCAAGCCCCAAGGGGAGGGTGGTGGGTGAGTGAAGAGGGCTCCCTAGGTGGGCAGCTATGTTTCTCTTTACTGCCAGTCTGAACTGAGGCAGGCAATCAGAGGGACAGAGCTCTAAGGGAAGTCAATGTAGGCATGGGGAAGTTGAAGAGGGGTCACGCAGGAGACTGAGTCCTGAGTCACCAACCGAGGTAGTAGTGAGGGCCAGGCTGATCCTGCGCTGGCAGATCAGGAGCCAGCTAGCCGCCATCCCTTTGGTAATTGCAAAAATACACAGTTCTCGGGCTTGTCAAAGGCTTTGTCATTTACACCACCTGTCGTACAAGGTTCTGCTGACCCAAGCCTGGCTGTTTTCAATCACCTCATATGCATAGGAACGCTGGACAGTGAATAAGGAAGACTGAAGATGAACTGGTGCCTTTGACTTACGGTGTTGGTGAAGAACATTGAATAATATGCCAGGGACCAACGGAAGACGTCCCGCTTGGTCAAGCAGAGGATCAGCGAAAGAGGACTTCCCTCAAGGAGATGGACCAACCCAGAGGCTGCCACAGTGCGCTCCAATGGAGTGTGAGGATGGCAAGGCAGGACCTGGCGGGGTTGTGCTCTGTGTGTATGCCGATGCTGAACTGGAACCAACTTGCTGGCATCTAACAGCCGCGGGTGTGATGGTTTACACATTGGGCTGCTCAACGGTAGGTCAGTGGTTTGAAGTCACCAGCTGCTCTGAGGGAGAAAGAGGAGGCTTTCAATACCTGTTGAGACTTCGTCTCAGAAACGCACGGGGGCGATTCTCCTCTGTCCTGTAGGGTTGCTATGAATCGGTATCCACTGGATGGCAGTGAGCTTGGTTTTGGAGGAAACAGCCCAAAGAAGGAACAAATATGTCTTAGACGAAGTCCACCAGACTGGTCTTTGAAAGAGAGACTGGAGAGACTCCATCCCCCATACTTTGGACAAGTCCATGGGGGACGGGCATCATGCTTGGTAAAACAGAGGGTCTGGGGGGAAAAAGGAGAAATCACCTCAACTGGATGGATTTTGACACAGTGGCTTCAACAATGGGCCCCAGCATAACAACAGGAAGGGTGGCGCAGGGGCAGGTGGTGCTTCATCCTGTTGCACACAGGACCGGTATGAGTCAAGACGGGCTCAGTACTCTCTAACAACAACCACAAAAGCGCCACAAAGTGAGGTGCTGATTCCATGGGGGAGACTTGGATTTGACTCGAGGTCAATGAATGTCATGAGCGGTTATGATGTTGAATGGGCGGATGCAGAACTCTCAGGTTAAGAGAGACTAGGAAGAAAGGCCTGGTCATCTGCTTTGGATCCACCACCAATCATGGGGCTGGCACAGGAGTGGGTGCACCTAAGGGTCACAATAATAACAAGTTATGGAGCCAGGACTTGAATACACTTGAAAGGACGGGACAATAGCTAAGGGCTAGGCAGGCAGGAAGAACCATATTGATATCAAATAGAATGGGGCCAGATGACAAAGGCAAGTGAAGGTGTTTAGAATCGGTTTTATAGCAATGTTGAACCACAGATGATCTCATCAGGAGAGTGATGAGATCAGACTTCTTTGTTAGCTGCGTGTGCTCACACACGGCCGAGAATGCACTGCAGTGGATGAGGTCTATAAGGAGTGTGCTGGGCAGACAGCCAGACTCCTACGTGCGTGTGGACCAGACTTGACATTCCATCTAGACTTGTCATTCCACCTGCTCCTTGAGCTCAAATTCATACCCTCTCAAATTCATACCATATCAGAGGGTCATAATATCCCCACTAGCTTCTCCAGGATGAGAAAAACCCCTCTGATCCTGGGCCGTATTTCTGGGATGACTAGGAATTCATTTCTAGTGAGGATTTATCTCCTAGGAAGACAGGCTAGTCTTAAGAGTCCTTGAGAAGACATTTCTGAAATTCTGAGTGAAAAGAACTTCCACCAAGGGTGCTATTTTTGTTGGGTGCTACCAAGTTGACTTTGGCCGTGACCCCATATGACACAGTATAATTACCCTATAGGGGGTTATGGGCTGTAATCTTCCTGGAAACAGATGCCTAGGGCCTTATTTTGTGAAGCTCCTGGTGCACTCGAACCACCTACCTTTCAGTTCACAGTCAAATGCATAACCGTTCTACCAACTGGGCTCTTTCCAACAAGGGTGGCCTCAGACAAATGTCTGCTTCCTATTTCCAGGGTTGCCTTGCTCTGAGTCTTATATAAAGGTGGGCTAGCCCCATAATGCATTCATAGTGGCAAGTTGACTGATATTCCCACTAGTCCTACTCTCAGACTGGCATGTCACTAGACCTCTCTGGGGTGCATCTGAGAAAAAAGAGGTGGTGTATTAGACAACATCTCAATTCTTCTCCAGCAAACAATGTTCGCTGTTTCTAGACCCGTACCTCCAAGTGTCTAACTTCATTTATTTGGACAATACACAGGTTCTACGCCAGGGGTATGGTGAGGTGAGACATATACAGCCATACTATTCTTTGGATAATGGTATAGAGTAATTGATTCCATTGGTCACCTATGACATGCCTGGCCTGGTAGAGGCTATGAGAGAAGATTAAAACTTACTCTACTCTGATGAAGATTTCACCCAACCCTACCTCTTAAGGGGGAGATTTTAGACAGCTGGGTGTGGACAGGAGGCCTTCTTAGAAGGTGCTCTTTGTCGCCTTTATATAAAACTACAGGCAGAAAAGCAGCCAGTTTCTTTGGAGGCATGGCTTCCATGCCAAGCAATCTTCCTTCAGGGCCCAAGGAGCACTGAGCAGAGATATGGATGTGGTTCAGTGTGCCCACAGGTTGGCGGCATCTCGGCATGTTCTCAATCAGCTGGGGTCCCTGGAAAACAGTGCCCCCTTTTGCCAGGGAGGGGAGAGACCACATCATCTCTCGCGGGTCTGAGAACGGGTTCCATCTGGGAGTTCAGTCCGAGGAATTGACCTTTGAGAGTTGCCGGGACTTGAGGAGGTATGGGAAGGAGTTGAGTCCAAGATGCTGGCATTCTGAGACCCAAATGACACCTTCTTCAACCCAACCAATCTTTCTGGACACTTTCCTTGATCTCTCCCTGCTCCACAGGTCTGCATTTGATGGCCTCCTTTTGGGACTGTCCGGCAGAATGCTAGCCGGCTGCATCGGCATCGTTGATTTACGTGTCACTTTCTCTTGGCCTTCCTTGTGCCTACACAGATTCTGTAGGATCCACCCTCTTTGAGTTGAGCGAAAGCCGTTTATTCTATATGAGAACTGGAGATGGGTGCAGACTTTCACCTCATCGCCCTGGTGAGGCCACCTGCCCCCCCCCCCCACATTAATCTCCTTGAACTTCAAGATGGCAAATGCAAGGTGGGAGATGGAGAGCAGCCGTGTGAGAGGACCATGTGTGACATGAGTTGGGGGAACGTCTAGGATCAACTTCCACCCACCTCTCCCCCAAAGAAGTCAGCCTTGTCCACAGCAGCCAGAGCACCAAGGTGGAGCAGCTGCAACATCCAGGGGTGGTGGAGCCTCATGTTTGAGAATGCTCAGGCTTTCCATCTGGGATCGTACTCACCTTCAGCCCTAACCAGACAGGGAGGCTTGCATGTAGTGTTGGAAAGCCGGGTCCACTGGCTGCTTCAGACCGCTATATTCCCACTGTCCATTCAGGGCCCTCCACCCTGCTGCCTGGCACCTCCATTCTCCCTGCTGGAGCCCCGCAAAGAGGGAAACAGCAGCAGCTGCTCTGAAGGGCCTGGCCTCCTTGCTGGTCAGCCCCAGCCGGCCGAGGCCAGCCCGGGAACAAGTGGAGGAGGAAGTGATTCAGAAGCCGTGATGGCCTGGCTGCCCGCCGTGACTCACAGCACATCAATGGGGGGATTGTCTGCGGAGGCTGGGAGAGAATACCAAGGCTCTTTTCTTGCCTTCCTTTCTTTTTCACATTCCTTCTTTTTTCCCTTTTTTTTTTTGCCCTCCCCTTGGCGGGGCTGTGCAATAGCCGGGCTGCCCAGAGACATGTGTTTCTCATCATCGGTAGCAGCAGAAAACAAGCCAGGGAAGGGACCCGGGGGGACAGGAGAGGGGACTCACCGCAGAGTCCTGGTTCACCTTGCCTGGCAGCACCCACGGCCCCAGAGGGCATCTGGAGGGGCAGAGGATAGCATAGGGGTGTGTGTGTGTGTGTGTGTGTGTGAGAGAGAGAGAGAGAGAGAGAGAGAGCCTTCGAGGACGCCTCTTCCCACCTTTATCTGGGGATGCAAACTGAGGCCCCACGAGGGGAGGTGGGTGGCCTGTCAAAGGTCCTGCAACTAGCTGCACCTCGAATCAAGAAGCAGAATTCAAGTTTGCTTTTTGCCTCTGTGAGAGAAGTCAGACCAAGTTTGGTTCCACTAGTTCCTGACTCGAGGCGACCCTATGTCGATTCAGAGTCACACAGTGTTCGCCGGGGTTTCCCATCGCTGGTTCTCTGGGAAGTGGGTTGACAGGTCTTTTGTTTGGAGGTACCTCTGGGGTGGGGTGGGGGGCGAGACACAAACCTAACTCCAATTCCTATGTCTTCTTCAGAACCAGTTCAACTGCCATTTGCCTTAGAGGAAGCAGAAGGAGCAGCTCCCTCCTTTGTCTTGCGCGCCTTTGCAATAGCAGCTAGTACGTTGGCCTACTGACCTGCCTCGCCAGCCTCATCTCTGAACTTCCTCCCCATCATGCTCTGTTCCAACGGCAAACAACTGCCCAGATAGCCCTGTGCTCGCTTGTCATTTCTTTAAATGTTATCTTGTTCCTTTTTTGCTATTGAGGAGACACACAGCGAACACCCAATTCAGCGATGTCCGCGGGCACAATTCAGTGGCGTGGGTTACATTTCTCGTGCTGTGCAACCAACCTTGCTGATCCTCTTCTGCAGAGTTGTCCTGCTTTCACACAATGGCTACCTCATTTTAGGGACCCAGAATTCCAGTGACCTGTGTGGCAGAGTTCATCAAGACTCAATGTGGGTAGTCAGGAAGGGGGGCGTAGGGGTCCTCACATCCCCAAGTGGTCATGCTTTCTGTCTGAATGAGAGCTGGCTTCCAATGCGGAAAGAAGACAAGGCCATTCTCAGGAAAACAAGCAGCCAAGACATCCCGCTCTTATTCTGTCTTATTGTCCAACTGCTTCTGCGGAAAATGATGGCTTAGAGATGGAACAGGGAGCGATGGGGGTGACCAAGAGTTGTTTTTTTGTCCTTCCAGCCCTCCCTTAATCAACAGTGAGCCAAGTGCCTACACGTATCTTATCGGGACAGGAAATAACAACAGCCGAGTGGGTTTGGGCCACGTGCTCACTGTTTTGGTAAGGAGCCAATACAAACATACTCTGGAGCTCTGTGATAGAAATTGTGTCACGTTGGTGACACTGGGTGTGAGTTGAACCCTGACATCTGCATTGGAAGTTGGCATCACCCAAGAGGTGAGTAAATGGGCAAGTCTAGGGCAACCATTTCCACGTTGCATTTGTTCAACCTGGACCCACATTGAACGGGAAAATGCAACAAACTTGAGACACAGATTGTGGAAGAGAGAAAGCGAGTTTTACAGCTGTATGATTTAGCACCTTCAGTGGTACGCCCTTCCTCCTCAGGTCTTTGAACACTGGGTCCCTAAAATGAGGTAGCCAGATTTGGTTGACAGAGAATGGCATGCCCTTGAATTTGAGACTTGAGTTGTTGTGGTGGTCAGGTGCCATGGAGTCAGCTCTCACTCAGAGCAACCCCATGCACGGCAGAACAAAACACTGCCCGGTCCGGCGCCAGCCTCACAATTGTTATATTGAGCCCATCGTTGCAGCCCCAGTGTCCATACATCTCGTCTAAGGCCTTCCTCTTGTTCACTGCCCCTCCACTTTACCAAACATGATATCCTTCTCCAGGGTCTGTTAAAAAAATCAGAACAAACTCACTGCCATTGAGTCGAAGTTAACTCATCGTGACTCCACGTGACAGGAAAGAACCACCCCTGTGAGTTTCCAAGACTGTTAACTCTTTATGGGAGTGAAACCCCAAACCCATGCAAACTCACTGCCATTGAGTCGATGCTGACGCATAGCAAGCCTACAGGACAGGGTAGAACTACCCCTTGAGTTCTGAGACTCTAGCTGTTCATGGGACTAGAAAGCTCGTCTTTGTCCTGGGGACAAAGTTGGTTGGAGGTTGAAGGTTGGAATTAGCCGTCAGGTCAATGGGGGATGGAGGTTGGAGGTTGGAGCTAGCCAGCGGGTCCGTGGGAGAAAGATCTGGCTGGCTAGCTCCATAAAGAAGATAGCCAAGGCAGCCCAGGGAGGCAGAGCTAGTCTACCTTGTCGGGTTGCTGTGAGTGGGGATTGACATGAAGGCTCACAACAGTGGTGGTGAGGAGAAGGGTTCCTTGGTGACACACATGATGAGGCACCCCATGGCTAGCAGAAACGTTGCGGGTTCAAACCCACCCAGAGGTGCCTTGGAAGGCAGCCCTGAAGGCCTGCTTCCATGACTGTCAAATCCAATGGGACACAGTTCTACTCTGCAGGCACTGAGATGCCATGCATCAGGTTCGACCTGATGGCTACTAGCTACAACAGATGTGCACACGACCTCAGTGCTCAATCTTCTGATCAAGCTTCCCTGGCCAGATGGCATGTGAAGAAGCTGAGATCTAGAGGGGGGGTCTCAGAGTCCCACGAGGCGCAAGTGAATAAGCCAAGATAGGAACCTAGGCTGCTTGCCCCCGTATCCTTTGACCCAGGTGTTCTTCCCATACTTCTAGATGGGCTATTCCTTCTGCCAAGCCTTGCATCTCCAGATTTGGAAAGGTCATGTTCCCTTGGAAGTGAAACTATCCAATCAGCACATGGGGTGGGGGGTGGGGGTTAATAAGCCAAGTACCTTAACGATGTGAAGTGGTTTCTATCCAGGTCACCCAAACGTGGCCAGGACTTGAGTGAAAAGCATCCTCTCCCGGCCCTGTCCTGTGGGGTCGCTGTGAGTCGGCATCCGCTCCATGGCAGTGAGTTTGGGAGGCAAGGCCTTTGGTTAACGTCACCTGCTCTGCAGTGCCCTCCCCGACTGCCCTGTGGAAGATGACCACCTATTGTCCTGCTGTTGCCCTCCTACGTCTCTTAATAACTTGGCATTGACCCTGTGCTTTGTAAGAGGCAGCTGCTGGAACAACATCTCATGTAGTCAGCGGAGGGGTGATGGTACTGTGCACACCCACTGTTTCTCCTTGCCATCCCATGACCATGGAGCCTGTAGGGTGTCCTGTGAGCGGAGATTTCCAGTGACCTGTGTGGCAGAGTTCATTAAGACTCAATATGGGTACACAGGGAGGGGGCGTAGGGGTCCTCCCATCCCCAAGTGGTCATGCTTTCTGTCTGAACTAGAACTGGCTTCAAATGCGGACAGAAGAAAAGGCCATTCTCATGAAAACAAGCAGCCAAGACACCCTGCTCTTATTCTGTCTTATTGTCCAACTGCTTCTGCGGAAAATGATGGCTTAGAGATGGAACAGGGAGCGATGGGGGTGACCAAGAGTTGTTTTGTCCTTCCAGCCCTCCCTTAATCAACAGCGAGCCAAGTGCCTGCACTTATCTTATCGGGACGGGAAATAACAACAGCCGAGTGGGTTTGGGCCACGTGCTCACTGCTTTGGTAAGAAGCAAATACAAACTTCCTCCGGAGCTCTGCGATAGGAATTGTGTCACGTTGGTGACTCTGGGTGTGAGTTGAACCCTGACATCTTCAGTGAAAGTTGGCGTCACCCAAGATGGGAGTAAATGGGCAGGTCTAGGGCAACCATTTCCACATTGCATTTGTTCAGCCTGGACCCACATTGAACTGGAAAATGCAACAAACTTAAGAGACAGAGTGTGGAAGAGAGAAAGCGAGTTTTACAGCTGTAGGATTTAGAACCTTCAGTGGTACGCCCTTCCAAGTACCTTCACCATGTGAAGTGGTTTCTATCCAGGTCAACCGAATGTGGCCAGGACTTGAGTGAAAATCATCCTCTCCCGGCCCTGTCCTGTGGGGTCGCTGTGAGTCCGCATCAGCTCCATGGCAGTGAGTTTGGGAGGCAAGGCCTTTAGTAAATGTCACCTTCTCTGTGGTGCCCTCCCCAACCGCCCCGTGGAAGATGACCATCTAATGTACTTCCTGTGCAGGCTCTAGTCTCTATCAGCAAGCATTCCATCGTTTGGTCTCTGTTTCTTCCACTTAGGAGACTTTTCCGTCTGTCACGCGCTTCCCTAGGCCTCAAGGATAGACATTCGACCTTGCTGGCTGCTCCGCCTTCATCTCCCTTTCAGACTCCTCCTCACCTTCTGAACGGTGTCCCAGAGAAACGTTCCAGGCTGATGTCCTTGGACCTCCCCAGTTGTTCTGTCTCTAGTGATCCCCTTGAGGCAGATACTTCATCAAACATCTCGATATTGATGACCCAGCGGTTACGTTTCTAGCCCTGGCCTCTCCTTGAATTCCGGACATTTGGGACCCATCCATTCAGTAGCTCCCCGCAAATGGCTCACACATTCAGCTTCTAGCCCAGGGGTTCTCAACCTTCTTCATGCCTCAACCCTTTCATATGGTTCCTCATGTGGTGGTGACCCCCAACCATAAAATTATTAGGTTGCTCCTTCATAACTGTAATTTTGCTACTCTTATGAATCGTCATATGTGCCATGTAGTTTACGTTTTTGTTAGTTTTGTTCTGCTTTATCACGAGTGTTTATTTCATTATTTTATTATTCCAGCACCCCAGGTCAGTCTGGAGAAATGTCTGCCCATGAATGAAGCAGCTTTCCTTTGGAGAAGCTTCTAGAACCTAGTGTCTGAGTGTGCGTGCTGTGGGCTGGGGCTTACAGCACCTATGACCAAGGATTTATCCAGGACATCTCTGAGACCCCACGAGGGGCAGCAACCCCCTTTCCTACTGGGTCACACCCCACGCGTTCTTCACTTCACAGCCTCTACCTGGAACTTCCTTTGCCCATTTCTCTGAGTTGACATGCATGCCATCCTTCAAAGTCTGGTTCAAAGTGAGCACTTCACTGAAGATCTCCCCCATGCACAACCCCTACCCACCTCCCTGCCTTCAAGCTTATTATCACTCCACCAGAAAACGCGAAGCAAAATATCAGAGGAGGGCGCCCCCCACAGGACTGCTCATTCAATGCAAACAAGTCCACACCGAAGTATGTTGTCGTTGTGTGTTGTTGACAGTCTGTTCCAACCCATGTGACCCTATTGGTCACAGTTGAACCCCTCATTGGGTTCCCTAGGCTATAATCTTTTCTTTTTTTAATAACATCGTATTGTGAACTAGAGGGGGCTTTATATAGCAGATCACCACTTTTTGTATTCAATAATTTATGATCCTTCCCCCCGGTGTGCCTCAGTGCCTCCCGCCCCCCTGCCCCCCATCTTCCTCTTTTAGGGTACTATCGTCCCTGTCATGCTTACACAGCCCAACGACACAATTCTTTTTCTTGGTGTCATGGTGTTTGGGCCTGCACCTGGGGTAATTTGGGGCACTGATTCTGAACACTGCACTGGACAGGCCATAGCAGTTCTAGTCTCTTTGATAGGATATTCCACCGTCTTTTCAGCTATCATTATACTGATTTCTTAATTTGTCATCCTAGTTTAAATATAAGACACCATAAATTACATGATAATACAAAAAAGGTTTTAAAAAAAGTTTGAAAAAGAATTAGATATTCAGGCACTTCCCATGGACCCATGATGGCTGCATATGGACCCTTGGTGGCTAGTTTATTCTGCTGAAGGTTAGTAGTTCAAATCCACCAGTCAGTCTATAGCCGTTATAGGTTTTCAGAGCATGGAAACCCTGGGGAGCAGTTCTTCTCTGTCCTATAGGGTCCCTATGAGTTAGACTTGATTGGATGGCAACAGGTTTTTCTTGGGGGATGGGAGGCTGTGCACCACATACAGAGATCACAAATTGGCCGCTGCAAAGCCAGAAGACAGACGAGGGCAATAATAAAAGTGAACACTGGAAAGGCACATGTGTGGAAGTTGTGAAGGCAATTGAAAGTATCAAAAATATAAGACTTTATAGCAATTTTCATAAACATCTTGGAGATCTAAGATTTTCTTCTCCAAATTATACAGTAAATATTTAAGAACACATTGTAACCTATAGAAGTCAATGGATTATACACTGGTACAGATAGGAACTGGAAACACAGGGAATCCAGGACAGGTGATCCCTTCAGGACCAGTGGTGAGAGTGGCAATAACGGGAGGGTGGAGTGGAAAGAGGGAACCGATTACAAGGATCTACATATAACCTCCTTCCTAGGGGATGGACAACAGAAAAGTGGGTGAAGGGAGATGTCAGACAGTGTAAGATATGATAAAATAATAATAATTTATAAATTATCAAGGGTTCATGAGGGAAGGGGAAGGAGGAGTGGGGAGGGAGGGGGAAGTGAGGAGCTGATACCTAAGGTTCAAGCTGAAAACAAATGTTTAGAGAATGATGATGGCAACAGATGTACAAATGTGCTTGACACAATGGATGGATGGATGGATTGTGATAAGCGTTGTATGAGCCCCCAATAAAATGATTTTTTAAAAAAGTCAATTGATCATTCATGTTGAATGTTTCAGAGGTGAGGTTGACTCCAAGCTTCTTTATAAGAAAAACTCTAGCATTTCTTTTCAGAGTGTCTATGAGCAGGTGGAGAAGTTGTGTTGTGTTTATAACAAAACTAGATCATTCAGTTTTAATAAAGGAGTTTGAGTTCTGACAGTCCTATCTTGGGATTCAGGACATTCAAATCTCTATTTATTGACCCAAACTCACTACCAGTAAGTCAATTATGATCCATAGCGACCCTGTAGCACAGAGGGAAACTGCAGTGGGTTTCTGCGGCTGCGCATCTTTATGGAGCAGCAAGTCTCATCTTTCTCATGCTGAGTGGCTGGTGGACTCGAACAGCTGACTCTGTGGTGACACACATACACACTACGCCATCAGGGCTTCTTATGTCATGTACAGTAACCCATATTTCTGCCCCCCCGCTTCTAAGATAACAGATTGTAACTACCTACCATTCAGTTCCTAATAAAGGTGAAGTGATCTTTGGAGGAAAGTCTAAGTTCAGGTAATTTGAATGGCTCAAATATATCTTTGGATTAAAGGATACCATGTGAAGTATAACTTTGCACCGAGATACATGTGACTCTACACAGGGGCTGGTTTAACATTGTTTAGTGCTCTAGATGAGTCCATATGGGTAGAGAAAGAAGTCAGGCTCTTTGTGAGGGGAGGACAGCCACTAGACAGTATGTGTGTGTGTGTGATCCAAAAGAGTTTTTTTAATCACCATTTTATTGGGGGCTCATACAATTCTTATCACAATCCATATATATATCAGTTATATAAAGCACATTTGTTACCCTCATCATTCGCAAAACATTTGCTCTCCACCCAAGCCCCTGGCATCATCAGCTCCTCATTTTCCCCCTCCCTCCCTGTTCCCCCTTCCCTCATGAACCCTTGATAATTTATAAATTATTTTTGTCATATCTTGCACTGTCCGACATCTCCCTTCACCCACTTTTCTGTTGTCTGTCCCCCAGGAAGGAGGTTATATGTTCCCCCTTTCCAACCCACCCACTTTTTACTCTCCCAGTATCGCCACTCACACCACTGGTCTTGAAGGGATCATCCGCCCTGGATTCCCTGTGTTTCCAGTTCCTATCTGTACCAGTGTACATCCTCTGGTCTAGCCAGAATTGTAAGGTAGAATTGGGATCATGATAGTGGCAGTGGAGGAAGCATTTAGGAACTAAAGGAAAGTTGTATGTTTCATCGTTGCTGCCCTGCACCCTGACCGGCTTGTCTCCTCCCCGCGACCCCACTGCAAAGGGATGTCCAGTTTCTCACAAATGGAGCTGGTCTTTTCAAGTGGCCTCCCATCCAAGTACTAACCAGGTGAGGCCCTGCTCACATATGATCATGTAAGTTCAAGGTGGTAAGGTACTAGACAGGAGAAGGGTTGGAGAGACGCAAACATTGCCTTCGGAGGTGCATAACATGGAGGAAATGCTGGAAACAATAGCTTCACATTCTTATAGTTTTGTTTAATGACATTTTCTGTGCTTCCATAGCAATACTTTTTGATTTATCTTTGTATAGGATGTGGTGATTTGTGACTGGCTTCTTTTTCTTTGTCTTCTATTTGAAAAATTCACCCACGTTGTCAGCATGTCAATCCTTCATATGGCTGAATAAGATTCAATTATCAGGATATACCACATTTTGTTCATCCATTTGGATTATTTCCACCTCTTGGCTACCATGACTAATGCTTCCCTGAATATTCACAGAGGTATTTTGTGTGGATATATGTTTTCCTCCTTCCCGGGTACATACCTAGGAGTGGGATGGCTAGGTCATACGGGCGGCCTATAGTTAGTCCCTTGAGGAACTTACAGACCACTTTGCACTTTACATTTCCCCCTGCAGAAGCTGAGGGTTCTCATTTCTCAACATCCTCGCCACCAAGTGTATTTGCCCGACTTTTTTATTCTGGCCACCTTACTAGGTGTGAAAGAGACATGGTGGTGCTGAGGGTGAAGCACTTGTCTGCAACCCAGTCCAACACGACGGAAGCCCACCCAGGCCTGCACCATCCTCACAATGGTTGTCGTGGTGCAGCCCCTTTGGCAGCCATCATGTCAATCCGTCGCATTCAAAGTTTTTTTCTTCTTCACCGACACGCTATTTTGCCAAACACGATGTCCTTTTCCAGTGAGCGGCCCGCCCGTATAACAGGTTCAAAGGCGAAATCTCACCAGCCTCCCTTCAAAGCACTGTGGCTGTACTTCTTCCAACATCTATCTGTTTAAGCTTCTGGTAGTCCAGGGTACTTTCAATTGCCTTCACCAGCACCACGATTCAAATGCGTCCGTTCTTCTGTGGCCTCCCTCACTCAGGCCGCAGCGTTCACAGGCGTGGGAGGTGATGAAGAACACCATGGAACGGGTCACCTGTGCCTCGGTGCTCCGAGTGAAGTCTGTGCTCTTTGATACTTGAAGCAGGTCTTCATCGCATAGTGGCCCGATGCAATATGTCCTTGTATTTCTCCACTGCTGCTCCCATGAGCACTGGTCACGGATCTAAGCAAAACGGAATCCTTGCCAGCTTCAGTCTTTTCTCTGTTTATCATGATGATGTCCATTGGTCCCGTTGCGAGGATTTATGTTTTCATTACAGCGAGATGTAATCCATGTTGCGGGCTGCAGTCTTCGATCTTTCTCAGGAAGGGTTTCAAAGCCTCTTGGTTTCCGGCTGACAAGGTTGTGTCCGCTGCGCATCGCAGGCTGTTACTGAGTCTTCCCCCAGCCCTCGTGCTGCGTTGTGCTCTTCTCCGTGTAGTTCAGCTTCTCGGATGGTTTGCTCAGCATGCAGACGGAACCATTATGGCGAAAGGATACAATCTGACACACACCTTTCTGGAGTTCAAACCACATGGCATTGCCTTGTTCTCTTCGACCAACTGCCCCTTGGTCAATGCACAGGTTCCACATGAGCACATTTAAGTTTTCTGAAATTCTCATTCTTGGCAATGTTAGCTATAGTTATTATGCCATTATATCTACAATCACCATGCTTATCATGATCCTCATGGTTTAATGCTTTTGTGTAGTCAATAATACTCAAGTGAACAGCTTTCTGGTCCTGGTCTCCTCTCCATTCAGTCAAGATTCACCTGACATCAGCAATGATATCCCTTGTCTCATGGCCTCTTCTGAATCCACCTTGAACTTCTGGCAGCTCCCTGTGGATGTAGTGCTGCAACTGATTTTGAATGATTTTCAGTAAAAGTTTACTAGTGTGCGGTATAGATATCGTTTGGTAATTTCCACGTTCTATTAAGTCTTCTGTCTTTGGATAGGGCATGAATATGGCTCTCAACCAGTCAGTCGACCAGCCCTTCCAAAATTCTTGGCACAGATGAGTGAGCGCTTCCACATTACACCTGTTCGTTGAAACATCTCAATTGGCATTCCGTCAATTCGCATATATGGTAGAAGACAATTTATTATCTGTAGCCTCCTGGGCTGCATTAAGGGAAAAGGCCTATACCAGCCCTATTCAGCCCCAATATTTTGCCTATGTAGGACTATTTTAAAAATATATGCAGATTAGGAATAAAATCAAAATGCATTGTACCTTCTGGGATTATTTGCTTAATTAGCAGGATCATTGTCGGGTCACCATGTGTCCGAATCAATGTGAGAACAATGACTTGAGGCATTGGTGGTTTGGTGGTAGGGTTCTTGCCTGTCACACTGGAGACCCAGAGTCCATTTCTGACCAATGGACTTCATGCACAAAGACCACCTGCCTGTCAGTGGTGGCGTGTGTGTTGCTGTGATGGTGAAGAGATTTCAGAGGAGCTTCTAGACTAAGGTGGACTAGAAAGCAAGGCCTGGTGATCTTTGCCTGCCTATCATCCAGTGGAACGCTAAGGATCACAGGGGACACAGCTGATGGAGGTGATGGTATAGGCGTCATGCATGGCCTCAGCATGAACTGGGGTCTTTTCTGCAGCAGCTAAATAGACACTGGGGAAAATCTGATGTGTGGGGTTGGTGAGAGATTTTGATTGTGTCAGAGAAGGCAAGGAAAGCTTTGCTGGGAGTTAACTTTTGGGTCAGCAGGCTTCTTCTTCCCTGGGGCGGGTGTGTGTTTCCAGTGTGTCTGTTGCCTGGGGTAGGGACAGTCCTGCCATCTTCCCTGGTCCCTCTGATCCCCTGTGCCTGGTGGGAAGACAGATCCTCCTATGCACAAAGCCACGCTGTCTTGAGCTGGCACCTTCCTGCGTGGGAACTCAGAGTCACTCTCAACAGCCCTTTCTTTCCCGCTACGGCCTGTGAGCCGGGTAGGCGGCCAGCTGGGAGGTTCCCACATTGAGAAGCTGGGTGGGGTCTGCAGAACCCTTTGGCCTTGGTCATGGAGCCAGACCTTGGCTCCTCCCTAGGAAGTCTATAGAATGCGGCGATGGGGAGAGAAAGGGGGCTTTGTGAAGACAGTCCCCTCCCATGAGGCCACTGCCATGGATGTGGGCAGAGAAAGTGGCCAACTGTGTTTTATCAGGGCTGGTACTTGGCTCCAACGGGGCCCAACTCCCTTCCCATTTCTCAGACAGTGGGAATCTGTTGCTGTCGAGCCAGTTGTGGCTAAGACAGGCGGCAGAGGCGAGCTGCCCGTAGCATGCCCAAGGTTGTAAGCCTTTATGGAAGCAAACAGCCACGTCTATCTCCTGTGGAGTGGTTGGTGGGTTTGAACTGCTGACCTTGAGGTTAGCAGCTGTATGCTTACCCAGGGTGCACTATCGGGGTCTCTCTCTCAGACAGTGCACAAATTAGGTGAAAATGAACCTCCATGGACACTCTACGGAGCCCTGGTGGTTCCGTGGATTAAACCTGAGGTTGTTTACGCTTAGGCTCGTGGTTCAAACCCACCAGCTGCTCCTCTGGAGAAAGATGAAGTGACCTGCTGTGGGAAAGAGCTACAGTATCAGGGACACGATGGGGCAGCTCTATTCCATTTTATACAGTTGCTATGCGTCAGAATTGACAACACAGCAGGGGGTGGAATGGAGAATCTGATATGGGCCCCCTTTTGAGTCACACACACACACACACACACACACACACACACACACACACCCTTCCTTTCTCCTGCAAGGAGTTAGCAAAATGGAAGTCTGGGGGTTGGGGCTGGGTGGGGATGCTCTTTGACAGTGGCGTTTCCTGCTACGGAGAGAGTGTTCCATGGGGAAGCCTGTCAGGCTTCTGAACACCTGTTTATGTTCTCAGAAAGGCTCATCATCAGGAGACTCCCGGATGGGCACCTAGCTGGTCCCCTTGTTGGCTCAGACTGAGCCACTCGGGGTAGCACAGATTCTGGGGCCGGGCAGCAGAGAGACTGGAGCTGCCTATGTGTTGGGTTGGTGGCTAACACAGTGTGCTCTGTGCACCTCAGCACCGTAGCCAGGCCTGCTGCTTTGTCCTGCTGAGGCGTTTCTAACTCACAGTGACCCTTCAGGGCAGAGTGGCCCCGTTCCATGGGGTTGCCAAGCCTGTCATGTTGATGAGAGCAGACGGCTAGGTCTTCCTCCTGCAGAGCTGCTAGTGGGTTCCAACCACGTACTTTCTAGGAAGCAGCCAAGTGCTTAGGCCTTGCACTACAGCGTTCTTCATCTCTGCCTTCATGCACCGGGTCTTTCTCTTGCCCCCTAGGGCATTCTCTGCAGCGATAAGTGACTGTCTTGAGGGAAGAAGGTTACTCAAACTGAAGTGGGATCATTTGTGACTAAAGTCAGAAATCTGCTGACAGATTCACCTGTGTGCTTACTTTCTCTGTCCAACCAGTGCCCTTGATGGAAACCCCCCTGGGCTAGTGGTGAGAAGAGGAGGCAGGAGCACCCAGACAGGGATGAGGGAGCTGGGCAGATGGCACCTCTGCTGGAGGAACCCCAGCAGGGGCCAGAAGCTGAGTCAGTCCTCCTTGTTGCCGTGGCATGAGGATTACAGGTAGGGCATCAACCAGTGGAAAACATTTGCCCTCAAGATGTTGTTTGGAGCTTATCCGAACTGTCTCTCTGAGAACAATCCCTGTGGTCCAGAGACTCTGAGGCCGCGATGATGGAGAGAAAAAAAAGGAAAGACTAGGGGAAATTCTGCCCAGACCAGTACATACAGAGCGGACTGTCCATTTTCCTGCCACCACCTGCCTGTCCATCTGTTGAACTGTGGTCCCTTGTGTGTTGCTCTGGCACTGGCAGCTGTACCACCCGTGTCTCCAATACCAGTAGGGCTGCCCATAAATGATATGCTTCAGCAGAGCTTCCAGACAGACTATAAGAGAGGCCAGGGGATCTATTTCCCAACATGTATCAGTGAAAACCCCATAGGGTCACTAGACTATCATCCAAAACAGTGTTAGACGACCCGTCTCCTAGGTTTCAGGGCACTCAAAAAACAGTGGGTTGAGCAATGGAGACAAGCATAACCGACAATCACCAAGATAAGAACCTAAGCAGACATGAGGCCGGCAAGATTTGGTTCTCTATACACAGATTGCCGTATGTTGGAGCCAACTTGACGGCAACTATCAACAACCAATCTCAGATGCTCTCGCCTAAGATGACCCCCAAGAATGGCTTTCCAGGCTTGCCCCTGTTGTACCCTTATAGAAAATGATATTGGTGAGAGTTCTCAAGACCTCTGCCTTCTTATCATAGTGTGTTGGCTTGGAGAGAAGTGTGTGGGTGATGGGCACAATCTGGGCCCATCAAGGCGTGTCACATTCATCTTCAACAGAGAAGGGCTTAGGTATTTAGAAGAAGCTGGGCCAAGGCAACAGGTCCCAGACAGCTTGGCACTTGACAGACTTATCTGGGTATTCGTTAGGGAACTGTCAACTTGTTCCAGGGAGTTCCCCTATCTGCATAAGCCTGGAGGTGAGTGAAAAGGGCCCAGCGCCAACCCAAAGTCTCAGCCTAGCCTCCTTCTTCAGTCAACACGGATCATAATAGCTCTCGCTTTCCAGCAACACCCATGGGCCAGGCCCTCTGCTGGGAGCGTTACATGATCTCATTTCATCCTGACAATGATCACACAGAGCTGAGGACTATTCTGCCTCTCTGTATAGGTGGAGGAGGCTTCAACACTTAGGTACTATCCAAAAGGTATGACCCCACCAGCACACTCCATGGGAGAACGATGTAGTCGTTGGCCTATGTCCAGATTCATAGCTTTAGGATGCCACGGGCAGCTCTCCTCTGTCCTAGAGGGTTGCTATGGGTTGAACATGACTTGATGGCAGTGGGTTTATACAGTGAGAAAACTAAGCTCAGATAGGCTATGTGACTTGGTAGTAAAGGATAGAGCCATGATGATTTGAACTCAAGGCAGACTGGTTCCAAAGTCTAACTTCCTTCCAACTTAATTCAACAAATACTTATCAGACTCATACCTTATGGCAGGCCCTATGTTGGTACCTTGACATGCGTAGCAGTGTTCCACCCTGAAAAAACTTACTGTTTAAGATATTAAGGAGTAAATTCAATGTACTCTGAAGTTTTAAAGCAGAGACTTACACATGTCGAACTAATGGGAAACGAAGGAAATAAATAATTTTCTCATTTTATGCCAGGAGAAGAAGGACTTTGTACTAGGATACAAAGCATATCTACTTGAATGTCTTCTGCAGCATTGTTCCCAGGCCAGGGACTAGGGATACCAATTCCCATTGCAGGGGAATGGCTGTTTAGATGTTAACCCAAGCACATCAAGGGTACTTTGAATCCATTAAAAGGGATGGATTGGAGCCATACCCAAATGACATGGACAGTGGATTTCCACAAGATTTGTTGAGTGCCAAGAAAGTAAAAAGCAGTTGAAATGAATAATACATCTGTATCCTTTTCCCATGTTTACTCAATCTATATTCTGAGCAAATGATCCATCAAGCTGGACTATATGGACTTGGAACTAGAGTTGGAGGATTGCTAATTAAAAATCTGTGATATGTAGGTGATACAATCTTGCTTGCTGAACGTGAAGAGGATTGGAAGTATATACTAATGAAGATCAAGGACTATAGCCTCCAGTACGAATTATATCTCATTGCAAAGAACACAAAATCCTTACAATTGGACCAATAAACAACATGATGATTGCTGTTAGGTTCCATCAAGTTGGTTCTGACCCATAACAGCCCAACGCATGCCAGAATAAAACACTGCCCAGTCCTGCACCATCCTGTGTCCGTCCACCTCCTTGAGGGCCTTCCTCTCTGTTGCTGCCCCTTCTCGTTACCAAGCAGAAATTGGTCTCCCCGGACAACATGTCCAAAGTATGTAAGACCAAATCTTGCCACCCTTGCCTCTAAGGAGCACTGCAGCCACACTTCTTCTGAGACAGATTGGTTTGTCCTTTTAGTAGTCCATGGTACGTCCACTATTCTCCAGCACGACGGTTCGAGTGCATTGACTCTTGTTCGGTCTTCCTTATTCAATGTCCAACTTTCCCATGCAGAGAAGGCAAACGAAAATACCACACCTTGGGCCAGAGGCACTTTCATTCTCACAGTAACACTTTCAATACGATAAGGAAGTCTTGTGCAGCGGGCTTACTTAATGCAACTTGTCTTTTGATCTTGTGGCTGCTGCTTCCATGGGCACGATAAATGGAGCAAAGACTTCATTGAACTTAGATTCCTAATCAACGCTTAGGGAAGCAGCAGTCAAGAAGTTACATGATGCACTGAGAAAAGAAGGTGCAAAAATCTCTCCAAAGTGCTAAAAAGCAAAAATCCAACTTTGAGGACATAAGTGTGCCTGACCCCAAGCCATGGCATTTCCCATGGTCTCACCGGCAGGTGAAAGCTGGACACTGACTCCGGAAACCAAAGACTCGATGTCTTTGAGTGACAGTCAACACTCAAAGTAAAGAAAGTTAATCAGACCACGGACTTCCACATGAATGAATAACTCTGTCTTAAAAAGACTGCAGCCAGAAGACGGTTCCTTGGAAGTGAGGATGAGGAGACTTCATTCATCTCATGTACTGTGGGCACGCTATTCGAAGGGCATGGCCTCCGGAGAAGGACAGCATGGGTGCTAGAGTCGAGGGTCAGTGGACCAGAGGAGCACCTTCACCAAGATGGAATGGCCCAGTGGCTGCAACAACGGGCTCGACACACAGAAACACCTGTGAGACGGCGACAGGTGCAGGCGGGGTTGTAGTCTGTGGCACACAAGGTCATTAGGAATCAGAACCCGCTCAATGGCACCGACACCAACGTGTTTGGTAAGTTAGAGCGTCGGTGACAAGGATGGTCTCCTTCCATGAGATGAATTGACACAATAGCCACAACAAGGGTCCTGAGCAGCCCACAGGCTGAAGACGGTGCAGGACCAGGCAGTGGCTTATTCTACTCTCCCTAAGATCTGCATGAGTTGTAGACTACTTGCTGGCAATGAACAGCAACGTTTAGAGGGCTGTGCGTGTACACACACACACACACACACACACACACACACACACATTGGGATCATTTTAGAGACTGAAAACACATTGGGATCATTTTAGAGAATGAAATGGTCTATGAGACTGGCTCAGGATCCTGCAGTGTTTTGTTCTGTTGTGCCTAAGGTTGCTATAGTTTGGAACCAACACAGTGGCACCTACCACCACCACCACCACCTTCACCACCATCACCATCACCACCACCTCCACCACCACCACCACCACCCTCACCACCACCACCATCACCATCACCACCACCACTGTGGAAGATACAGTCAAATACAAGGAGATAGGAATCGAAGTTTGGGCAAGTACAGAGTCCCTTTTTGCCGGAGTATCATGAGCCAGGAAGGAAGAGGCAATAGCATGGTCTCAGCTTGGAAGTAGGTAACCCAGGAGATTCCCAGGAGATGGTGTGGTTTCAGTACTGATTTGATTACAATTGGATTAGCATCTTCAGGTGTTGACTGAGTTGCGAGACTTGAGGCTGGGGTGGAATTGAGCTTGGGTGTTGCAATTTTCATCAACAGAAGAGTTCTATTGTAGATTGACTTATGTACCTCCTGAAGATACATTGTAAATCCTAATCTCCCTGCCTGTGGTTGAGCAACCAGTAAGAGAAGCTGGTTTATATGAAGAATATTGTGGCATCCGATGGGAGGAGGGTTTATTAACAACCTTTAATAGGGAGCTGCCACAACCTTGCTTACTGAAGGTGACAAGGACTTGAAGCATTTGCTGATGAAGATCAAGGACTACGGCCCTCAGTATGGATTACAACTCAGTGCAAAGAAAACAAAAATCCTGACACCCAGACCAACAGGGAACAGAATGATAAGTGTAGAAAGGATAGAAGTGGCCAAGGATTTCATCTTGTTTGGATCCACCATCTGCTCCTGGAAGCAGCAAACACGAGATTTGATGACATTGGGTAAATCTGCTGCCCCAGATTGAACAAAGAACCAGATGCACTGCCATCGACTTGAGGATGACTCCTAGTGACCCTACGCACAGCAGAACAAACCATTGCTCCATCCTGAGCCATCCTCAGGGACAGTCTCATACAGGGTAGAACTGCCTCTGGGGGCTTTGTAGATGGAAATTCTGCATGGGAATGGGAAGCCCTGTCTGCCTCTCAAGAAGCGGCTGGTGGTTTTGAACTGCCAACCTTGGGGTTAGCAGCCCAACGTGAAATAACTATGCTGCCAGGGCTCCTGCACTGGTTGCCCACGACCTCTCTAAAGTGTTGAAAATAGGACGTTACTCAGAGAACTAAGGTGTGCCTGACCCAAACCATGGTATTTTCCCTGGTCTCAAATGCATGTGAACCTTGGTCACTGAATAAAGTAGATTAAAAAAAAAATAGAAGCAGTGGAATTGTGGTGCTGCCAATGCATATTGAAAGCACCATGGACTGTCCAAAGAATGATCATATTCTGTCTTAGAAGAAGGAGAACTCGAAGGCTCCTTCGCATCAAGGAGGATGAGACTTTGTCTCACACACTGGACGTGTTATCAGGTGAGACCAGTCCCTGGAGAAGGACATCATGCTTGGTAAAATGGAGGGGCAGCAAAAAGAGGCAGGGCCTCGAGGAGATGGATGGGCAACAACGAGCTGTAACCTACCAGCAGCTGTGAGGATAGCGAAGGGCCGGGCAGTGTTTCATTCTGTTGTACAAAGGGGGCTTTGACTTGAGACCCACTCAATGGCACCTATCACACCATGGCTGGGTTTATAATCCCACTTAGGAAGGGTTTGCCTTTGTTATGCTGGAATTATTCAGCCTTGTCTCGATTTTCCCATAAGATTTTGCTTCTCCTTAATTCTTGCAATTATTAATTCGATTTCGAGTAGAGCCGGTTGCTTCTCGGTTTGCCTTCCCTATCAGACTGTAAAGTCCCTGAGGACAGAGGCCATCCATACTCTGCTTTTCTCTGTATCCTCCCACCCCAGTGTCTCTCAACTCAATAGACCTTGTGAAATACAAGGAATTCTGGCTGGCGGCATTACCAGAGCATTGCTTGCACAGACTGGCCAACCAACCGCTTTACCTGTTTTGCCCAACAAAGCTCCCTTCAGGTCTAGGTTGACACCTTGTTCCAGGAGCCAGTCCTGGAGCTCAACTCGCTGCCTGGATTTCATGCTTCGAATTCAGATTTTCCTATTTATTCCAAGTTGTCGATTTCAACGGGCAAACTACAAATCCACCATCATTCCTATTCTCACTCTTATGTGCAGGGCATCTATTCAAAACCAACACATCTAAAAATCAGGCATCAAAATATTTCCAGGTCTATTTTGCCTTTACTTTTGAGATTTTTGCCATATAGTGGGAGGCCGGGGGGGGGCAGTAAATCACTGATAACATATCAAGCAATTAGGGTTGGCTAAGCAGCTTGACACCCCAAACACAAGTCTTTGAGTAGAAAGATGGCCGTGGCTTTATTGTCTAGGCAATATTTATTGGCCAGGGTTTGTTCTGGATGTGATGCGATTCCTCCACTGATCCTGTAGATACCTGGGCTGCAGGTCGGCGCACGCCCTTTGAGAGGTACACGAGGTGCTTCTTCAAGGAGTTCCATCTGAATTCTGCTGTTGTTTTCTCACATTATTATTCCGTAAACGTGCCCTCGGGGAGGCCTTGGTGTGGGAATCAGTTACACATTCTTTTAAGAGGAACGTTTGCACTTACCACCTGAAGCCAGGCAGCTGCTGCCATTCCAACTGATAGAGTCAAGCTCCTGAAAGTGACTGCATTGGGGTCTTTCCTTCAATGCCCAAGAAGACAACCATCAAAGGACTAGAGAAGTCATTGAAGGGTGTTGCCAGCAAGCAAGGCGCTCAGCTGATAGGCATCAGAGACATGACTCAGCAGGTGTGGGGAAAAGTGAACTTGCCTTAGACATGTCACCTCTCCTGTGCTGCTTTGTCTCGGTTGGAGATGTGACTTTCGTTGATGTTGATGCGTCATCGTGCTGCCTTCTCTAGAGTAGGTGACCAGGTTGACTAAACCCTGTGTTCTTGCAGCCTGATTCAAAGGGTTTCCATAGCGACGCTGTTTACCCTTTCACTGCTCTTTCTGTTCTTCGGACTACTCCTTGTCTGTCTGCTCTGTGGTTGCCTTCCCTCCTGCCCAAATGCAGGACGCGCCTCAAAGCTCTAGATTCAGCTCTCTCCTCGCCTCCCTTTCACCCTTTCTCCAACAGCGAACTCAGCCATCGCCCACAGTTTCGACTCTCTCCTGTCTCTAAATCCATCTAGTTCTCTTATCTGCACGTCTCTGTGTAATCTCCAATCTCCCAGATTCCATTCCAAATATGTTCACCTGTTTGGCCTCTGGGGCATGTATCTAAAATGAGCTCAGTGACTTGGTAGTTTGAATACTGCTCATTCCCAAAGACAGCCCTGTTCTAATCTCTGTTGTTCTGTGCTCCCCCGCTGGCCCACACCCATAGTGACCACTGCGTGACAAAGTAGGCCTGCCTCCTTGGGTTTTCTTGGCTGGAATCTTTATGGGCGTTGCAGCAAACTGGAAAAAAGGCTTATTATTGTGGTAGGCAGATGACACGGCCTTGCTTGCTGAAAGCTAGGAGGATTCGAAACACTTGCTGATAAAAGCCAAAGGCCGCAGCCTTCAGTGTGGATTGCAATTCAATCTAAAACTCACAACTGAATTCACAGCCATCCAATCAATTCTGACCCATACAATAAAGTGGAACAACCTTACAATACAGTGGAACTGCCCCTGTGGGTTTCTGACACTATAATTCTTTACAGGAGTAGAAAGCCTCCTCTTTCTCTTGTAGAGTGGCTGGTGATTTTGAACTGCTGACCTCGTGGTTAGCAGCCCAACAAGTAACTCACCACACCACAGACATCATCATGATAAGTGGAGAAAAGGTTGAAGTCATCAAATATGTCATTTTGTTTAGATCCACAATTAATGCTCGTGGAAGTCAAAAAACAGAAACAAAAACCCAACTCACTATCAGTGAGTCAATTCCAACTTAAAGTGAGTCAGTTCCGACTTACAGTGACCCTACAGACCGAGTAAAACTGCCCCTGTGGGTTTCTGAGATTGTAACTCTGTGGGAGTAGAAAGCCTCATCTTTCTCATGTGGAGAGGTCGGTGGTTTCAAACTGCTGGCCTTGTGGTTAGCAGCCCAGGGCTCCATTATGGAAATAGCCGTCAAGAAATCAAATTGCATCTTACATTGGGCTAATCTGCTATACAATCTGTTAAGGAGCAAGGATGCGACTTTGTGGACTAGACCAGGTCTGACCTAAGTCATTGCCTGTCACATAATGCTAGTTTAAGGACTGAGCAGGCACAAGTAGAAATAGGGGAGAGGGTTACAGGCCCTGATGATGTAAATCCAGGTCCTGGATTAAGCTGTGCCTGCGGCCAGATATCTTCAAACCTCTGAGATACATGCAGAAAGAAACACGAACTTCCTCTTAACTACTTGGGGAAAGGTGTTACGTTACTTTCCTCTGCTTCCACCTATCCAACAAGTCACAGTCTGGTCCTCACCAGCCTCTGACCTCATCGCATCTCGGTCTCCCTCACCGTGGGCTTTCAGATCCTCTCACCTGCCATCATCTGCTCTTTTCCAAGGGCTTTGCCATGTCATCACATCAGCCTGGCATTCTATGCTGCCTCCCTTCTTATAGTCAATCTCAAGAACACCCGAGTGCCACCTGAGTGTAAGCCGTGGTGATTCTCTCGTCCTGCTGTTCTCTCCTTCTTTCATTACACTTTTCATTGAGAATCAGGTGACGTTTACAGAGCAGAGCATCAGCCTCACATTCAACAGTTCATATACGTTTGGTTTCATCGCATGCATTGCAATCCCCTCGACGCGTCACCATGGAACCCACTTTCTCCCTGTGCTTCCTGATCCCATTCCTCCGTCTTTCCTGACCCTCTGCACGTTGTCAATGGGTAAATGCTGCCCTTTGATCTTCAGCAGTTGATTTTTCTAACACAGGATGAGTGTACTTCCAGACTTGAAGGATGGTCCCACCACTCTCCCTTCAACCAGGAAGCCCGGTCTCTCTTAGGATGTTGAGATTTGCTCCACATTTTCCTCCAACTCTATCCAGGGCTTTCTAAGGCAGTGGTTCTCAACTGGTGGGTCGAGACCCCTTTGGGGTTCGAATGACCCATTCACAAGGGTTGCCTGATTCATCACAGTAGCACTGAAAATAATGTTATAGCTGGAGGGGGGTGTCACCAGCACATGAGGAACTGTATGAAAGGGTTGTGGCATGAGGAAAGTTGAGAACCACTGCATCTAATGGAATCCTCTTTGAAGCAGCTGGGAGCGGTATCTGGGCAACATCTAGTTCTTCTTGCCTCAGCATTGTGGAGACTGATGTCTGTGTCGTCCATTAGCTCACTTGACTGATTGTTGCCACATGCCTTTCAATATTCACCACTCGTCCTTCCTCTGGATGGGAGAGACCCATGGTGCACCTTACATGGCTGCTCACAAGCTGCTAAGACCTCAGCGGCCACCCAGTCAAGTAGAACGTAGAACATTGTCTTAGCGAATCACATCATGGCTGCAGACTTCGGTGTCCACCAAGACTATGGTCCTGATCCCAGGTCCCGTGACCCTCCTCTCCAGGATCTGGCTTTGAGTAAGAAATAGTCATAACTTTGTCCCTTGTATGCTGCAAATGTATATGGATATGGTGGCAACAAAGTTATATATATGTATATATATCTTCTATAAAATCTACATATATCCATGGGTGTAGTCCCATTCTCCCTCACATACCAATTCAGCTGCATGTCTGTCTAAGCATCTATTCATAGAGCACCACAAGGGCAGTATTGTATATATAACAGTAGCGGCCTCTGTGGTCTATAACTCTTGCCAACCTCCCAATGTCTTGTCCTGCCTCCATCATCTTTTTCCAGTCCCATCTTCATTATGTGTCATCTTCTCCTTCACCTCAGTTAACACCTGTCTACCTGCTGGTCTGTGACTTTTCCACAGCCCGCTCTCTCCCATCCCTGGGGCCCACAGAAGGTTCAGTGTGAGCACCTTTTCTTGACTTTTTGTGATTGTGATCTCAGACCATATTAGTTCTTTTGTGATTGACCAATTTTGCTCCGCATGATGCCCTTCAGGTTCATCCATGTTAGGATTCATCACCATTCATCACTACTCTTTCAACGTTCCGTAGCATCCCATTGTGTCTATGTACCAAAGTTTATCTGTCCATTCTTCCACCGGTGGACACGGAGGTTGTTTCCATCTGTTTGCCATTGTGAATCGTGCTGTGGTGAACATGGATGTGCGTGTATGTCTTCATGCCATGCGTGGTAGTTACATAATCTGGTGTCAATTTGAGGATTAAGAGGGGAGGGGTGGAGTCTAGGCTGTCAATCAGGTGAGAGCTACTGAGCCCTATGTGCAAGCCTGGCCTTCTCTTGAAGATTCTGGGAACTCCTGTATTTTCCTCCATGGAGGCGGGAGACACACACTCTCTCTCTGCTCACTCCCTGAGATACATCCCTGTGAAGACACAAGGAGAGAGGCTGATGGAGCCAGACCTCTGGAGCTGAAGAAGCCACATGGAGACCTCTGGTAGTGCTGAGATGCTTATGCCACCACTGGATCTACAAGACTTCCCACCCACTTGCTTGTGATCTTCCTGCATTCGGTGTCGTTGCATGTGGTTTGTAAATCAGAAGAGGACTTTATAGATTGGTATCAGACAAATGGGCTAATATCAGACTTCTGGACTTGATCTGGACTGGGCTGGGCTGGTTTCTCAATATTCAATTGCTCCTGTATATAAATAAAGCTCTTTTGTATACACATATGCGCGTCTACAAATTTGTTTCTCTAGTCTATCCAGACTAACACACCATGGCTCTTATTTCTTTAGGCTATACACCAAGTATAGATCATGCTTGCTCACAAAGTATTTCTACTCCCAATATTGTGAGGAAGCACCATATCGCTTTCCACTGTGGTGGTACCATGTTACAGCACCACCAGAGCTGTCTAAGGTTCCAGTCTCCAGTTGCTCTGCACACCCTCCCCTGCATTTGTTCTCTCTCTGTTGTCCTCTGTCTCTCCGTCACACACTCACTTGGCCATCAATGCTGAGATGAGAGGTGTTTTTTTAAATGACTTTAAGCTTCAGCCTAAAAACTCTTAATCCCCATTTTTTTAGTGCTTTGAACAGAGTGTCCTGCTTGCGATTACTTTTAAATTAATTTCCAGCAGGAATTTGAAAAACAACTCTTAAAGCCCGAGGCTTGGAAGGTAGTCCATGTTTCATTTGTGAGTCTCTGTGCCAGGTTTACAGAGGACTTGCTTTCTCACCTGCCCCTTAGGAGTATCCTCCCTTGCTGCCATTCCTCCCAAAGTCTCCCTTGGCAACGGTGTTCCAGTAGGTTCTCCAGAGAAGCGAAACCCGTCATGCTTGCATGTGTCAGAATATAGAAAGAGATGGATATCAAGAAATGGCTTACACAAGTGTAGAGGGAGATAAGTCCAGCCTGGTTCAAGTTAGGCTTCTCTTGACTTGTGGAAGTTGATGACCAGGAATCAGAATGGTGAAGCAGAAATAGCCAGGGGGCACAGGCTGGTAAATGCAGAGGTAAAGTGTGGGAAGCAGAAAGATTTCTCCCAAGTCATTTCCCCCAGATATATGTTAGACTTAGGACACTGTTTGAAGCTAATGGTAAATGATTGTCAAGTGGTCTCCCTGAAGGCTGTCAGTCAGTTGCCAGAATACTGTCTGGTCCCACCACAGGTAGGCCCTGCTCCCTGCTCTTAAGGACAATGGGCTACTTCTCCCTAAAGGCTTGCAGTCATAGTTTGGTTCCTGTAGGTGGAGTTTACACCTTACGGTCTCTATAGTGAGCCAGAGAACAGGTCAAAGTGGCTCAGTGACATCCAAAGTTAGGCTGAATCTAGGATTTGCCAATCTTGTTACATGTATACCCCAATCCCTCCTGTTCCTATTGCGTGTATACCCCTAGATCAGCCCCCTGCCATTACTATATTACCTATAACACAACCCTTTCCAGGGATGTATGTCTTCACCTGTAATTAGGGGGCTTACATGTCCCCAGAAAATATAAAAGCCTTGGTTAGCAATAAATATTCCTCTCTCTCTCTCTCCACATGGACCACCAAGTGAGGCTGAAGTGAGCATGCTACCATGAAATATGTCTGACTCCTTTATTTCAATCTCTCTTCTCTCTCTCTCATGCTATGACTTTACTCTAATCTTTACTTATTATCGCTGTATCATTGCGCCTACTGGACCCGCGATGATGTGTTACAGAAGGTAACCTGACAGTAAAGGAATCCAACATCAGCTGGACCAACCCACTGTTGGTAGGTGGAATCCCTCCTGGGATCAGCAGGTGACACAATAAGAGGAACCAGACCCAAGATCCAGTTTTAGCAGAAGGTGACAGGCCCAAGAGAATTCAACTTTGCTTCATCGCTCTCCTTTACAAAGCCACAGCCCTAAGGGCCATCTTCAGGTTTCGACCGATCAATAGGTTGGACTCCACCCCTACCCTTACCTTGGAGGGTCTAGTTGACGTAACCCTCCACTGTCATGGCAGTCATCTAGCCACGCGGTGTCCTCTGGCCTCCACTTTTTAACCCTAGTGACTGTCCTCAGGCAGCTTTTCTGTGGCTGATGTCCAGTGAGGGACAGCTTCCAGTAGTGACTAGGAGTAAGCAAAGCCAGGTAGGAAACCTTATTTCTCCATGCGGAAGTGTTGACATCTTGGGCCACTGACTCTAAGCCCCCAGGCCTCGATTTACTTGACTGTAAAGTGGGAATGATGATGTCTATCTTTTGGGGTTGGGGGTGGAAGCGCTCAGCAGAGGATAAACATTAAAAAAATACTTTTTTCTTTCGCTGGTGTTTGGGGGGGCCTGTGGAGCTGGTGACGGAGCCCTGTGGGCACAGGTTAGGCATCAGGCTGCTAACGGCAGGGTCATTCTCAGTTTGAACCTACCAGCTCCACCCTAGGAGAAAGATGAGGCCGTCAATATTTATAGCCTTGGGAACCCTAGGGGGCAGTTCTAGTCTGTCCGACAGGCTTTCTATGACTTGCAGTGGGCTCTGTGGCCCTGGGTCTGGTTGGTGTTTTTTTTTAAAGAGTTGACAGAAGCAATTTTAATGAGGTGCTGTGATCAGTGCTCGGCTGCTAATCCAAACAGCTGCTCCACACGGGGTACAACTTGGTAATCTCGTCCCATAGAGATTGCATCCAAGAAAACCACGGGGAGTCTTTCTCTGTCTCTGGAGGTAGCTGTGAGTCAGGACCTATGGCATCTAACAATAGGGTCGGCGATCTTTCCGTGTGTTGCACAGTGCTGGCTTGCTGCTAGGGGTTGGTAGCTATGTCACTAGGATTTAAAATACTAACTTAGTTACCAAAGATGGTCAGGTTTCAGAGGCACTTCCAGACTAAGACTAGGAAGACATGTCTGGTGACCTGCTTCCCACAATTGGCCAACTACAATCTTATAGATCACAACAGAATGTGGTCTAATATAAACCCACTGCCATCAAGGCAATTCTAACTCATACCGACTCTGTGGGGCAGAACGAACAGTTTCTTGGTGGATTTCAGGGCTATAAGTCTTTATAGGAATAGAGAGTCTCATCTTTCTGCCTTGGTGGATTTGAACTTCTGACCTTTTGCTTAGCAGCTTAGCCTTTGACCCACTACACCACCAGTGCTGGACAGTACAGTTGGAAATCACCCAAAAATACACAGTGGCTACAATAGATTTGAACATGAGTGAGCAATTAGACACGGGGCTCTGTTGTGGAACCTTTCTATTGTACATGAGGTTACCAAGAATGCGAGTTAACAGGCTGGAAACTAACAAAAGAAACAACCACAGAGATGGGGATGCAGGACGAGTCTCGGCTAAGCTTTGGCAGCTGAAGTCTAGTCTAGGCAAGTGACTAAGGCAGAGCCCTTGTTGGATGTTAGTGTGAGATCAGTGAGGGGTGGAAAGTAAATGACCTCTGGATACCAGGGCCAGGCAGACCTGGCGAGGGTGGCAAGTCTGTTCAGCTGTTCTGAGCCTCTGTTTCTGCATCTGGGAAATGGGAACTCGATTCTCCTTTCACAGGGTGTGTGGCTGTTATTTAATCTCCTGTCAGCTTGTGAAAGATCGAGTCTAGCCTGCCAATCAGGTCGCAGCTTGATGACCTCATTTGGAGGCGCTACGGAGATGGATAGCTCACTGGAGACCAGACCCAGACAGGCTCTCTCTGCTGACTCCCTGCGAGATGTTCCTGTTGACAAGTCATATGGAGCTGCACTGATAGATCCAGAGCCCTGGAGCTGCAGGAGCCACGTGGAGATCCACACCAGCGCCGAGATCCGTCCACCGCCACTGGATCTACAAGACTTTCCACCCACTGGCCTGTGATCTTCCTGCATCCGGCATTATTGCGTGGCTGCACGAGTCTAAAGAGAAATTTATGGACTAATAGTGGACATATGGGCTAATTTTGGACTTATGGACTTGATCTGAACTGGGCTATTTTCTCAATATACAATTTCTCTTTGATATAAAGCTCTTTCTTATACACAAATGAGTGTCCATGGATTTGTTTCTCTAGTCTACCCAGCCTAGCACAGGGTGTCACGAGGATTAGCACTAACACAAAGGAAGCCATTCATTTTGTTCGGTGACCTTTTGCTCCTGGAACTTCTATGACAGAAGAATTGAGTGGCAGGGAAGCTCTGGCTCCTGGGCTCTGTGCTCCAGGGGCTCTCATAGCAAGGTAGGAGCAGGACTGGAAGTCATAACTGCCCCCCTCCCACACCAATAATGACAATTAAGCAGTTTCCCTTGATCTCGATTATGACTCGATGTAAAGAAGATCTAAATCCTCACAATGGGACCGACAGGGAACATCATGATAAATGGAGAAAAGGTTGAAGTTTTCAAGGATATTTTTCTTGCTTGGATCCACAATCAGTGCTCATGGAAGCAGCAGTCAGGAGATCAAAAGATGGATTTCACTTGCTAATATGCCGCACAGACCTCTCTGGAGAATGGAAGAGCCAGGATATTATTAATTTGAGGATGAAGGTACGCCTTACCCAAGCCATGGTATTTTCCATGGTCTAAGATGCACACGAAAATTGGACACTGAATAAGTACGGCCGAAGAAAAATGGATGCTTTTGAATTGTGGTGCTGGGGAAGAAGACGGGACGTCCCATGGACTCCTCAAAGGACAAACTGATCTGTCTTAAAGGAAGTAGAGCCAGAGGGCACCTTAGAGGCCAGACGGCGAGACTTTGTCTGGCATACTTTGGACATGTGGTCAGGAGAGACCAGTCCCTGCAGAAGGACTTCATGAAGGCCCTCACGGAGGTGGACTGACTGACTCCATGGCTGCCCCAATGGCCTCAAGCACGGGAGCAATTGTGCGGTTGGCACAGAAGCAAGCAGTGTTTCGTTCTGTTGTGCATAGGGTCACTCTGGGTTTGAACTGCCTTGATGGCACCTAACAACAACAACAATCACAACAACAACAACAGCCCATGATTGAATCCCAAATGTTCTTAACCCCTTACTTAGAGGGGATCAAGTCACCAAGCGGGGCATTGAGAAAGCTAGGCTGTCAGATCCCTGATCCCACTCTGTCTTCCAACCAACCACCTCGATGACTCTCTTCTTAGAGTGTCTTTCTGGGTTCCTGAGAATCAGAGACCACTCACATGGGAAGCAGAGTGTGCGTGTGGGGGTGAGGGGTTGGTGGGGGAGGCGGAGGGGCTGCATGAACTGGCAGCCAGAAGGGGTAGATCAGGCACACCCAGAAAGGCAGGGAGAGAGAAGCTACATGATGATCAGGGAGGGGCACCAAGAAGAGTTCAGACTCTGGCCAAGACCACCTGCACCTTGCTTTCTCTACCACCTGTGGAAAGGTGAACGCTCCCATGTCAGCTGGCCTCCAAAGGAAGCGAGAGGCTGGTGGGTACTACCTGTCAGAGGCAGAAGGCTGCAGCGCCAGGAGGGAGGAGGCACTCATCAGAGCCCCGTGGGGTGGGGAATATCCTGTGGGATGGGTTCAGGCTGCAGGGAAAGTCAAACTGGGAAGAAGAGAGTGCTTGGGACAGTGCACAGGTGGCATAAGCTGGGTTTCTTTCTTTTAAAAAAAACACAAACTTTTATTGGGGGCTCTTACATCTCTTATCACAATCCATACATTCCTCCAATGTGTCAAGCACATTTGCACATATGCCACCATCCTCATTTCCAAAGCATTCTCTTCCCACTTGAGCCCCTGATATCAGCTCCCCATTTCTTCCCCCTCCCTCCCTCGCTTACCCTCCCTCACAAACACTTGATAAGTTAAAGATTATTTTTTCCATATCTTATGTTGCCCTCTGTTGCCCCTCACCCACTTTTCCATTGTTTGTCCCCCTGGGAGGGGGGTTATAGTTGATCCCTGTGATCGATTTCCCCTTTCTCTCCCTAACCTCCCCTAATCCTCCTGGTGTCACTAATCTCCTTGTTGCCTCTGAGGGGTTTATCTATCCTGGATTCCCTGTGTTGTGGGCTCTTATCTATAGCAGTGTGCATGCTCTGGCCTAATCTAATTTGTAAGGTAGAATTGAGGTCATGATAGTGGAGTAACGGAAGCACCAGAGAGCTAGAGGAAATCCCTACATGATCCCTGAAGACAAAATGTGTGCATAAGCAAATGTGGTGAAGAAAGCTGATGGTGCCCGGCTATCAAAAGATATAGCGTCTGAGGTCTTAAAGGCTTGAAGATAAACAAGCGGCCATCTAGCTCAGAAGCAACAAAACCCACATGGAAAATCACACCACTCTGTGCGATCATAAGGTATCAATGGGATCAAGTATCAGGCATTTAAGACCCAGAACAAAACCATATGCAAGGTGAATGGGGGTGGGGAGCATGGGGTGGATACCTAATGCCCATCTGTAGACAACTGAACATCCCCTCACAGAAGCTGGGTTTCTTAGCCCATCCTCCAGAGCCGAGTTCTCTCTTTCACTTTCTCTACCCTCCTTGATGTCCCAGCCCCATCACAAGAACCTGCTCCTGCCTGGGTGCATGGTCTGCCTCTGGGTCACCATCTGGGCTGGTTAAGCCAGGGCCTCAGACCCAGGATTGGATCTCTCCTTCTCACATTCTTTCTCCTTCTCAGAGAAGCCTTCCTCTTGTTCTGATCACATTTTTTGGTGTGAGTACCACCTTGGCATTTGGCCAACTTATATTTGTTCTTGGCACGTAGGGTGTCTTCTAACTGAGGTCCAGGAAGGTGTGTCTACATCGTCTGCCTGCCCCGGCTGTCAGAGGAAGACTCTGGCCAGGGATGATGGGCACCCACGATGGAGTTGATCTGGCTCTGCCTGTTCTCTATGTGAGAGACCTGTAATGCCATGCATACGTCAGAGGATCAACGTGTCTTTGGGATGGCACTGGGTTTGTGTGGCCCATCAACACGATTTGGTTTACAACCAGGAACAAAACTATTGCCCAGGCAGGACAATACTGTGCTTATCTGGCTTGCCAGGAAGATGCTGCCTGGGAAGTTTAGGAAGGCCAAGGTAGAGGCAGCTACGAACCCTTGGAAGCTCCAGGTTAGCTGTCAGAGTGGTGGATTACCTAGTAAGCAAGGTAGACACAAGCTTACTTTGCTCTACTAATATGTAGTGAACAATTTCACATTTTCCACCACCATATCAAAGATTCTGCTTCAGATCTGGCTGGCATCTGTGTGTCCCTCAACCTAACAGCGTTTTTATTCAAATTTATAGTCCCCAATGGGATGGAATGCCCTGTAACAGCGTGGTTAAAAGCGTGTGAAACTGGTCCCTCGATTGGTAAATCAGCACACGTTGATTGGATAATCTGCCCCCAGCTGTAAAGAAGGACGTCCCTTAGGCGCGAGTGTGGGAATGAGTGGCCTTGCACACTTGAGGCGTTGCCTTTCTGAGAGACTTAGAAAGAGGTCGGGTCCTCATTTGTCTGGCAAGGTTAATTAAGGCCATGCTTGACAGCGTAGACGTAGATATTTGCATCCTGTGGAGGTGTGGACATTGCTGCCCTCACCGACACAGCCTCAAAGTAGCTCAGTGGAACCAGGGATGGCGGAGATGGACAGCAGCTCTTGCAAGGAGCATGATGGGCCAGAAGAAAAGAGCCACTAAGGAAGGAAGGTCGTTGTGGGAAGGGCAGGTGGCTTAAGAGGCCCCGTTTTGCTGGGTAGATAGATCTCGATTGATCTGATCAGGCTCAGGCCTGGGTCAGGGGAGGGAGGGCTCTGAGGGAGTGGGTCTTGGGTTGGAGTAAGAGGGATAAACAGAAAGAAAGAAGCCACCTTTAAAGACATCCACCAGTCAGGTCAGAGTTCAGAAGATAATTTTTTGGTTCAGATTGCACCATCTTCTCCCCTAAATGTCCCTTGCCTCTCTACACAGGTGGGCTCGTGGGGCCACGTGTCTATTCGAAGAATGTTGGACACCAAGCTGTAGCCAGTCAGATCAGGATGGGACCTTTGGCTCATGCTGTCCAATCAGATGGTCTCTCTTGAGGATCTGGAAGAGGCCAGGGGAGTGAAAGGGGTGATTGGTGGCCCTGCAACCAGGAGGTGAGGTGACTCCATATGGACTAGGTGGTTCTGTTCACTCGGTGACTCCAGGGCTGCATTTCCCCTGCTTCCCACGGATACAGAAAGGCGAAAGAAGGAAGCAGAGGAGATGGAGATGAAGGAGAAGAGAAAGCTAGTTTTCAGAAAGAGGGAAGACCGAAGCAGATTTGCAAGCCACGAGTCTGGACTGAACACAGGCACGGCTGTTGGCGGTGGGGTTCGGTGCCTGGAGCCTGTTCCGACAAGCGGTCTGCGCTATCCTCACAGGTTTTGTTAGCTTTGTTGCCACCGCGGTGTCGGTCCAGCTAATCCAAGGCCGCCTTCTTTTCCGCTGCCCTTCTACTTGACCAAGTATGAGATCCCTTTCCGGGGACTGATCTCTCCTGATCACCTGTCCAAGGTGGGTGAGACAAACTCTCGCGATCCTCACTTGTAAGGAACCTTCTGGATATCCCCCTTCCACGACAGAGTGGCTTGTTCTTCTGGCAGTCAACGGGACTTCCCACATTCTTCCCCAACCCCATCAGTCAACAGCTCAGGAATGGGAGCCTGCACTGCCTGCCTGCTCCTAATGAGAACCCACCGCTTTGTCTCTCTCCCCTTGACTGGGGCTCAGAGGAAGGCCAGCCTTTGGCTCCCCCCCAACACCCTCCCCCCACACACACACATACAGAATCATTCTTTGTTTTCTTTTGCGAGGCCCTGGGTTCGTGTCAGACGTACGCACAACTTGCCGAAGAGCACGTCTTCACCCTGCCTCTGACACCACCCCCCACCTCACCCACACGCACCGGTCCCCTGGGAGCACTCATCTGTTCTGAAAAGTCTGTACTTTTCCACGTCTGTTTGGGGCTGATCTTTACCTCCAGGAATGATGGCCATCCTTAAGTGCCTCAGCGCATGTGTCATCTAATTCCCTCCCTGGGCAGCATCAGGTCCCCACTCCCCGACCCTCCCCCAAGCCCTTTCATACCTGATGCCCTGATGGTGTTGTCTGACACTTACTTGATATTTAAGTCGCCCCTTTCAAAGAGAGAGGCAGTGCGTGTTTCTCTATCAAGTGAAGTCTAGAATCCCTCTTCCGCTCCAATCCTTTCTGGTCCATTCCACACATCTCATCACCATCAGCAATTTCTGTGACAGGTTTCCGGGAAACTTTCCTATAAACGCAAGCCTAGCTCAAGATGGGTGTGCTGTGCACGCGTAATCTGACTCAAGGGCAAGGGTCACATGAGTTTGCCAGTTATCTGTGCATTAGAGATGGGTGTCTAGTGAGTGATTTAACCCAAAGGCAAGCTATATGCACCACATATTAGATATCTTAATTTTTGTGGAAAAAGCATATCCTCTTAATGAAAATATTGCCTGTTGTTTGGTCTTGTATCTGTCATGTTACTTCATTTCTTCTTTCAAATAAAATGTCACTTTGTTTTTCTCTTTGTGTGTGTGTGTGAAAGAGAGTCTCTTTATCCCTCATGATTTATGTATGTATGCATGTATGTATAACATATGCAGTTTATCTTTCCCCATTTGGAAGTCCTGGAAGTGGCTTACCTGAATAACTTTAAACATTATGCTCACATGTCTTTTTTCCTCTTTTTGGTTTATCAATGTTATTCCAAACGCATGGATTCCGCACCACGACAGATGTAGAAATTGGGGCACCTGTGTTTCTCCCTTCATCCTGCTCCCTGCCATGGTTGGTGGCTAGGCTGTTTCTCTTTATCGTGTTTGGATTTAGGAGACAGGTGTGCATTGCCTACCAGCCGCACTATGTCCTGTGAAACAGGGTGTAGTGACCTTTGGAGGTGGTCCAACACCACAGCAAAAGCGACAGGCGCCTGTATCCAGGTGTTCCCATCTCGGTTGCCACTGCTCCTGCTGGAACTCCGGGTAGGGGCTGGAGGAATATAGGCGGTGGCTGCTGTTGCTATTGTTAGGTGCAATCAAGTTGGTTCCGACCCATAGCGACCTTATATACAACAGAGCGAAACAGTGCCTGGTCCTGCGCCACCCTCACCATTGCTCCTGAGCCCAGTGGCTGTTGAGAGGGCGCAGAGGAAGCTGAGTGAGAGGGAGAAAGGAGGGAGGGAGTGGGGAGCACACAGTCCTGCTTAGTGTTCCACTAGCCCGAGCAGCAGGAGCAGCCTGGGCTGCAGCCTCTGCCAGCTTCCTGCCACGGCCAGAGAGGAGACGGCCTCCAGAGCCCCACCCTCTGCCTCACCTGCCTGTACCCCACCCATGGCCCAGAATCAGGGCTTGAGAGTCTTTAAAACCATTAGGAGAAAGAATAAATGAAAGGAGAGCCGCTTTGCCTAAAGCACAAAACAAAACTATCTTAGGAGACCTCAGCTGGGGTGGCGTCCAAACAGATGGTACTGACCCGTCCCTGTGTGCATGTTCTGTTCTGGAACTGCAATCCCCACAGCTGTTTCACTCTGGTTCTGCCTTAGCTCCCCACTCCTGAAGCGAAAGCAGGCGTGTCCTTGGGGGACTGGATCGCATTATCAAGACCCCCTCTCTTCCCAGATGAGCTGACGGGAGCTACGTGTTTTTTTCTGGGAGCCTGCATGCTCATGAGTATTTTTCCTGTTCTTTTGTACACATGAAAGACCATCAGGCAGAATATCCAATTTGGGGACACACTTATTACGTCAAAAATGTGTACACCCGTTGCTGCCATGCCTTTGGCCCCTAAAAGAGAAGTTGGAGGCCCCCTGCTTTTTCCTCTGGAATCTTTTCTGATTTCATTTCCTGATTATTCTCCATCAAGATTTCTTGGTATCTGAAGGCCATTTTTTAAGATTTTTTTTTATTCTGAAGATTCTGGCATTTCTTCAGTTCAGGAAAGTTTTCTTCTATCATTTCTTGGAATGCGTCTCATTTTCACTGTTTGGTCCTTGCTTCAGAGAAGCCTTGTCTGTGTATGTGAATCTCTTTTCCATTTTCTAGATGTCCCTGACTGGAGCAAATGATGTGCACTCAGCCCCTAATCTCAAGACTGGTGATTTGACCCCTCCCCTGGACTCCTGCTTGTGGTTGCAAGGTCAGCAGTTCAAAGCCACCAGTTGCTCTGTGGGAGGGAGAGGAGGCATTCTATTCCCATGAAGAGTGATCATCTTGGAAGCCCACGGGAGCAGTTCTACCCTGTCCTCGAGGGTCCTTCTGAGTTACAATCAACTCGATCGATGGCAGTTAACTTGGTTTGGGTAATGGCACCCCCCAAGAAAGGGCGGGTGCTCGGCTTCCATAGCAACTCCAGTCCAGAGAGCCCTGGGAGGGCCCGGGTCTCTAGGAGTCAGAAATGACTTGATGGGAGTGGGGTTGGTTTGGGTTTCTTACCAAGGGACTTCAAGAACAGTGTGTGGGGAAAGTAGAATGGAATGTTCCCAAGAACGCTTCAGAATTGCACCCCCCCCCCCCCCGCGCCCCCCAACCCCCGCACTATTGTATTTCAATGTTGTTACTGCCTTCCCTTTTGTGCCCTTTTTGAAAAGATCATTCCTCGCTATAGGACTGACTCTGTCTCTGCAGAATCAATTCGGCAGATCGGTTATGCTAAGTTTCCTCTCAGGATGGTTTTCTTATTGGTACGGTCCTTGTTCATTCGCCATTGGCTAGCGTCTGCTTGGTTACCATCTTGCTTCAGGCATGTTTGAGTTAGCTCATTGTTTTCTGGAGGATCTTACAAAGGGGCCGAGGAGGGAACTGGGGCTGCCAGATTTCCTCTTCACAATGTGATCCCTCACACGCTTGCCTCTGGATGCCCCTCTCCCTGGGCTTTCAAACATTCTCCCTAATAGGAGGTCACTGTGGGTCACAAGGGGGTCCCTGTGGCTCCAGGGGCCTCTGATGAGTCATTGGTTGTCTGTGCACCTCTCCTGGATGGCCTACCTCCTCTCTTTGCTGCCTCACTTCTCCCCTAGGACATTTGAACAATAGGAGACATGTCTGAGAAGATACGGGGTATCCACATGGTGCTTCCTTCAATTCTGTCCCTTGTCCTTCTGCTTTGGAGAGCTGAGCCTCAACAGGGGCCCCACTCTACCATGGTGGTACCGAACCTCTACTTCTTGTTTCTCCAGCCCATGATAACTACCAGATTGGGCCTCTGATGGATCCTTTTTCTTACTTTCAAAAAAAGAAACTTTCATTGTCCTCATTTAAATGAAGAAGTTCAGGCTTCGATGAATGTGTCAGGCATGAAGCCAGCTTGTCTTAGTGACAAGAACACGGGATTCGGTCGTGTTTAAATGTAAGCATGATGTAAGTCCCTGCTTCATCTGTGTCAGGGCCCAGTGCATGCGTGCATACGTTCTTAGTCGGCAGGCAGCCTCACACATGGTGATTCAGAGGCCCGGGCATCCTCTGTCTTGCAGCGTCTTGGAATTCTCTGCATCCATTCAGAGAAAAGGGTGGGGAGGGAGAGTTGAGAAGGGACACCCAGTCCTAGCCACCATGGACC
The DNA here is from genome assembly GCF_050624435.1 of Tenrec ecaudatus. NCBI lineage: Eukaryota > Metazoa > Chordata > Mammalia > Afrosoricida > Tenrecidae > Tenrec > Tenrec ecaudatus. Next base: position 17,924,661 of record NC_134535.1, on the reverse strand, counting down.
AGAAGTAGCCCATCTCACTTCCATCTGCGTTCTAGTTATCAGAACTGGTCACGCGGCTCAGCTAGTGAAGACGGGGACTGGGAGATGTGGTCCTTGCCCGGGCAGCCGCTGCCCACTCACCACTCTGTCTTCTGGAAAGACGAGAATAGACTGTGGGGAGCAGCTAAGCCCCACAAACCCATCGCTGTCCCCTGGTTTTACTTGAGGATGGAATGGACTTGCTGTTCTCATTCTTTGCGTTGCTTCCAGTGGGTTGGGGAGAAGGGAGTACAATAAACATCTTTCAACTTGTTTACCAGTCTGCCTTCCCGACTAATCTGGGATCCCCTCTAAACAGGAACAATAACTTGACTGTGTTTACTTTCCCCACGCTCAGCACACCAGAATAACTACTCCACACATGTGGGGTAAAAGAGCCCAAGAAGCCCCATCCCGCCCAGGTGAAACGTATTCTCTCCACCTTCCTCATTCTCAGCTTAATTTTTCTACACACCCCCCACTTCCTCTCTTTAGGGTAGAAGCAACAGGAGGGACTGTTGAGGTGGGCCCATCATTTTTCCTTCCCACACTGGTGTGGCACATGGTTGGTGTCGCCTTGTCTTCGGGACTGAGTCACCCTCTCCCCTCGATGAGATCTGGTTAGCGTCTGGCCAATGGCGCCACAGGCTTCCTGCTGCCAAGCCAACATGTGACCACGCATCTCCTCACAGTGCGGCTGTAAGAGTTGACATTAGGGGAAGAGACGTTCCCTCCACCCAGGGAAATATGCCCCATTGGTAAGGATGCCAGGCACCCTGCTGTTCCAGCCGCTGTTCACGGTCGTGTGCATTAAGGGGGACTGAGGTGTGGATTAAAGATGCAGGAGGAAGCCTAAGCAAGCAGGGAACAAGACCTTCCTCTACCTTCAATACCGTTGACCTAAGTGGGCCACGCTATAAAAACCCCCTTACAGAGGCAAATTGTGATTCAAAGTAAACAATGTCCAGAAAAGACTATCAGTAGAAGACCAGTAAAACAGTGTAGCTAAGAACACAGTTGTTCGACTCCCTGCACAACCGTGTTCAAGTCGTGCTCGGCTGCTTTCCACGGCATGGCCTTGGACAAATCATTACAGTAATGGGAACTCCAGTTTCCTCACATACAAAACGAAGGCAATAAGGCCTACCTAATGTGCTCCAGGAGAGATCTCAAAAAAAAAAATTTTTTTTTAAATAATGAATGTGAGGCCATTCCTCTTTAACTTTTCATTGCGGGTAGGTTGTAGATTGAATTCTGCTCCCCCAGAAGCTGTCAACTTGCTGGGGCTGTGATGCTCAGTGGTTTGATATAACTTGGCAAGTATGTAAGGCCTGAATCATCTCCCATGGTCTGATCTGATTGGTCGCATCATCAGTTGTAAAGCTATGCCCTTACTCGTGTCACAGTCCTTGATCCCCTGTAGGGAGACTTTCCCTGGGGTGTGACTTACATCAATGTTATTTACACGAGATGAAAGAAGAGAGCAGAGAAAGAGAGGTGCGACTAACATCAAGGAAGAAGAGCTGGGAGCAGAGCATGACCTTTGGACCCAGGGCCCCTTCACCGAGCACTTCGTAGGAGAAGATTTATGCTACGACACACAGAGATCTCAAAGGCATAGTAGGCCCACAGATGTTGGATGGCGACAAGAAGAATCAAAGCCTTCCCTTAGAGCTGGCTCGCTGGATTTGGACTTCTAACCTCCTGTAGTATGGGAAGATCCATTTCTGCTTGTTAAAACCAGTCACTTGTGGCATTCTTGTTATGCCAGATAACTCGGACATCTGGCATCGTACACCACAGCACTGTCTAACCGAAAATGGCTAGTACCAGTTCATTCCAGCACAGGAATGCCTAGGCTATCGAGCCTCAGGTATCCCATTTCACTTTTTAACAACTTCTCATTTTTCTCAGTTCAGACTTCCTATGTTCTGTGTTCTGATTACTAACGAATGTGTGCCGTTGTTTCTCCCCAGTGTGAGTTGTACCACATCAGAAAATAGGGATCCCCCAACGCTGACTCTACCCACGCCCGCGAGTTGACTACCTCAAGGAGGCAGCTCTTCCCCGGTTCTCTCTGCGTGGCTTCCAACGAGAGACTCATCTTCTGGCACACCAGCAGACACTGTTCTGCGGCTCATCCTCAAGGCTTCGCTGTCCGATTTTTTCACAAGTGAATTAGCAGGTGATCTTCCTCTGGGAGCTCACCTGTCCACCTTTGGAGCTTTTAAAATATCAGCGCTATCGCTTATCGCATTTGGGCCACACACAAGCCACCACAGTACAGCCAACTGACAGATGAGTGCCAACTGACGCCAACAATGTGAATAAAGCAGAGAGGGTCAGAAGGGCCATTGATCAGATTCATGGGTCACAAACCCTTGTAGGTCAAAGTGTTACAGTTGTTTGCTATACATCATTACTGTGGCAGTAAATAAGAAATTTACTGTTTTGGTTTTAAGTCTACCAGGATATAGGGCTTGACATCTCTTGATAGTCTTCAGAAAATATCCACCCAGTAGAGTAATGATGTTTCAAAAGGTAGCCTGAAAAAATGCATCAGTTCACCAGTCTCTACTGACCACAGCATCCCTCCCTGGCTTCTCGGCCTGAGATTCTAATGACGACTTGGCCTTCATTCTAGCTCCTAGGGAGCCAAATGCTGCCAACTTGTCTTCCCTTCTCCTCACCTGCTCAACCCTTCCCTAAAAATCTCTCACTCTTACTTTCTTCCACAGATCCAACCTTTTCCTCTATCCAAGCACTCAGATAAATCCTTCAGTTAAGAAGCCCACTTTTCTTAGACGGCAGGGCTTTATAAGTAACAATAATATTTGTTTTTCATCAATAGACAGTCTCTTGAGGGCAATTTTGATGGTGTATTTTCAGTTCTGTTATCCTTAGTACCTAGCAAAACTCTTGGCTCATTTTAGGCATTTACTGAATGGGTTTGGAAACATATTATTATTTGTGTTAGACAGGGTTCTCTAGAGAAACAAAACCAGGACACTAATAATTTTGTATATATTTATATAGATAGATAGATACATAAGAAACAGTTAATTAATCTATAGCGCAGTACAAATGGCTCAGAGCAACTCACTTCCATGAGACAGCTAGTACACCTGCAGGCCTTCAAGTCTTGAGGACCTCCGGTAGTCCTCTGTGAAGCAGTTCAGGCTCTCCGGCCACAGGCAGCAAACAGCAAGCAAGTCACCAAACAGTCAGCCAGATGACAGGGTCCAACGGTCCTCAGCTCAAGAGATGTACCTTCCAGTGGTGTGGTGAAGCGGACCTTGAAGGAACTTCAAGTTACAGCGACACAGTCCATGGGTTAGGTGTCCCACAGGTAGTGTAGCTTGCAAATGGAGGCACAGAACAAGCAAGGCAGCCGCATACTGGTCCGACGATCAAAGAGCAAGAGAGAGAGAGGCGAGGCTTGTGGAGCCATTTATCTCTCCACCCTTCAACTAATCTCACATGTGTTCATTGGCCACGTTGGCACAACAAACCTACCTATCACATTATTGAACGAACTTTAAATTATCCATACTTTTAGTACCCCTCTTTGGTGGGTACCCGAGAGCTAACCACTGTATACCAAACCCAACCGCCTGCCATCAAGTCGATTCCAGCTCGCAAAAAAAATGACCCTGTCGAGGATTTTCAAGGTTTTGTATAGCTTTATGAGGGCAGGCAGTCTCGTCTTTCTTCCAAGAAGTGGCTGGTGGGTTTGAAGCACCAGTCTTGCAGTGAACAGCCCAACACTTTGCTGACCGGTGCCACCAGTACAACTGTAGAGGGTCAATAGTTACCCTTTCTGTAACTTGAGGAAGATGGGCAACAGTAGACTTTTGCACACACCCAGTGATTTGTGACAGGGAAGATGAATAATGTCGTTAAGATGCTGAAGTGACATGGTCTCCATTTATGAGGCTCCAAAGATCATCGAGGCCCAAGGTCACAAACCATTAAGAGGCCAACTGGAGACAAACATCTGAATCTCTTTCTCCACTGAACCAGACACTCAGGCTTGGCAGCAAGATACTCTGAAACTTGGCCTTGGTTCGTTCACACACAGCTTGGCCCTGGGTTTCCAATGAGCTTGGCGGGGCGCACTGACAAAGTTGGCCCAGAAAGACTTTAGAACAATACCCAAACTTGGCAGTGCCCCAAAAGAGAGGACTTGTTTGGGAGGGGGGTGGGTGCTTTACCTGCCTGGAGCAGAGCAGTGTGTAGACAGTCCCTGACATGTGATTGAAGTTGGTTCTGACAATTTAGAGCTCCTCGTGGGCCACCGGCTTTCCCTGAGCCAAGGCCCTGCTGGGCTCAGTTCAGGAGCGAGGCGACTGCCAATGGGCAGGGAGGTTCAGCATTCCACCCTTGGTCTTTTAATCCCTCTGTGCAGGAATTACCACTGTAGAGACAGCCGAGTGTACAGAGACAGGATGTGGTGCCAAAGAGAGGAGTTAGTGGAGAAACGGCGACTTTGATGGAACCTTTGTGGATTGTGTGGACCTGGGGTCTAGTTTAGGTTCAACCACAGACTGACTCACAGTGTGTCCTGAAGCAAGTCACCCCCCTTCCTAGTATTTCCGTCTCTTCATCTTTAAAAATTGAGGCTGATTATCTATCAATAGATCAGTGACCAATAGATAGTTTAGATAGATAGGTAAAGATTATCTATCTATCTATCTATCTATCTATCTATCTATCTATCTATCTATCTATCATCTACAAGGTTGCTTTCAGGGCAAAGCTAGAAGATTGGAAGAATTATTTGAGTTGTGAAGTTCAAGATGGAATTTTTGTCCTTCATCCACTAGGCCTCTCTTGATGTCACGGCACAGATTTCTGTACATCTGTAGACAATAGGATGTCTGCCTGAGGGGGACATCAGAGAGTCCATCTCTGAATTCTATGATAGGAGTTTAAACACCCTGAGGCTGTAGGTCTGTGAATTGTACCACCCAGCACATACAGTTCCGCCGAATGGCAGGAATGGAAGGATACGTCTAGATTAGGGATTCCAATATCTTCAGTGTCGAGGAGCCCTGGGAGTCAGGGAGGAGAATTGACGTTATCAACTCTGTACAGTGAATCTCAGGGGCAGAATTCAGATGCTCTGAACTCCCCTCCTGCTGTCCACACCCTCCCCTGGCCCTCACCACACACCTGAACAAAGCTTTTTCTAACCACTGGAATTTTCTACCTGAAATTTTTTATGTTGTTATTGCTAGATGCCATCAAATTGGTTCCAACTCCTAGAAACCCGGCACATAATAGAATGAAACACTGCCCGGGCCCGGGTCATCCTCACCAGTGTGGTTCTTTCTGAGCCCTTGGATGTAGCCCTCTCACGGAGGGGTCTCCTCAGAAATGTTATACAAGTCCTCTGTGTTCCAAGGCTTTTTAATGCTCACTCTTCTAAAGCAGGCTTTGTCTGCTTTGTCCTTTGGGGTAACTTCTAGAGATTTGCTCAGAGTTTGACCAGGAAGACCATCAGAGCCTTAGGCGTCTGTGAAATCGGTGTAATTCCAAAGACCGAAGTATCCCTTGGGAGATCTGGAAAATCTCCCCAAGCAGCCTCAGTCTTGGATGATAGCCATCTGGAAGGGATGGAGCCGCCCTCATGACTGGTCCCCAACCCAGCTTGAGGAAAGCACTTCTGAGTTGACATAACACAAGCCCTATCATGAACAAGGGAGGCGCATGGCTCTCTAAGATGACTCACATGCTGACTTGAAAAGTCTGTCTACAACCAAAAAAACAAACTAGAACAATAAAACACGCAGGCAACTCGTTACACTACTAGGAGAAACTCAGAGAACAATAACTCAGAACAATGAGAGTCATTGCCATCGAGAATTTTAGTTCCTCTTCGGAAGGATTCACTGCTATGGAGATTGCCTTTCTACCACTAAACAAGCCGACAACTTGGGAAAACACTGATGTTCACGTAGGAAACAAGCAAGGTGACCCCTAAGATCACCCATCAGAGTGTCGCTTGTAGCCAGCAAGCACAGCCACGGGGAGCTGCACCAGAACATGGTGGCTGAATTGCGTTTAGGAGACCGAGATTGAAGTTTAGGGAGGCTGAGTCAGTTCGACTTTGTGGACATCACACTGGAGAAGAGGCAATTACAGAAAGAGTGCGAGATTCCAAGATTTTCAGAGAGGTCCCTTGAGTTTTTGTTTTTTTTTACTAAACACATATTTGTGGATACCTACCTAAGAAGAAGCTCCCTGACCCTGCAGGAAGATACACAGCAAAGCCGTAGGCTGGACAATTACTAGAGCTCATGCAAAAATGAGAATAAGTTGCTTTTCCACCAGCCAAGTGAAGACATGCTGCAATTCAGAGGCACTGAGTAGTGTCCTCAAGAGGGTTATGTATGGGAATGAAATTAGTTCCACAAGAAGGACTTTTCTGAATATGCCAAAATGGTACCACAAGCTACTTAGCTATTCACAGGGACAAAATTCAACACCGTATAAATAGATACAATATAATCCAATAACCAAAAGCATAAAAAATCCACCAGGTCCAGGTTCCAGTAAAAAATAACCAGGCATGCAAGGAATCAAGGGAATATGATGTATCGCCAGGAGAAAAATAAAGACTAGAAACAGAATCAGATGCCAGAGATGTGGCACTAGAAGGCAAGAACCATGGTGGTACACATAATTTCATGTCAACTTGCTAAACAGGTTACAGGGGTAGAGTCTAGCCTGTCAATCTGGTCATAGCCAACCACACCTCTGTGTGGGCGTGGCCTTCTCCTGTGGATTCTGGGAACTCCTGTCTTCCTCCCTGAAGGAGGGACACACACTCTCACTCTGCTTTGTCTTCCTGTTGACAAGGCACATGGATCTATGCTGACGGAGCTAGAGCCCTGGAGCTGGAGGAGCCACATGGAGACCTATGCCAGTGCTGAGATGCTTCCACCCACTGGTCTGTGATCTTCCTGCATTCTGCATCATTGCATGTGTTGTGTGAGTCAGAAGAGGAATTTATAGACTGGTATGGGACATATGGGCTAATATTGGACTTATGGACTTGATCTGGACTGGGCTTTGATGTTTTCTTCATACACAATTACTCTTTGATATAAAGCTCCTTCTTATACACACATGAGACTCCCTGGATTTGTTTCTCTAATATACCCAGAATAACACAACCATAAAAAAGTTAATAAATAAATATGCTTAAGAATATAAAGAATTGAAAAACAGAGACAGCGGGGGAAAAGAATCTAAAGAGTTAGCCAAGAAGGAAGTGATAAGGAAAACATCTGAAGTTGTTAACAGGATGCACAGAGGTTCTAGACATAAAAAACAAATATGTAAAATAGGAAATACACCAAATGAGATTAACAGCAGAGTGGATGGCATAAAAGAAAAAATTAATGAATTTGAAGACACAGAAATAAAATCTATCCAAAATAAAGCAGAGGGTGGAAAATACCGTATATACTCGAGTATAAGCTGACCTGAATATCAGCTGAGGCACCTAATTTTACCACAAAAACTGCATTAGAAATGTGCTGGAAAAAAAAACACGGCTTTTACATGAGTATATATGGTAACTGAAACAAAGAAGGAAGAGGAGGAGGAGGAAGAGGACAAGGCATCAGTGAGCCATGGGCAATATCAAGCAATCTAACAGATGTGAGCCCCAGAAAAAGGGAGAGAGGGGGCATCTGAAAATATATTTTAAATGAACGAATAAGACTTCTGGCACAATGGCAAACTAGACAGACAAGTTACTCAAATCCTCTACAACGAAGACATGAACCAGATATGGTTGATAATTCTGGGACACTGAGCTTCAGAGGAAAGGGTAAAGACGTGGATCTACGCAGACAAGAAGAAACGGAACGAGTAGAGTGAACAAGGACCCCAACACAATGGTCACTGGTCACCTGGTCTGAGCAGAAGTGGCCATTATGCACTTTTGCAGGCACCCTGCACCCTAACAGATGTGGCCTCAGCCTCGCACAGCCCAGCAGCAACTCTACAGAGCAGTCACACTGCCTCCAGCCACTTCCTAGGCTAACAAGAACATTGTCCCGGACTGGACATCATTCATTCCCCACAGTCTCTGTATCAGTTTCCTGCCCCACCCACCCACACATCTCTATGGCTGAGAGGTTCACCACCTAGGTGTCCCAACACTTAAGTCTTTCCCTTTTTATTTTTTTTCCTTTTCTTTCCTTTCCCTCTGATTTTCTTTCTTTATTCCATTCTACCCCTTTCCTCCCTTCCTAGCTTCCCCCTCCCTTTGCTTTTCCTTATTGTTTAAAAAAAATTGATTTTCTTTATTTGTTGGCTTTTTTACCTCTCTTGATGGCCTCTTTCTTTGTTTTGCTCCTTCTTGTTTCTCATCCCCTCTACCATCCTACCTGTTGAGAGACAGCGATGGTACCCACACTGCCCAGTCACATCCACACCTCCTGCAGCATCTCCCATCGGGTGAAAGCCACACCCGCTCCTTCACCACTTGATAGATAGCAGCAACACGAGCGGAACTCACAAACAGTGAACAAAGAACCGTGCGTACACTCCCATCCTCTATCACACCCACAAGGACACAAGTCGTGAGTGCCTGTAATGCGGCAAAGCTAACAAGCAGAGTAGCACCCTCACCCTATTCATATATATCAAAACACGATAAAGCAATCTCCTCTTATTTCTCCTCCCCTCAAAAGCTCACACATACACAAACACCTGGGCAAAGCACACCAACATACAACCACCAAGTAACTATACGGACAGCAAACACCATATTGTCTTGGAGATAATCGACAACCTCAGTTCACACAAAGAAACAAGACAGAATGGCTCAAACAAGTGAATGAAATACAGGGCCATAAAATATTCCTGAGGAAGAAATGGTATTGCAACTACCCAAGGAATTCAAAAGAATGATATTTCAGTACCTTCAGTGGATTGAGAGATAGAGCAAGGAAAATACTGACAAAACACTAGAGGGATTCAGGAAAACATTACCTGGATAAACTGACAAAATACATTAGTAAAAAATTCAAAACCATACAAGAAAAGCAAATGGAAATCCAGATGATAAATACTAAGTTCAGAAATAGATTAAAGAACAAAGGAATTAAATTGAACCAGTGGAAGATAGAACAAGTGAAATTGAAGACAAATCACAATATTAACATGTTAGAAGAACCATCGGGAAAAAAGAAGAAAAAAAAACCAAAGCCTCAGAATTATGTGGGACTTGATCATGAGGAATAACTTTCATGTGACCAGAATTCCAGAAGAGGAAGTGACCAAAAAAAAAAAAAAACAGAAAGAAAAAAATCTCCTTTGAGAAAATTATCAATTGGTTTGAATAAAACTTACTGAATATCATGAAGGACCAAAAATAATTTTTAAATGCATTTAAGAAGCTTCATGAAACCAAAGCAAAATAAATCCCCAAAGAAAATCGCCAAGCCAGATCATTATCTAATTTTCCAAAACCAAAGATTGAAAAAAGAATCCTGAAGGAGTTTAGAAAAAAATGAAATACTACCTACATAGGAGAACCAGTAAAACCACACTCTGAGCATTCAGGGAGCAATGTTATGAAAACTTCTTAGAACCAAACACCTTGAGCGAATGAGTCAATGGGTTGGGGACTGAGGATCACGTCTTGGGAGACATGAAGGTCAACTGGCACAAGATAGTCCCCAAAGACAATGTTCTGACTGGGGTCCTGAAAGCTTATGAGTAACTAAGGTATAATTGTTGGTCTTTCTCTGATGAACAGAAGAGTAAAGGCACATGGCAACGAGAACTCCACTGGACTAATGGAACCTGCGAACCCTGGATTCTTAGTCTCCGTGACCATGAAACCAGAGGAACTAGATGATGCTCAGCTATCATGACTAACTCTTCTGAAAGGGATAACATTAAAAAATCCTGGATAATATGAAAGAAAAATGTGGACCCAAACTCAAATGGTGAAAAAGACTAGGTTTACTAGTTGGATAGAGGCTGATGGAACCCCTAAGATTATGTCCCCCGTAGTCACCCTTCATCCTGGAACCGAACTCATCCCCTCTGCCCAGCTTTCAGCCAAAGAATAGACAGGCTTATAAGCTCAACGCCGCCACCATTCCATAGAGCAATTGACCATCAGAGATCCAAGCAACAAGGTTTTCCCAGGGAAAAAGCTCCGAAGGCAGGAAGGGTGGGGAGGGAAAAGAAGAATGGAAACAGGAAACACAGGAGGAAGTGGGAAGAGCAATGCTGCATTGTAGAGACTGCAATCAATGACATGAAACAAAAGGTGTATGAATTGTTGAATAGAACACTGATCTAATTTGTAAATCGTCACTCATTTAAAGCTTAAAAAACATAATCCTCTAATGATATTGCATATCTGTATCATACAATACAAAAGCTTTACAAATACCCCAAAAATGTATGATGAAAAAATTTCTAAAATGAGAGGACATGTTGCCCCAAATAGAAAACATAAGAAAAACCATTCCAATGTTTATATATATAACATATATACTCAAGTATCAGCCGACCCGAATATAAGACAAGGCACCTAATTTTACCACAAAAACCTGGGGAACCTTATTGACTCGAGTCTAAGCCTAGGGTGGGAAATGCAGCAGCTACTGGTAAATTTCAAAATAAAAATAGATACCAATAAAATTACATTAATTGAGGCATCAGTAGGTTAAATGATTTTGAATATTTATTTCAAAGAAAAACAGTAAACTAGCTCTGTAAGTGGAAAAGAGGGTCAACAAAAGAAATATGGAATTAACAATAACTATACACGCATGCACTACATTACTACACACACTGCCTTACTGCATGTGCACAATGCAGCTTCTATCCTTTGAGCCTAACACAGGCTGATGATATTCCAGAATGTGATGACATGACTGTTCGCACAGAGCAGCCTGTGTTAGGGCTCTTACTATACACACCGTGTTGTGTGTGCACCGTGTTACTGCATGTGCTGTGTTACTGCATATGCAGCATTACTATATATATGGATGGGAAGTGCCGACACAGCACATGCTACAACATGGTGCGTACACAATGCGGTGTGTCTAGTATGAGCCCTAACACAGGCTGCTCTATGCAAGGACAGTCAACACTGGGTCCAGATAGGGGTTAATAAGAAAATAAAAAATAAAATATAGCCGACTAAGTACTGTAAATAAACCTACTGTATATCCAAGATCAGGGATATACCAGTACATGTGTTCAGTGATGCTTGGGTGGAACAAGGGGGCGTGACCAAGCAGGGCTAAGACTGTAAAGGCTACGTCATTGGTCACAGCCCTAGAGAAGAGCGGCAGCATCGACATTCATCTGACCAGGATGCGGTGCGCCCCAGGCACCAGCACACAGAAGCGGGCAGGTTCCTGCCCAGTGCGGCACGACCAACACAGAGGCTGCCAGCGTGCAGTAGAAGAGAAGAGCGGTGATATCAGCAGTCATCGGACCACTCAAAGAGGCTGCAGATGCCGGCAGATGAGCCAGAGAGACCGGAGAACACCTGCACTGCACCGGAGAACAGGTGAGTGGGACCCTCACTCGAGTATAAGTGGAGGGGGGCTTTTACAGCATGAAGAATGTGCTGAAAAACTCGGTTTATACAGGAGTATATAGGATATATATATATATATATGTATGTGTGTGTGTGTATACACACATATATATTCCCCCCAATGATGTTACAATAAAATTATAAACCGACAGTGATAAGGAAGATATAATTAGGCCTCCCACATAAGAACTACAGCCAAGTTATGTGTCATAGATGCTATATTGTGTTCGATGCTGTTGAGTCAGTTCCCGCTCATCGTCATAGCAACCCTATGTACAACAGAACAAACCGTTGCCTGGCTCTGCAGCATCCTCACGATTGGCAGTGTATTTTAGCCCATCGTGGCAGCCACCCTGCCAGCTCATGTCATTGAGGCTCTCCCTCTTTTCCATTGATCTTCACTTCACCAAAAGACCACCAAACCACCAGGAGCCTTGTTGCCGGAGAAAGATGATGCTTTCTATTCCAGCAGAGAGTTCCAGAAACTCACAGGGCAGTTCTACCCTGTCTCCAGGGTCACTATGAATAGGCATTGACTTGATGGCAGCGAGTTTGGGTGTTTTTAAAAAAATTTTTATGGATACTTTACCAAGCATCATGGCCTTCTCCAAAGACTGGTGTCAAAGAACGAGGTAGGTCGTGATATAGTGGACATTACTGTTACGTGTTGAAACAAAAAACAATCCAACTAGAATTTGATTATCATGGTTAGTGGCCGTGAAGTCTGCGCCTGACTCTCAGTGAGCCTGAACACAGCAGAACAAAGCCTTTCCCAGCACTGCACCGTCCCCACACTCAGCTGCCGGTCAGGTCATGGTGATCACAGGCGTTCAGTGACTGATTTTCAGAAGTAGCTCATAAGATCTTTCTTTCTAGTCAGCATTAGTCCGAGAGTTTCGCTGAACCCCACTAGCGATCAACTCAATGGCAACTTTTGTGTGTGTGTATGTGTGTTACTTTTATAATAATAATAATCAATAATAATAGATGAATACCTGAATGAATGAAAATTCCCAGGCTCAGACTCTCTCAAATGGTGCAAACTTAGCTAGCCCATGAGCAGATGTGGACATATGTCTCAGCTGTCCCAGGGGTTGTGGGTACTGGTCACCCAGTAGACCAGAGACTCCTGTCAGCTACGTCAGGAAATCCCCAAGCGTGAACTTTAGGCATCTCCTCCCCACTAGACCTCAACTTGCCATCACTGGTGATTTGTGTGGGCTGCAACGTGTGGGCCTTAGGCATTTCCCGAACACCCTTGCTCAGAATCATCACCCCATGCTCAGACATCCATACAGTCAAGTCTGCTTTGTTTGGGGACATGGTACTAGATGGGTTGTGCAGGACATTGGCCTTAACTTAATCAGGGTTAGTTGGTTGGTTGGCTGGTTGATTGGCTGGTTGGTTAGCTATAAATCAAGGTAAGTATTTTACCTTCCTGAGATGAATCTCCTCTGCTTGGACTAACAGTTAGCCGTTCAAAACCCCAGCTGCTCCAAGGAAGAAAGACGAGGCTTCCTACTTCCTTAAAGATTCACAGTCTTGGACATTCACACAGGCAGTTCTGTCCTGCCCAATTGTAACAGCAAAACCGTGACTCGGGATGAGCAGGAAGCACTCTTGGAGAACTCGAAAGAGGGAAACGTTATGAGGCTGTGACCCAGAGGAACCAGCGTTCTGGAAGATCTGGGCCCTGAATGTCGGAGGGCATAGCTTTCATACTTCATCTGCGTGAGTAAGGCCGCAGAAGCGGAATGGGCAGGGGTTTCTGTGCCGATGCAGTTGGTTAGTGAAGAGGGGAGGGGGTCATGGGAAGGGTGTGTTCTGAGAATGAGTAAGTGCATGGGGTGTGGCAGTGTGTTCCGCTTCTTTTCCAAAGGTTAAAATTCCCTTCTAGGATTTTCCTTATACGATAGGGTTACTGTGAGTCAGCCTCACCCTGATGGCAGTGAGTTTGAACTTCGCTTTAGGTGCAGTTGCTCTGTAAGTGAAAACAGTGTGTAACATAGACTGATAGTCCACACTCGCCACTTCTCTGCAGCACTGTCCTGTCGCTCTGATTGAGAGCGAACAGATGCTCTGCTGAGGATATTCCTAGAGAGACACGAGAGCTCAGTCGTCACATCTGAAAAGTGGATTCTTATGACAGAGGCATGATGAAAAACAAGCAGGACAATCCTCATCGCGTCCACTCGGACTCCCGGTGACCCCGTGTGTGTCAGAGTAGAAGGGTGTTTCTTAGGGTTTCCCGTGGCTGATTTTTTGCAAGTCGATCGCCAGGCCTTTCTTCCAAGGGACCTCTGAGTATACTACAACCTCCAACCTTTCCCTTTCAATGGGGGGTGTTCACCGTTTGTACCACCCAGGGACTCCCGGTGTGTGAGAGACCGTGATGTGTAACTGGAACGGACTTTCCTAAGAATAGAGTAATTTCAGGAATGTGTGGAGTGCCTCATGTGGGGCAGGCGTGGGCATTCCCTGCATGGGAGTGGGGGTGGGAGGACGGGTAGGGGCAGTCAGCAGGACTGAGGGAGAATATTTGTGGCTGTCATGCTGTAGAAATGCTGGTGCGTGGGGATCATAAAAAGCAGCCTGGATTTTAGTCAGCTCTATCATTGCTTCGGAAGCGGAGGCAGTCCTTCCGCGCCTGCGCTGCGGTGGCCACGCCCCTCACCGTGCCACGGAGGGCAAGCACTGCAGAAGACAACTTCAGAGAGGTCACTTAATATTCGGGTCAACCTGTGAGGGAGGTGCCATTTTCCTAGCCTTTTCCCCTCCCCCCAGACAAGGAAACCGAGGTCTGGTTTAATATTTGCAGGTCACCCATCTAGAGTTTCCATGATCGAAACCCAGCTCTTCCAGCCTCTGTCCGGGCACACATGTCTCTGGGTGGGTGGGGTGAGTGGGTAGGGATGTTGGGGATCCTCTCTGATGGTGTGGAGAGAGTGTTGTCCTAACCAAGTTTGGGCCTTGGAGGTTCAGGGTAATTTCTTTCTTCTTCTTCTAAATCATTTTATTGGGGGCTCGTACAACTCTTATCACAATCCATACATCCATCCATTGTGTGTCAAGCGCATCTGTACATTTGTTGCCCTCATCATTCTCAAACCATTTTTTTTCTACTTGAGCCCTTGGTATCAGTTCATTTTTTCCTCTCCCAGCCCCACCCTCCCTCCTTCACGAACCCTTGATAATTTATAAATTATTATTTTTTCATGTCTTACACTGACCACTGTCTCCCTTCACCCACTTTTCTGTTGTCCATCCCCCAGGGAGGGGGTTAGATGTAGATCATTGTGATCAGTTCTCCCTTTCTCCCCCACCTTCCTCTTACCCTCCTGGTATGGCTACTCTCATTATTGGTCCTGAGGGCTTTTCCAGCTCTTATCTGTACTCGTGTACATGCTCTGGTCTAGCTGGATTTGTAAGGTACAATTGGGGTCATGATAGTGGCAGGGAGGAAGCATTGAAGAACTATAGGAAAGTTGTGTGTTTCATTGGTGCTATACTGTGCCCTGACTGGCTCATCTCCTCCCCATGACCCTTCTGTCGGGTATGTCCAATTGTCTACAGATGGGCTTTGAGTCTCCACTCCACACTGCCCCTCATTCACAATGATATGATTTTTTCGTTCTGGGTCTTTGATGCCTGATACCTCATCCCACCGACATCTCATGGTCACACAGGCTGGTGTGCTTCTTCCATATGGGCTTTGCTGCTTCTCAACTACATGGCCACTTGTTTATCTTCAAGCCTTTAAGACCCCAGATGCTGTATCTTTGGATAGCCTGGCACTCTGGTATTTTCTATAAATGCCTCTGAGCTGTTCACATCACAACTGGACCTGCCTCGTAGGGTCTAAGCGAGTGAGGATGAGGATGAAAATTGTGAAATGAACCCATCTTCCACACCCGCAATGCTGTAGTACACTGCTTCAAAGGTTAAACTCCTTTGGTTTCTCTGAATATTTTATAGGGAACCGTTATTATTTTTAGGAGCCCTGGTATTGTAAAGGGGCACTGAACAGCAGTTTGAAACCACCAGCCACTCTGTGAAAGAAAAGAGAGGCTCTCTACTGTCAGGAGTTACAGTCTTGACACAGGGGCAGTTCTACCCTGTCCTATCACTCCATGAGTGATTTTTAATGATTATTTTTCTATTTGGAATTCTTTGAATTTTTTTAAGAGACTTAGTATGCTGCTCCAATGAACCGGTGAAATAGTGTTGAGGTAGTTAGTTTATTGTGCCAACCTGCCAGGTAAACACATATGGGGTTAATTGAAGGGTGGAGGGATAAATGGCTCAGTGAGCCTCATCTTTCTAGTTCTCGGGTCTCTTGCTTTCTGATGGTCCGACTAGGGTGTAGCTGCCTTAGCCAGTTCCTTGCTTTAGCTGGCAAGGCTCACTTCCTACAAGACATCCCCGAGGAGAAGCCACATGGACCTACCCCGATGCAGCCCTGGGTGCTGGAGCACCCATGTGGAGACCTCTGCCAGGGCTGAGATGCTTATACATTCACTGACTCAGCTTTCCTCCTGCAGTCTGCATCATGGCATCTGTTTTGTGAGATGGACGAGGACTTTGTGGTGTTGGACATACGGGTTAATGTTGGACTTGTGGGCTTGGGCAGCACTGGGTTGGGATGTTTTCTTGATGCACACTTAACCTTTATACAAAACTCTCTCTTATACATGAGTTTCTGTGGGTTTGTTTCTCTAAAGTACCCCGACTAATACAAGTGTCTTCCTTCCCCACTCCCCCATCCCACCCCCTACCCTCCATAAAAGCTTCTGAGGCAAGAACTGGAGTCGATTTTGCTCTTTGTCATAGCCACCCCTCTCTTGACCCTTTCGCATCTCTACAAGAGAAGGAGGACCATGTCCTCCACACCCCCAGGGGGCAGATCCGCCCCGAAAAGGAGCAAGATGCACTCTGTTGCCCTTGGAGACCCAGGCAGAAGACGGTCCACTCACAGGTCCCGAAGCAAGCCATTTCCTAGTGTGGACAGCTTGGGCTGAGCAACTGCTTCACGCTGAAGGAATTTTACCACAGAATACACAGTGGCTTTGGGTGGTGTGGAAGAGGGAAGCCCCAGGCTTTGCTGGGCCATGACGGGACGTGGACGAGCTCCTGTCACGTAGGAGTCACAGAGGAGCTGAGCTCCCAGGGCAGCGTGGCTTCCCCCACACCATGTTTGGAGTCAATAGGCCTCCTGGGAAATGTCCCAGCTGTGGCTTCACTCCGTGTCCTGAGGGGAAATGGCTTCTCACAGGCCCTTCCAGGTCCAGAAGGAATGGTCTAACTACTGGTCATCCAGCCTCCAAATCCTTCTTTGCCTTCATTCCACTGATCTCGGGATTCTTGTGGGAATTCTGAGGAGTGACTTGAACCAGTTATAGGAACCGACTGTTCAGCTGGATGAACCCTAGACCAAACCACAGTATTAATTTCCTGGAAACGTAATCCAAATGGAATCAAGGTTGTTTTTGTTTTTAAATGAAACAGAACCCAAGTGGACCAACTGGGACCGGGCTCAAGCCTTAGTGGGTTCGAAAATGAATGAACTGGAACAAAATGGGGAGACAAAAATACACCGCTAATTAAAACATAAGCTCATCAGGTTTGTCAGACCAGCCTGTTTTCAATATGTTTTTTAAAAAAAAACTGGGGAAAATCCAAATATAAAAAGAATGACTACGTATTAAAAGCATTCAGAAAGAAAAATAAAAAGAGTTTAAAGATATAGCAGAATAACATCTGCAATCCTACCACTAGGATAGCTCCATAATGTTTTTCTATGTGTGCGCGTGCGTGCACAAGGGGATTCAGAAATTCAAGGAAACAATGCGTTATCTGTTCAGGCCATTTTTTCCATGAACTTTTTGAAGCTCTCTTGGGCATGATCACACTACACAGACTACTTTTTTCTTGTTGTGGAGAATGTCTCGTGGAAATGTTCTGTGTCAACCACCCCATTATTTTCAGTGGGTGCAGAGAATTCCCGGGAATATATCCCGGCTCCTATCATCAATCCTCCATTGGTATTTATTTAGATTACAGTCACTACTTTACTTTTACAAATAATGCTTCAGGGCTCTGCGCACCAATCTTAGTACCCTGGATTAAGGGCTAGGATGTCAATCACAAGAGCCCCCGTGCTGAGTTTTGCTGTGGCTGATGGGACCAAGACTGGACACCTGGACCAAGGAAGGCCAATAACGTGGCGCAAAGAACTGATCTGAGCCAATCAGATTTCTTCTCTTGAGAAATAGCTTTAGGGATCTAGAAAGAATGGGCAGGTCAGGGGTGGGAAATAGTCCAGAAGGTTAATTAACTTGACTAGCTAATGACATTCAGCGGGCAAGCACCAAAGTCACAGGAGGAAAACAAGAAGGAAGAAGATGAGCTTACTGCGACAGGCGGGGCAAAGAGCAGGCACATGGAGCAACTGAGTGACATCAACGGAGCAGCAAGATTCTGCCACCTTCCTGTACTTTACGAGGGCTTTGCTATTCTCGTCTGGATTCCTGTGATGCATCCCCGGCGTCAGTGTCTCTGTCTCTCCCTCCTCACTGTCTCGGCATGCTGCTGTTCGCTGCATCGAGATGGGCCTTGACTACTGAAAGCAGGCTGACACCTCCACCCCTGAGTGGCTGGCAATGGAGCCGAGAAGGTTTTCATGGACTGACTTCCTGAAGTAAATCACCTGCGCTTCTTTCCTGGCCCATCATAGTCTGGAAGCGCCGCGGAAACCTGTCTCACACCATCGCTACATGCAAGCGACCACTGACATAGAGGTGGTAGCGGTAGCGAGGCACACTGACCAGGAATCACACTGGTAGAATTCCCACGTAGAACTCTACCAATAAGCCACCCACGCCCCGGAACTTGTTATTCCTTGAATGGATCTCCGTTCCTCCGTTTCATCTTTGCCAACTAATCTGGTTGGCTGGAATGGTCTTCTTGTTGAGTTTCATGAACATTTGCCTATCTCTTGCCTCAGGGAGTTGGTCAGTGGGCTAGTGAAGAGTGGGTGGCAGGACAAGACTGTTTGGGTAGCTGATGTCTGCTCTTCCTGACCACAGCTTGGCAGCTGCCCTTCTGGCCTGGCACTGTCGCCTCTGCTCCTGCCCTATTTGCTGGTCCTCCTGGGATTTTAACTGCAGTATGAGACCCTCACTCCGGTTAAACCTACTTCTGTGACTGAGCAGGGGAGAGTTCACCATCTTCCTTCACCCAAGGCTGCCTTTGCCCTTGTTTTTCCCAAGCTCTCGCCCGGGCTTATTCACAGCCAGAGGCTTCTCACCATCAGGTTTCAGGTCAAACTCTGCGCCTCAAGGACACGTTTCTTGGGAGTCTCCTCGAAAGGAGCACCCCCTTCTTCCTGTGTCCCCACGCACTCTTCAGCACAACACTTCTCTATCATGTTTTTGTAGACAACTTACCACGATTTAAATGATCTTATTAATTTTTTATTGTCTCTCTCCCAAGCCGTGGTATTTTCAGTCATCTCAGATGCATGTGAAAGCTGAACACTGTATGAAGCAAACCCAAGGGGAAATAAATAAATAATTCGGGTTTTTTAAAAAAATTAAAAAGAAAGAAACCCCACGAAGAATTGATGCAACTGAATTATGATGACGGCGAAGACGTTTGAAAGCACCACGGACCGACTGCCAAAGAACAAACTGATCTGTCTTGGAAGGAGGACAGCCAGAAAGCTCCTTAGGGAGAAGAAGAGCGAGCCTTCATCACATGTGCTTTGGACATGTTGTCGAGAAGGACCAGTCCCTGGAGAGCAACATCATGTTAGGCAAAGTTGTAGGGGCGGTGAAAACGCGGACGCCCTTCAACAAGATGGATGGACACAGTAGCTGCGTTGATGGACTCAAACATAAGCAGAATGGTGGAGACAACACAGGGCTGGGTAGGGTTTCTTTCTGTTGTACTTAGAGTAGTTATGAGTCCGGGGCAACTCGGTGGCACCTAGCAACAACCTTGTCCCTACTAGCCTAGGTAACGCAGAATGAAGACAAGCATGATAGACAGAGTGAAGTTTGTGGTGTTGGTGATGAGTTCGGAGGGTAATGTAGACGTCTTGAAGAACAAACAAATCCGTCTCGGAAGAAATACAACCCGAGTGCTCCTGAGAAGTAAGAGTGGTGAGATTTCAGCTTGGTTACTTTACATGCACCATCACGAAGGATTTCTCTCGAGGATAAGACACCATAGTTGGTCAAATAGAGGGTGGGAGAAGACAAAGCGAACCCTCAGTGAGATGGTTGACAAAATAGCCAAAAGAATGGACTCCGACATCCCAGTGATCATGGCGCGGAGGCAGGAGCAGGCCAGGCTTTGCTCTGTTTCACACAGTCTCTCTGAGAAACTCCCATGAGATACAAGTGAGCTCTGTCTGGTATGCCTTGCTCACTCCAGCCCAGGGTCTAGGAGACTGTCTCGCAGTGGAGGAGGGGCTAATGGGCCAAGTGCATTAGACACTTGCCCTACATCCGGGGAGCTCCCTGTTTACGACCCTCTGGTGTTGGGGTCTGGTGCATTTCTCAGGAAACTTGGCATGGCTTGTCAGCTTGAAGGTTCCCACTGAGCCTGGACTAGTATGGGCACCCAGGTTCTTTTGTGCAATAAGGCCCACAGTAGGAGTTGATTTTGCCTGTTCTGCCCAAGTTCACCCCAGAGAAGGGCATCGTGTTTGGTGAAGTAGAAAGACAGTGAAGGAGACGGAGTGACACAGTGGCTGCAACAATGGGCTCAGGCACAGGGACGATGGTGAGGAGGGCGCAGGACCAGGCAGCGTTTCCTTCTGTTGGGCGTAAGGTCATTTGGGTCGGAACTGACTGGATGGCTCTGAACAACAGCGGCCACAATCACAACCCAACTCCTCTTCCCTCTGTGGTTTCTCACTCTTCTTCATCCTCATGGCCTTCTTTGATTGTCTTGTGTCAAGCCCTGCCCGGTGTCTGGGTCTTTGTATGCACAACCTGTCTGCCAGAAATGTGCTTCTCCTGGTTCAGCCTTTTTAATGCACAGCCAGAGTGCCTTTGGGTAATCTGCCTGTAACCGCATCTTGCCATGGGTTGGGCTAAAACCACTTTGACTGTCCCTCCCAGTCTGTGTCCGTGATTTACATTTCCTCCTTCTTCTGTTAGCTTCAAACTCCCCAGTGGGTTCCACTTCCCTTGGACTAGCTTTGCTTTTATATGCTGTGACTCCCCTTGACCACTGAGATACTTAAGGCTTATTGTGCCAACCTGGTCGATAAACACATGTGGGGTTAATTGAAGGGCAGATAAATGGCTCAGTGAGCCTCGCCTTTCTAATTCTCGGGTCTCTTGCTTTCTGATGGTCAGGCCAGTGTGCAGCTGCCTTAGCTTGTTCTCTGCCTCAGCTGGCAAGGCTCACTTCCTGTGAGACATCCCTGAGGAGAAGCCGCATGGACCTACCCTGATGCAGCCCTGGGTGCTGGAGCAGCCGTGTGGAGACCCCTGTCAGCGCTGAGATGCTTACACACTCACTGATTCAGCTTTCCTCCTGCAGTCAGCATCCTTGTGTGTGTTTTGTTTTGTGAGATAGAGGAGATTGGTTTGTAGACTGTTGTTGGTCATATGAGCTAATGTCGAACTTACAGACTTGGACAGCACTGGGTTAGGATGCTTTCTGAATGTACACTTACCCTTTATATAAAACTCTCTCTTATACACATATGAGTTTCTGTAGATTTGCTTCTCTGGTCTACCCAGACTAACACACCCACCAAATGCACACACACTCCTCTTTTTTCCCATCACTATATCTGCCAAACTGAGAATACATGCTTGAGCTGTTTGTTGAATGAGTGAATAAATGAATTATTTTAAGCCTAAAGTCTCAAACCTAAAGTTAATCATTCTGCATATCAAATGAACTTCTTGAGTCACTAATCAACTTCTGCATTTAAATCCTCTTAAAGAGTATGCCAGAAGTTAGACGCTCAAGGCTGAATGCTGCATGTTTTACAGAAAACATTTTATGTGCTTAGCTTCATCTGAATTTATAATTTTTCCACACAAGGTAGGGCTTCAACGCTCTATAGAGAGGCACTGTTTCAGCACGTACATATGTAAATACATATGTACTTTATATACAACCATAGGACAAAGATCTGTGTGCATATATTTATATGTTAAATATTAAGGTAGCAGATGAACATTGGGCCTAAGTACTACCTCAACACAAGAACACTATTCTAGTAACCTGGCACTCTGTGATGCTCACCTGCCTGACATGTTTGCTGAAGACAAAATGGGTGCATAAGCAAATCTGTTAAAGAAATCTGATGGTGCTCGGCTATCAAAAGATATAGTATCTGGGGTCTTAAGGACTTGAAGATAAACAAGTGGCTATCTAGCTCAGAAACAACAAAGCCCACATGGAAGAAGTACACCAGCCTGTGTAACCATGAGGTGTCATTTGGATCAGGTATCAGGCATCTAAGATCCAGAACAAACAATCATATCAATGCAAATGATGGGGAAGGCAGAGTGGAGGCCCAAAACCTATCTGTAGACAATTGGACATCCCCTCACAGAATGGTTACAAGGAAGAGATGAGCAGTCAGGGTTCAGTATAGCACCAACAAAACATACAACTTTCCTCTAGTTCAGTGGTTCTCAACCTGTGGGTCAAGACCTCTTGGGGGGTCCAAAACCCTTTCACAGGGATCACCTAAGACCATCGGAAAACACATATTTCCAATGGTCTTAGGAACTAAGATGCTGCTCCAATATCCATCTCCAGGATGGTCCACCCCACATGCAGATATGCCCACCTACAAGTACCTTTTACCCGTACTACACCAAGCTTCAAGACAAAATTTCATTTATTTGTCATTTGAAATGAATACTTCATAATATATAATGACATATTATTTTTGTGACGAATCACTATGCTTTTAGACCTCCGCCAATATTTAAAAAGCCAGGGAAGATATTTTTGTCATGAAGCAGACAAGAGATCCTTGCACCTTGAACAAATTCAGGTTGGGTCTAGAGCAGTGGTTCTTAATCTTCCTAATGCTGTGACCCTTTAATACAGTTACACATGTTGCAGTGATCCCCCAACCATAAAATTATTTTCGTTGCTACTTCATGAAACTGTAATTTTGCTACAGTTATCAATCAGGCAACCCCTGTGAAAGGGTCGTTCAACCCACAAAGGGGTCACGATCCACAGATTGAGAACCGCTGGTCTAGAGGGGAGTCAACTGACCCAGTATCAAGCTTGATGCAGCATGATCAGGATGACAATGATATATGCTTGATAGTAAGGCTGTTCCAGACCTTTGCCTGTGGCTAGAGGGAAGGCTGTGACTCTTCATGGAAGTAGAAAGCCTCCTTTTTCTCCCCCGGAGCGACTGACAGTGTCAAGCTGCTGACCTTGGGATTAGCAGCCCGACTCATCTCCCCTAGGCCAGTTTCTGACACCCCCTTCCTATAGAGATGGATAGGCCAGCAGAGGAGCTCTGGGGTGGGCTCTGGAGCCTGAGCTTTGAGGAACAGTGCATGGTGCTGAGAGATTGAGTCTTTCTGAGAATTGTCAGTTAGACGTACCCCAGAAGGAATAGGACGTTCCTGGCAAGCCGAGCCTCTCCGATGGCTCTTCATTCTTGGCGGGATTGGGTAAAGGTGATGTCAGACACCAGATTTGGGTAGGCTGAGGGCGGGGGGCCAAGGAAGCAACTGGCACAAGAAGCTCTTGGCAGTGAGGACTCACTGTACTTGAAAACAGCCATCTCTGAGCTGCCTCCATGCTGAAGAGTGGGGACAGAGGAGAAGGGTGCTTGGCTGTGCAGACAGACCTTTGGATGCTGGGTGACAAGGTCTATCAAGCGCCTTCCGCTGGGGAATCTGACTTGCAATCAAAGCCTTGGTCTCTATTTCTGTGAGGAGGTCTCTGTGGACTCCCTCTTGTCATCACCGTGTCTCAGTGTCTCAAGCCTTCCTGTGTGTGTGTGTGTGTGTGTGTGTGTGTGTGTGTGTGTGTGTGTGAATCCAAACCAGTCTAATGAGACTCTCTGTAGTTATTTCAGATCCAATCACGTCAAGCCCAGACAGAGATCTGAGGCGACTAGCTTGTGTTGTTTCCTGTCAAATTCCTTGGCCTTCTTGGAATTCGACTCATAAGGTTAGTTTACACAGCCAGGATGTCTTTCCCAGCTGGAATAGGGTGGAGTGGAAAGTGATTGGTGCTGTATTGCTCCCTGTCTGGTTAGTAGACAATTATTACAGAGTGGGCCCAGGCTGGGGAGTCTACACCCTTGTCCCCCACATTTCTTCCATTTCCTCTTTTTCAATCCCTTCTTCCTGCTCCACCCTCTCCATCAGAATCTCCCCAAATTCTGCCCCAACAAATCAATCATGGCGTTTGCTGCACACACCACACCCTTCGAGAGAACATTGCTCTGTCCTCAATGCTCTGCCAAGGAAAAGATTCTAGACGATTTCCCTGGATCGCGGGTAGTCAGTGATTGAACTAGAGGTGGGCACCTGACTCAAAGGCAGCCCAGAATATATTATGAGATAGAGATGTCTGAACATTCAAAAGAAAACACAGCCAATGTAAATAGATCCACAGAGCAAACACACGGGAGAAAAATCAACGACTCAGGAGATGGTCCAAAGGACTAAGGAGCCACACAGACTACAATCACCACTAGCCTGAGACCAGAAGAACTAGATGGTGCCTGGCTGCCAGTCATTCTTATGGAGATCACACTAGGATGTCCTGGGCAAAAGGGTAGAAAGTGTGGAACACAATGCAAAAGCATACAATGAACAAGGAAACAAAAAAGGTTTACTGATCTGATAGACTAAAGGAGCCCCCAGTCCTCTGACACATAGACACCCTTCGAATATGGAGCTGAGCCCACACTCCCAGAGACCACGTGGAAGAGACAGGTGCATAACGTGATCAACAACGACCATGAGGAATATGCTCCGCAGAACAACCAACCAGGTGAGACCCAATGGCCAGCCAGCATCTTCCCAGAAAGAAAGGTCAAAGGGCAGGAAAGACGGACCAGTGGAAACAAGGAACCCAGGGAGGAAGTAGGAAGTCAGCTTGCTGTTCCATTCAGATTACATCTCATGGTACCAAGCAAAATATGTATAAACAGTTGGACGGGAAACAGATTTGCTGTGTATACTTTCACCCAACCCACACATGCAAAATTTCCTTTTTTTTGAAGGTCTCTATATTGGTGATATCGGCCCTAAACTAAAACTAACAATGATTCATACGTTCGAAAAGACGTAAGAATTGATTGCAAGCTCCTACAGACAGATGAATTTCACGCACAGATCCACTGGAGAGTCTAGGGCTCAAAGGTAAAAGAAGTGATTTTCCAGGACCCCAAAAGTAGGCTCCACAGCCTTGTAGATACAGCCGAAGAGAAGATCAGTGAAATGAAAGGCCGATAGTAGAACTCAGGTCTGATGGGGTCATGCGCTGACTTGGGGATCTCCCGCAACACTGCCCCTGCCCCAGCACTGACTTGAAAGCACGCTGAGTTCCCCTCCTGCTCCCCCATCTCACTTCTCTCCGACAGCCACCCCGTGCTTTACCCACAGAGGAATTCCCTGTGTCCTCAAACGTGTTGCATCCGTTTTCGCTCCTATGACTGCTCTCCCTTCCTGGAACCCTTGCCCTTCATTCTTGTCTGTGAAGGCGTCCTCCGTTCCCCCGGCTCTCCTTTCATCCTGTATTTCAGAAACTGGGGCGGAGGGGGTATAGGCAGAGCAGGTCCCATCCCTGCCATCCAGTTGGTAGTTTACGTGACACCTCTCACTTAATTCTCATGCCAAGGAAGCGGATATTATTGGCTTGGGTTCCAGATGAGGACAGGCCCCCCGGGAGGTGGGAATGCCCAGCTGTGGGGCGACTGCTGACATTTCAAGACTGAAGCCACCGGGTTAGCAGCATTGGGGAAAAGGCCCGGCTATCGGCTTCTGTTAAGACGGGGTCATTCTCCATTGGACACATGGGCCAAGATGGACTCCCCAGCAATAAGCAATAGCTACAGAGCCTTGGAGTCTCGCCGATGCCGAGGGACATGTTCCAATGAAGTAGAAAGTCCCAGAGCTGGAACGCAGGCCGTTTTCATGATCCAAGGCCCATCATCCAAGCCTGCCTTATCTAGATCCCATACCCTGTCAGGCGCTGAGCTGTGGCCAGAACCGGGTTGGGATTCTTAGACCTCCACTGGCATGCTCACTGGGGCAGGTGAGAAGCCCGAAGCCCAGTGTCCACAAACAAGTCCTGTGGCCTCAGAGCCAGTGGCCTTTCCACTCTACCAGCCCCCCTCCCCCACCCTGCGTCTGTCGGCCCCCAGTACAAGGCAGGCATTGTGCTCATTATTAGGTGTTGCCTAACTTGGCTTCCAGACCTGAAAAGAAACTCGGCATGGTTTGAAGGCCCGTGCCTGGGAAGCCCCCTCTCTCAGGCCCCTTCTGACCACCTACAGGGATACCACCCTTGGCCCCCTCCTCCCACCTCTCAGGACCCCTTCCTCTGTGACCCCCGAGGAGAGGGGCTGGGGAGGAGGGCTCTCAGGGCAGACATTCACACCTAGGTTCTTGGGGTCTTTCCTCTGCCCCCTGGGCTCTCCGAGCTGTGGTTGGAGCCAGCGGATCTGTTTCTCATTAGCTGTACTTGGGCTTTGAACCTGTAGGAGTAGGAAAGCCATTTACACCCCTGAGAGGACACGGGTGCCAGCCTTGCCAGCACATTCCTCTGCTTCCTCTTATGCCCCGGGCAGAGCTCTTGGTGGGCAGCCACTGCTACCACCTCCAGTGGGACAGCTAAGTGGGACGTGGTTGCTGGAGGGCGGTTAGGAGGAAGGGGGAGGGTCATGCCCTTCTTTCAAGTGGGGGAAGAGAAGTAGAGTTATTTACTCATTTCCCTGCCCCGTTTCCCCAGTTCTTCCTGATACCTCCTTCATCCTTGGTGGCTGGCAGTAAGCGCCAGATATCATCATCCAGACGACCCCCTGTGAGTCCGGAGAGTGAGGGACAGCTGGAAGCAGGAGAATTCTATGATACAACCCCGTTCTGTCTCCTTCATGCCACTAATGGGCAAACAGAGGCAAGTTCACTAATCCATTCTACAAAGAGTGCCTTCGGTGACCTTGATCCCCATCCCCATTGGTGGCTCACCGCGGGCACAGCCATGAACACACCCATGCCCCGGCATCCACAATCATCCTCATTCTAGCGGGCAGGGTGGTAGACAACTAAGCAAACGAATAAACACGATAATTTTAGATGATCGTCAAGGCTGTAAGAATCAATAGAGATATTGAGAGTAAAACCAAACAAAGACACCAAATTCACGGCCATTAAGTTAGTCCTGATCCACAGCCACCCTAGAGAACAGGGTAGAACTGCCGCTGTGGGTTTCTAAGACTGTAAGTCTTTATGGGAATAGAAAGCCTCGTCAGGTAAACCACTCTGCAAGCAGAGCCCTAATTCTTGGGAATAGAGAGAGGGAATTGGGACAGGGTGGTTGGGGAAGGGTAATCATTGAACTGAAACTAGCTGGTGACAAGGGGCCAACCATAGAACATCTGAAGGTAGAGTATTCTCAGCAGGGGACTTCGGTGCAAAGGTCCTGAGGTAGGAGTGAGCTTGATCTATTGCACAAATGGAATGATCATAGAGCAAGTGCAAATGCGTGAAGGGAGAGAGCCAGATGGCTAAGTAGATCCCATAACCCAATTCCAAACTCACTGCCATTGAGTTGATTCCGACTCATAGCGAGCCTACAAGACCGTCGGATTTCTGCCCCTGTGGGTTTCCGCGGCCATAACTCTTTAGAGGAGTAGAAAGCCTCACTTTTCTCTCGAGGAGTGGCTCGTGGTTTCAAACTGCTGATGGTGGAAAGCCCAGCAACGCACCACCACCACACGCTACCAGGGCTCGAGAATCTGTGAAGAGGCTGGACTTTAATCGCTGCATACCGGAAGCTGTACTAGCATCGGTGGACTGCTGAAACAAAGAACCACAACTGAATGGCTGGTACGATTAGAAATTTATGATCTCAAAGTTCTGGAGGATCGGAGGCCAAATCAACATGTTGACTGACCCACGCTGTTATTGTTGTTGTTGGGTGCCACTGAATCCGCTCTGGCCCATAGCAGCCCTGTGCACAGCTGAACGAAACACTTCACGGCCCTGCACCATCCTCACGATCGTTCCTGTGCCGGAGCTCATTGATGCAGCCGCTGTGTCAGTCCATCTTATAGAGGGCCTTCCTCTTTTTCGCCACCCCCCCCCCCACTTTACCAAACATGATGTCCTCCAGGGCCTGATCTCTCCCGACATGTCCAAAGCATGTAAGACGAAATCTTGCCATCCTTACCTCTGAGGAGCACTCCGGCCTTACGTCTTCCAACACGGATCTAATTGTCCTTTCAGCAGTCCATGGTACTTTTTCAATATTCTTCTCCAGCACCACAATTCAGATCCATTGATCTTCTGCTGTCGTCTTTATTCCATGTCCAACTTTCACACACAGGCTGACCCATACTCCCTCTGAAGTCTCAAGGTAAAGACCCCTTCTTGTCTCTCCTAGCTTCTGGTTCCTCGGTGTCTAGGTGCTTCTCCACTCGGTTGTTCAGTCCTCCCTCTGTAAAGCCATCTCTCTTTTTTAAGGACGCCACTCAGCTGGGATCAGGACCCACCCTACTCCGCTATGACCTCCTGCTCAATTACCTGAGAACATCTTCAAAGACCGATTTCAAACAAGATCGCATTCACAGATGCCAAGGGTTAAGACTTCAGCACAGCTTTTGAGGCGGATGTCATTCAATGTATAACAGAAGTCATGGAAGATGTTAAGTGGGAGACTACTGACATGATATATTTGTGTCCTTAGAGGATGCTCTGGCGGTGTAGACAACAGACCCAGGGAAGGAGTGAGCGTGAATATGGGGAGGCTGGTTCCCATAGTAGGCCAAGCAGCAGATGAAGGTGGCCACCATCTCCCACCTGATCTGCGAGGGTGGTCGCTGATGTGGACAGAAGACTGAGTCAATACAGATTTTGGAAGCAGAACCAAAGAGTTCACAGAATTTACTCATGGATTGGCTAGGGTCTGTAAAGGAAGCAGAGGGATTCAGGGTCACGTCCAGATGTTTAAGGAGCTGTGGTGGCGTGGTGGTGATGAGCTGGGCTGGTATTTGTAAGGTCAGCAGTTCAAAACCACCCGCCACTCCATGGGAGAAAGGCAAGGCTTTCTATCCCATAAAGAGTTACTCTCGAAAATTCACAGAGGCAGTTCTACCTTATCACAAATAGTCACTATGAGTTTGGATTTTTGGTTTTCATAAGCGTTTCACCTGGGCCACCTAGGTAGACGATCATCACGCCATTTACTGGGGAGGGGGTGGCCTGGGAGGATCAGGTCCCAGGGGATGCTGGGAGTCTGTTTGGGTAGATTAAACTGGAGATGCCTCTCAGAGGCTCAAGTGGTGTCAGGAGGGCACATGGATAGAGACATCTGGAGCAAGGGCCAAGCAGTGGTTCCCACGGTGCCCCACCCAGGCACAGATGCCTGCACACATGCTCCCAGGGTGGGTGGAGAGGCTCGACCCTCACACTATCCATCTACCCTGGACAGCTGACGCAGGCTGCTAAGAAGGCACTGCCAACTCCTCCCGCCCCCGCTGCCGGCCAGGAAGAAGTCTGTGGAACTGTCAGCTGCTAATCGGGCCTTCCTTCTAGAGCTCCTCCCTGGCCGAAGCAGTGGGGTGAATGCTCAGGGCATTGGGGTTTGGGGAGAAGATTTGATCCAGGTCTCTGTGGAAATCACAGTGCTAAGAATGGCAGGGCTAGCTGTCTGAACCCACTCAGCAGGGCCAGGAGAGAAAGGCTTGGCCACCTTCTCCAGTAAAGAGTACCTCCAAGAACACTGGGCGGAGCTCTGCTCTGCTTGGTCAGACATAGGTCATCATTGTGTGCTGGAGTTGACTTGATGGAGTCTGTGGGAATTCGCTTATCAGTGCTAGCTGTGGTCAAGTTGGTCCTGGACTCGTGACAGCCCTGAGGTTGTCCAATGGAACAAACCATGGCCCGGTCCTGCGCCATCCCCGTGCTCGGCTGGAGAGCCAACCGTTGCGATCCATAGGGCTTTCATGGATTGGTTTCCAGAAGTAGGTTGCCAGGCCTTTCCTCCTAGTCTCTCATCGTCCAGAAGGTCTGCTGGAATCTGTTTGGCATCAGAGCAGCATGCCAGCCTCCACCAATACACAAGCATGACTGAGCATACACTGCATTGGTGGGAACAAACCGTTCTCCAGCTGGGAAGGTAAGAATTTGACCACGTCCCCACCAAAACCCCAAAGAGATTAGCTAACCAAAAGGACCAGACTCTATGCCAGTGAGTCAATTCCAACTCACAGTGACCCTTTAGGGCAGGGTAGAACTGCCCCTGTGGACTTCCCAGCTGGTAGCTCTTCGTGTCTTTCTCGTGCGTGCATGGCTTCGTCTGCCCCAGACTGTAGATAAGGAATTTGGTGATCTCAGTAAGGTCACTCAAGCCCTTAAATCTGGGCCCTCTGAGATCAGTTCTATAACCCTCTGCTCAGCATCCTGCTGTCCACCGCCAGAGAGGCCTGGTGTTGAGAGGGCTGATAGACTTTGAAGCCAAGGTTCACATCCTGAATGGGCCACTTACACAAGGTAGGTAGTGTATGCCTCTTCGAAATAGAGAGAACAACCATCAGAACAGAAAGTCATTTCATTGTGAATGAGGGGGGAGGACGGAGTGGAGACCCAAAGCCCGTTTGTAGGCCACTGGACATCTCCTTACAGAAGGGTCTTGGGGATGAGATGAGCCAGTCAGGGTGCGATGTAGCAAAGATGAAAAATATAACTTTCCTCTATTTCCTTAATGCTTCCTCCCCCACCCCACCCCACTATCATGATCCCAATTCTACCTTGCAAGTCTAGCTAGCTAGACCAGAGGAAGTACAATGATGCAGATAGGAACTGGAAACACAGGGAATTCAGGGCGGATGATCCCTTCAGGACCAGTGGTGAGTGGTGATACTGGGAGGGTGGAGGGAGGGTGGATTGGAAAGGGGGAACTGATTATAAGGATCTACAGGTGACTTCCTCCCTGGGGGATGGACAACAGAAAAGTGGGTGAAGGGAGATGTCAGCCAGGCCAAAATATGACAAAATAATCATTTATAAATTACCAAGAGTTCATGAGGAAGCGGGCAGCGGGGAGGGATAGCGAAAAATGAGGAGCTGGTGCCAGGGGCTTAGGAGGAGAGCAAATGCTTTGAGAATGATGAGGGCAATGAATGTACAAATGTGCTTTACACAATTGATGTATGTATGTATGGATTGTGATGAGTTGTATGAGCTCCTAATAAAATTGTGTATATATATATATATAAAGAGGGAGAGCAGGCATGTCCCTTTCGGAGGGTTGTGGTGAGTCTGAATTGCACTGGGGGCTGTGTGACTCAGTGACATCGGAGCAAGTGTATGTGCTGTAGGAGTGAGTGGGCCCCACTGTGATAGTTATGATATGTGGAACCCAGAGCTCTGGGAGTGCAGACAGGCCAGACGGGCAACCTGAAGCCCAGAGAGGGGACGGAAGGTGACTTCCTAAGTAAACCGGGCCTAAGAACCGGGCCATGAAGCAATTCTCCTTCCCCTCTGAAAGGCACCCCTGGCCAGGCAGGGGCGGAGAGACTCCCACCCAGACTCTTAATTCATGTGGAATTTCTGTTCTGGGCTCGGCTCCCGGGAGGAGCCCCTCCGCCCCGTTAGGAAAACAGAGTGGAGTCATTCGGTAAAACCTCAGCCTAATGCTTTTAAGGAACTGGTGGGTCGGCACAGGAAACTGCACTAAGTAGAAACCACAGCTCGAGCACATGTTAGCGGCGGCCACTGCTGCCTGGACCCTTGCCCGGGGAGGAGGTGGGGGTAGGGGACAGGAGAGCTGTTGGTGGTGCCACGTGCAGCAGCCTCGGGAAGCTGGACCCGGTGCTGCTGACTGAATGGCCATGTGACAGCAATACCACGGCTAGTGGGCATCGCACTGAAAGGTCAAAGCACAAAGCAAAGGGTGGGGGTGTGGCCAGTCGTCCTTCTGAGGTTAGCATCCTAGCAGCCTGGCCCCAGAGCCACCTGGTCCCTTTGTGCCAGCTCCTCCTTGCATCTCTGTGGAAACAGCACCCAGAGTGGGGAATCAGCTAGCCCGAGTCGATAGGCAAGAAGCAGGGAGAAAACCTGCTTCTGGGAGCGTTGATCTTGAGCGCAGGGCACTGGCTGCTCCCCCAGAGAACCCCTGTTCCAGCACAGACCCAATGCTCTTCCAACAGACTCACTCGCTTGCTGCCCATTCACCTGCCCACCCATCCCTCAACTATCCCAGCAAGGTTTCCATAAGAGTCAGAAGACCAGAGTTCAACCTTGGCTCTGCCTTTTCCCAGCTGGGCAGTCTTAGGCAAGTTACTTAATGTCTCTGTACCTCGATCTCATTTTTAAAGTTTAATTTATTTAATTAAAAAAATCCAAAGCTCACTGCCATCGAGCTGATTCCTACAAGACAGAGTAGAATTGCCCCTGTGAGTTCCCAAGACTGTGCCTCTGTGGCAGTAGAAAGCCTCATCTTTGCCCTCCTGCAGCTGCCGGTTTCAAACCATTGACCCTGTGGCTAATAGCCAAAGCAGAGCCCACTATCCCACCAAGTCTCCTTTTGAAGCAGAATCGGAAACAAACAGCTAGACTTCTTCCCAGGCTGCAATGCTGGAAGCAGACAGTGAGACGGTCTCTGAACTCTTAGCACAAGCCCGTGGCCCTGGCCTTGTTTCTGGCTCTAATTGTGTCCTGGGCTTGTCTGCAGTTTCTTACAGGAGCAGCACTGGCTGGGTCCGAACCAGTAACCCTTAGGTTAGTAGGCTGAGCAAACGGTGTATGCCACCCCCAGGCCTGGACACTGAGCATACTGTCGGACAAATGAGTGTGCAGTTAAGTGTCACTGCTGGTTGGGGTTTTAACCTAGAGATGCTTTTTAGGACCTTACTGTTTAGAGCGGTGTTGGGCGTACAAGAGAATGGGGCAGACTGGACGGAGTCCCCATGTCCCCTCTCCCCCTCACACACAGGTTCTCCTGTGACTACCACCTTGTATTCTAGCTGTTACAACGGATGAACCAAGACTCTCACAGTATCATGGAACGAAGCCCATAGTTCACGCTTGGGCTTATTCTCGGGGCACCACAGCCCATGGGATCTGAGACGTACCCACCGTCACTGTATCCTGCAGAATTGCCGCCCTTCAAAATGCCCTGATTCAGCCCCTCCCTTTCCCTGGCGAGCACGTATCACCTCCCTTCTCTTTATAGTTTTGCCTTCCCCAGTGTGGTGTCTAGTGGGAATCATCCAGGATAGAGATTTTCCAAACAGTCTTCTCGGGATGAACTGCCGAGTCGGTTCTGACTCAGACAGACCCAACAGGACAGAGCAGGACTGTTCCCAAGGGATTCCCAGCCTGAGATCTTTAGGAGGGCCCATCGTCTGCTCTTGTCTTCCACAGAGCAGCTGGAAAGTTTGAACCGGCAACCTTCCGGTTAGCAACTGAGTGCTTAGCCATGGGGCCATCAAGGTTCTGGCTCTTTCCCTTAAAACCCACGTCCACACTCACTACCATCAAGTCAATCTGGACTCATAGCGACCCTACAGGACAGGCTGGAACTGCCCCGGTGAGTTTCTGAGACTATTTAACGGTTTGCGGGAGTAGAAAGTCTTATATTTTCCCCACAGAGCGAGCTGGTGGTTTTGAACGGCTGACCATATGACTAGCAGCCCAATGTGTCATCATGGCATTGAAAGCTCACTCCAGGTTTCAGCGCATCAAGTGCTGGCCATTGTGTCCCCAAAGAGTTCTGTCATGTTAAGGAGCCCAAAGGTAAATGTGGCGACATTGCTAGAAACGCTTCCTTCGAAGGCAGTCAGGATGTGACCAGAAGCTTGGAGAGGGAGGTCCAACGTTTGCCAAACATGTAATGCTTGTCAGAATGTACAGCCCGGGTACAGCTGGGTCTTTCCAGAACGTCACACTCAGCTGCCTTTTGAGGGTGATGCTCATTGGGCATGTCTTGGTTTTCCAGAAGTGTGGAGACCTTTGCGTAGACCCCACCCAACCCCACTCTCTGCCCACGCCCCTGCACTCTCTAGCTAGTGCTGGGTCTGCCATCTGGTCTGGGGCCATAAGACAGCACGGAGCTATTTCCTCTGACACTCAGTACATTGAGTTCTAACCTCTGCATCTCCAGCCCCACTTGTTTAGGGTGGATGGCTGAGTAATGCTCTCCTCCAAAGCTCCACATTCCTAATCCAGGGATCCTGCAATGGCAAGACTTTACGCGTTCAAAGGGATTTAACAGATATGACTGCTGAAGGGTCCTGCGATAGAGAGATTATGCTGGATTATCTAGGTAGGCCTGATGTCACCACACATAACACACAAAGCAAACAAACTCCAGCCCAGGTCTACTGCCATGGAGTCAATGCTGACTCACACAGACCTGATAGGACAGAGCAGATCTGCCTTGTGGGGTTTCTAAGGTTGTAACTCTTCATGGGGGCAGATGGCACAACAAGACCGGTGGAGCCTCTGTTGGGTTGGACAGCCAAGCACTTAACCATTGGTCCATCGGGTGATCATGTCGATTCCGATGCTTAGCGACCCTTATGGAGCAGAGCAGAGCTACTTTGGGCATCAACAAAAAGACTATACACCTGTATTGGAGCAGGTAGCCTCATCTTTCTACCTTGGAATGGCTCATGGCTTTGAACGCCAGCTATATAGGTAACCAGCCAGTGCTTAATCCACTACATCCCCCATTGTGCCATGGGTCCCTAACAGATAGATGAAGGAGAATCAGCATCCCAGGAGATGTGATGATGGAAGACGAGGTTGGAGGGATGCCAGGAAGGGGCCACGAGCCAAGGAATGTTAACAGCCTTTAGAAGCTGGTCAAGCCAAAGAAGTGGATTCTCCCCCAGGGACTGTGTTGGAATCAGCCCTGCTGACCCATTGTAAACCCATGACCTGCCGAACTGTAAGAGGATGTGTGCGTAGGTCACGGAGTTTGTGGTAAGATTTGACAGCCGCCAGAGAAAACCCAGCCACTGAGTCAACATTTAACCAGACTCTGCTTTCATATGACCTTTGCCATCTCAGCCCCGCCCTTTATTATGTGTAGTGGGAGTTTTATTTTTAGGACGATCCTCAGAACATGGAAAAAGTGATTCTGAGTGTGATGTCAGCAGCCTTGCTTGATACGTCTGTCTCCTTCCCAGCCCCAAGCTTCCTTTCCACTTCTCTCTGATCCTAGCAGAGGGCCTTGGGGAGCCAGGAACGTGCAAGGTCTGTACGTGCTTTGGACATTGCGACATTGGAGCTTGATGGGGTGATGCCTGTGTCATCCACTGCACTGAGGGATTCCAGGGTTGTTGCTGACCCTCTATGTGTTAGTCTGGGTACAGTAGGGAAACAAATCCACAGAAACCTATATGCATAAGAGAGTTTTACATAAAGGGTAAGTGTACAGTAAGAAAGCATCCCAACCCAGCGCTGCCCAAGCCCATAAGCCCAATATTAACCCATATGTCCGACACCGATTTACAAAGTCCTCCTCAATCTCACAAAACACACTCAATGATGCTGACTACAGGAGCAAAGCCGAATCAGTGAACGTGTAAACATCTCAGTGCTGGCAGGGTCTCCACACGACTGCTCCAGCACCCAGCATGGCATCGGGGTTGGTCCATATGGCTTCTCCTCATGGATGTCTTGCAGGAAGTGAGCCTTGCCAGCTAAATCAGGAAACTGGCTAAGGCAGCTACACCCTAGTCCAACCATCAGAAAGCAAAAGGCCCGAGAACGAGAAAGGCGAGGCTCACCAAGCCATTTATCGCTCCGCCCTTCAATGAACCCCACATGTGTTTATCGGCCAGGTTGGCCCAATAAACTAACTACCTCACTCTACCTTCTTGGGCACCGTGGTCTGTCCTTGCAACTGGTCTTTCTGACGATGTGTTCTAAGTGGGCATGTCATCCGAGGGGCATGCTGGTTGAATTCCTATTAAGATGGATTTATGTGTTCTTCGGCCAGTCCACAGGATCTTCAGTACTATTCCCTAACACGTTCTGCCTCCTTTTTCTTTCTTTTTATTCTCTGCTCAGCTGTCACATGCATGCGAGGCGATTACAAATAATGTGGCGCGGGACAGATCCACCTTAGTCATCCAAGTGACAGCGCTGTTGCTGAAAACGGTGCCCAGGCCTCCTGTTGCAGGTTTGCCTGGTGCGTCAGCTCGTTGATGTCTTCACTGCTGCTTCTATGGAGGCCGATGGTTTGTTCCAGCAGGATCAAAAGATGGACAGCTTTAATGTTCTCTCCAAAAAAAAGATCAATACAGAAGTGGAGGGAGAAAATGGAGAAGGTGTGCTACAAATAGCTTATTGGGAAAGCAACCTCGGGAAGCACAAGGGAAAGAGTTGGGAGAGTGAAACAGGTCTGGGCATAGTCACAGGTGGCATCGTGGTTAATGCACTGAGCCGCTAACTGCAAGGTCAGCAGTTCGAAACCACTGGATGATCCACGGGAGAAAGACAGGGATTTCTATTCCCATCAGTTACAGTCTCGGACACACACAGGGGCTGTTCTCCCCTGGCCTATAGGGCTGTTATGAGTCAGCATCGACGCGATGGCAGTGAGTTTGCCTTTGGGGTACTGCGCTGGTTAGCACTGAGGGCAACTGAGGTGCATGGCGAATGAGGACCTGTGGAGTGTCGTGGGGAACAAGCCTGAGGATTGTCTCACCGAGGGGCGGAGTTGTAGTGTTGATCCGCCGGCTCCTGGCCCTCTGCAGCTGAGGCTCACTCTGGAGTATTAGCCCAGAGGACCAGAGGATGCCCTCCGACAGAGAAACAGACGCAGCAGGCACTTGAGGAGGGATGCCCTGTGTGGTGCACCCGGGGACTGCCCATTGCAGGGACACGGGAACTCAAGGGTGGGCCTGGGAGACCTGGATGGGGCACCCACAGGGGGTGCTCTGCCCTCCCTTTGGGTGCTTCTCAGCCTAGCGCTATGTGGTCTTCTTTATGGTGCTTGTCTCTGCCCAAGCCTCTCTCGTTCCTCTCTTCAGCCATTGTTGGCTGTCTGTTCCTCACGCTGGGGTGCACACGTCAGCTCCACAGGAGCACGAGCCTGTTCATGGATCCATCTTGCTCACCTTTCTGTCCCCCAGCCCGAGAATGGCACCTGGCCCAATCAGGAGATGCCCCCTTATGAGTGAATACGTGATTGAATGGGTGGCCGGGGTGCTGCCCCACGACCTGCGTGCAAAAGCATGACACAGATTGGTCACAGGAACCGGCTGCAAGTGGAATCCCTGGGGCGGGGCTCACACGGTTACCTCATGTGTTGTTACCCAAAAGGTTGGAGATTTGAGTCCACCCAGGAGATATCCAGAAGAAAGCCTTGTGATCTCCTTGTGACACATCAGTCACTGGAAATCCTCGGAAGCGCGGTTGTCCTCTCTGACACACACAGGCTCACCCTGAGTTGGGAATGGTTTGTTTGATTGATTCCGCTCCTAGCAACCACAAGGACAGTTGGCTGGGGAGTGGGAAGCACTGTTAGTGATGTTCGCATGTGATTACAGCTTGGGGGTGCGCAGTGCCTTTGGGGGACCCTCCGGAGCTTTGGGGACTACACTGTCAGGGACCGCTGGCCTGCTGTGGTACATTTGGGAACTCTCACACCGGTAGACCTTGTTTTAGGAAGAGCACTGATGCGTGGAGCCACACATCATCCCCCGAATGAGCAAGCACAAGCTCCACGTTTCCCCCTCCCCCCTCACTCTCACTGGCATGGGAGGCATGCTCCTTTCTCCAGTGGGAGAGAAGAGGTGGCTTCACAGTGGGGGGAGGCGGTGAGACAGGACCCAGGCCTCTGTGCTGGGTGCGGGACAGCTGGGCGCTGCATCTACCTGCAATGCCTTCCCTTCCGCCCACCTGCTGAGACACCTGCATGTCCTCTTGGAGCCTCACTTGCACTATTCTTCCTCTGCAGAGGGAAGGTGAGAACAACGGCCTTGGAGTCCGTGTCACTGCTAAGCAGCAGTGTGTCCTCATTTGGGCCTCTGGTGAAGAACCTAGCCCCCGGGTGACAGCTTGGTTGCAGCCTGCCGGGGTCTGAAGCAGAACTGTGTACAGATTCCTGACCTGTGGGAACTGGGACCTTGTGGGTGTGTGTGGAGCTGGAGATGAGTCTGGAGGGCACCATGGAGTGCCCACAGGACATACCCATCTGTGTTGGAAGAAGAATGGCCAGAAGCCTCCTTAGATGCAAGGATGGAGAGAGTTGATCTGACCTACTTTAAACATGGGGTCAGGAGAGAGCAATCTCTGGAGAAGGACATCATGCTTGGGACAGCAGAGGGGCAGCAAAAGAGAAGGCGGCCCTGGGTGTGAGGGGCTGACACAGTGGCTGAAGCCATGGGGCCCAGCCTGAGGACGAGTGTGAGGATGGGCAGGAAGGGACTGTGTGTCGTGCTGCTATGCACATGGTTGACATGGGTCTGGGCAGACTTAATGGTACCTGCTATGCAGAGGGTCGCTAGGGGTTGGAGCCAACTTGATGGTACCTGACAAGCATAACTGGTGTACGCTGCAAAATGTGGGGGGATTTGATACACAGCGTGGGAAACAAATGTAGTTGTGCGGCCAGCCTCTTCTGCCTTTTATCTTGCCACCAGCCACCTCACTTGTCACCCTCTTGGACCCTTCTCCCCCTCCTGGCAGGAGGCTGCCTCTCCCTAGCTCAGGCGGCACCTCTGCCGGGCACATCCCTCACTCCCCTTTGCCGGCAAAGCTCCCTCATCTTTACGAATCACCCTCAATAACTTTCCAAGACAGCATGTTTGTATCCCCTGAGCAAGGCGAGG
Organism: Tenrec ecaudatus; assembly: GCF_050624435.1. Classification (NCBI taxonomy): domain Eukaryota; kingdom Metazoa; phylum Chordata; class Mammalia; order Afrosoricida; family Tenrecidae; genus Tenrec; species Tenrec ecaudatus. Next base: position 17,886,022 of record NC_134535.1, on the reverse strand, counting down.
AGACCTGCTGGTGGGCTGGTGAGGTCCTCGGCTGCTAACCAAGAGTGCGTCCCTGGGAGACAGATGTGCCCTGCTGCTGCTGCGGCAGCTGCGACACAGTCTCAGAAGCCCGCAGGGGCAGTTCTCCTCTGCCCATGGCTGGCATCAACCCTACAGCAACGGACAAGGGTCTGCCTCCTGGGATGTGCGTGAAGATCCCTGGGCTGATCTTTTTGGAAGACTCAATTGTAATTAGTACTTGCTAGCTGGCTGTCTTCCCTGCTGGTCAGAGAGTTCATGACGGTCGTAAGGTAGCCTGTCTGCCTTGCTCTGTCCTCCGGGACATCCCTAGTGCCTCGTCCAGCTCCCAGCACATAGTCAATGATCAATAACTAAGGGCGCAGTGGCGGAATGAATGCAGTGGTGTGCAGAGAAGGGGCTCTGGGCTAAGAGAAGGGAATGCAAGTCTCCTGCTACACCTCGGTTGCCCTTAGCCTTGTGGCTGGTGTCCTCTGGCCGTGAATGTTTCAGATGCTGTCTTGGGACAGGGGTTTAGGAACCTGGATGTTGGGGTCATCTCAACCCCACCTTTCCTGGGCAGCCTTAAGAAAGCCGCAGCCACTTTCTGGAGCCTCCAGCTCCCGGATGATCTATAAATCTGGGATGCGGTTCCTGGCCACGATTTCTCGGGAAGCAGATAGAGGACAATGAGGTCATGCCCAGGAAGTTCTCAGAAAGATACAGCTTCATCAAGGCTCATGGTTAGGCTTTTAGGCTCAGGACACAACCCAGGCTCTTGGCTTGGCCGAGAGTGGTGGCAGGGCCAGTGGTGAGGTCACCGCCATGGCGGGGGGTCCTAGCCAGCAAATGCCATGGTACTACTCTGCCCCCAGCCCTGCAGAGAAGAGCCGGTTTCATGTCTACAGTGGGTGCAGGATCCAGGCCGGGCTTGACCTTGCAGTGGATGGAGACTTAAGGGCTAAATGCCCCACCATGAACAAAGGATTAAGCCCCCTCTTTGGAAAAACAACAATCATTTTTTGGGGGGCTCTTACAGCTCTTATCACCATCCATCCATTGTATCAAGCACATTTATACATAGGTTGCCACCATCATTTTCAAATCATTTTCTTTCTACTTGAGTCTACAAAGCCTCTAGGCATTTGTATACTTAGATAAAAGCACCAAAGCTAAAAAAAAAAAAATTCACTTTCGAGTCAATGCCGACTCACAAGGATCCTTTAGGACAGGGTAGACTTGCCCCTGTGGAAATAGAGGAAAGAACTAGGAGGCAAAGGGTATTTCTAGAGGTCTTAAGTACACTTATATACATATGTAAATATATTTATATATAATGCTAGGGAAATATATCTATGTACATATATTTATATGTTACGTATCAAGGTAGCAGATGAACATTAGGCCTCTATTCAAGCACTCCCTTAATGCAAGAACACTTTGTTCTAATAATCTGGCATTCCATGATGCTCACCTTCCAAACATGATCCCTGAAGTCAAAATGGGTGCATAAGCAAATGTGGTGAAGAAAGCTGATGGTGCCTGGCTATCAAAAGAAATAGCACCTGGGGCCTTAAAGGATTGAAGATAAATAAGCGGCCATCTAGTTCAGAAGCAACAAAATCCACATGGAAGAAGCACACCAGCCTGTGTGATCATGAACTGTCAATGGGATCATGTATCAGGCATCAAAGAACAAAATACCATATCCATCTGAATGAGGGGGAGTGTGGAGTGGAGACCCAAAGCCCAGCTGTAGACAACTGGACATCCCCTCACAGGAGGGTCACAAGGAAGAGATGAGCCAGTCAGGGTGCAGTATAGCACCAATGAAACACACAACTTTCCTCTAGTTCTTTAATGCTTCCTCCCCCACTATCATGACCACAATTCTACCTTACAAATCCAGCTAGACCAGAGCATGTGCATGGGTACAGATAAGAGCTGGAAACACAGGGAATCCAGGACAGATAAAGCACTCAGGACCAATAATAAGAGTAGTGATACCAGGAGGGTAGGGGGAAGGTTGGGGGAGAAAGAGGGAACCAATCACAATGATCTACATATAACCCCCTCCCTGGGGGACGGACAACAGAAAAGTGGGTGAAGGAAGACATTGGTCAGTGTAAGACATGAAAAAACAATAACAATTTATAAATTATCGAGGGTTTGTGAGCGAGGGAGGAAGAGAGGGAAAAATGAGGAACTGATACCAAGGGCTCAAGTAGAAAGAAAATGTTTTGGAAATGATGAGGGCAACAAGTGTACAAATGTGTTTGACACAATGGGTGTATGTATGTATTGTGATAAGAGCTGTATCTAAGGATTGTAAATAACAAAACTGAATACCAGAAAAAAAAACTGCCCCTTTGAGTTTCCGAGACTGCAACTGTTTATAGGAGTAGAAAGCCACGGCCTTCTCTCGAGGTGCCTCAGTGGTCTTGAACTGCTGACCTTGAGGTTAGCAGCCCAATGAGTAACCACTACACCACCAGGACTCCTTTTTCACAAGTCCCCGAGGTAGGAAAAAGGTGCAGTAGTGAGGTAGTGTAGCATGCTATGGAAGGTTGTAAGCTCTGGAGGCAGAATGCCTGGATTTGGTAGTGAACTCTACTCCCTAGCAAACTGTCTGACTTGGGTCTGTTCACCCACCTCCCGAGGTTCAGTTATATCCTGAGTGAAATGGGGCTAATCAGAATGCCCGTGTGCAGCTCTTTGAAGGGGTATGGGGGAAATCCATGCTTGCAGCTTAGCATTGTGCCACAGAGCCATGTGTACTATGTGCTAGCTCTTATTGTTGTTGCTGTTATTTCGGGGAAACTCAGTGAACTGGGTGGACCCATGGGCCACACGCAGGACTCACACATGCGAATGATCACAGAGAGGTACAGGCCTGGGTGTCGTCTTGTTTAGCCGTGCATAAGGGCCACTGAGTTGGAACCAGCTTGATGGCCGCTAACAGCAATAGCAGAATTGCAAACACGTCTGCTTTCTTAATTTGGCTACCCCTGCTTGGGAAGCACTTCCACGCACCGATCCTGAATCTCTCATTAGACAATAGGCAGGGATCTACCTGGAGACCAATCATGCCTATGTTTCCCTCCCCGCCCCCCCCCCCTCCCGCCCAGGACCTGCCTAGGCCAGTGCCTCACTCACTGCAGGCCTGCAACAAACAAACACTTGTTGAACTCATGCATTCAACAGGGTTGGCACAAGAATTCTAGAAGCCAGCATGAATGGTTGGTTCCATTTTGCAAATGAGGAACCTGCATGACCTGCTCCCAGTCACCATTCATTGGGCAGTGAGTCTCAAACCTGGCTGATTCCTACTATGACCCCCTTTCCTGTGACCATCTGCTTTCTAGAGGTGCCATACACACACACAGCTAGGCAGGCTGGTTCAGGCTGCAGAAATGTGTAAGCTACAGGCTCTAGGGTCAGGAAAAGATAGGTTCAAACCCCAGTTCCCCTGCTTCCCAGCTCTGTAACCACGGATGTGTCCCTCCACCTCTCCGTGTTTCCTTATCTTTGTAAAACGGGCTGAAAGTAACCTAGCACCTTGGCTGCTAACAGAAAGGTTGGTGGTGCCAGTCCATCTAGGGACCCTCAGGACAAAAGTTCTGTCACTCTACTTCTGAACAATCAGCCATTTCCAACCCTGTGGCGCGCAGCTCTACTCTGACACACTTGGGGTCCCTAGAATCAGAGTGGACCCCACGGCACGAGTTTCCCAATGTCCCTCGTATTGTCCTCTCCACCGACGGCATCATTTCACACGGGTGGGTCTGCTCACTGAGGATCAGCTGTGGTGTACCAGTGGGGACCACATCCATCTGCTTCACCAGAAAGCATATTTATTGAGCATCTACTAAGCACCAAGGAGCGAGTGCGAGGGGCTTTCCGTATAGTTCATTTCATCCTGCCATTAGTTCTAGTGAGCTGTTTCTGCAGCTCTTGTTTTGCACATCAGGCAAAGCGAAAATCAAACACAAACCTGAATTCAGAGAGGTGGTGTGTAGTGCCAAGACCATCTCAGCTGTGAAGTACACTGGCTCAGCGTGGTTAAATCCCCGAGCTCATGTTCTTTTTTACCACACGGTCTTCCAATCCAGCAGACACTTAAAACCCTGGATGGCCGGGCCGGTCCTTTTATGCAGAGGAGGAAGGTGGGAAGGTGAGGGTCATAGAGTGAAGTGGTCCCCAGATGCCCAGATCTTTGAGGTCAAAGCAAAACCCACGGAAAGGTGCTTGATTGATGGTGGTAGCTGCAGCCGTGGCATCAACACAACTTTATCTTGCTTGGCCACGATATGTCAACGGGTGGGGCGGAAAGAGGGCAGCCATATTATACAATTATAGTGACGCACGGGCCTTTCTTCGGCCTAAAATGCTTCCCCAGTCCCGAGGGGAACTCCATGAATACCTCATTGTACCCATGGAGAAGGACCCAACAAAGACTTCTTATCTTCCAGCTTCCTATGCCAGGATCAGAATTATCTCTGACATTCTCGGTCATGGCCACTTCCCCATTGGCTGTCTGGCCCTTGAAGCTGGTTCTTGGTTGTTATCCAAAGCCTGCTGGGGCTCAACCTCTGTAAGTCTGTGGCCTTGTGGAAGGCAACAACCTTATATTGTTCATCTCCAGGATGCATGGCCAGGCATGGGGCTTGGTGTAGAACACAAGTTCATAAAAGGATGAAGCAATCGTGCAGCCCAGATACAAATGCTCAAGGTCACTTGCAATGCTCCTGGAACTTTCATTCCAGGCATCTCGGTTTGGTCCAGGCAGGATGCTGACCCAAGGTACTGGAGGCTGGGTTCTGAGACTCTGGGCACATGGTTCTCATGAGAGCACTCTGGTCAAGAAGGGGCAGTATTGCATGATTACAGACCGAGCACAGCCAAGGTCGGATGAGAGAAAATATGCTGTGAAAATCAACCGGGAACATGCTGAATTATCAACTAACATGCACTACAGTTAAGTTTTCTTTTCCTGTAAAGAGTTACAGTCTCAGACATACAGCGGCAGTTCTACCCTCACTCTTGGGTTGCTGTGAGTCAGAATTGACTCAACAGCAGTGGGTTTATTTGGGGGAAGGTTGCTGGGGAGGAGCCCTGGTGGTGGAGGGATAGGGGTGAAGACTGGCAGACAAACATCGAGTCTCCCTGTGGGGTTGGTCCTGTGAGAGTGTGCGACAATGGGTTATCTAGAGAAACAAAACCAGTGATGCTCACAGACGTCTAAGAAGGAACTTTATATCAATTTTATAGCAAGACGGCATCCCAGCCCAGTCCAACTCAAGTCCATGGGTCCGATGCTAGCTGGAACCTTCTTCACACTCGCATAACTTTAGACAGATGATGCAGAAAGGTGAAGCAGGGAGCAGGATGACCCCACGGAACCCACAGACCAATGGGTACAGTCACATGGATCCAATGAGTCAGCACTGACTTGACAGCCATTGGTTTGGTTTGTTATTGTTATTGCTACTACTGCTATTCTTCCTACCCATTATCATTACCATCGGTATCACTATGACAAGCTGCACAAATTCACTGGGGGAAACAAGAACCTCTAGTGCCGACGAAACACCCACCCTGCCCCCTTTCTGCCATGCCCGGCATGTTTGCTAATGACCAGCAAAAGAAGGTCACATCCTAAAGTGTCACCATCATCTGACCCCCATACCACCGCCTACTTGGCCTCGTGAATCATGGTCAGCAGACCCCAGCAGGCAGTGGGGTCACTGGGCCCCCAGCCCTATGGGGTGGCGCTGGCATTTTGATCTCCCCATGAGCTAAGCTCTGAGACTCCTACTCATGACTGAGATCTCGTACTGCCTAACCCACACCCTGTCTTGGTTGATTGCCTGGAAAAGAGCTGGAGCTGGCTGGACTGAGTACACACAGGCGGAGCAGAGATTCAGAGGCACAAGCAACCAGAGGAAAGGGGCCGCTGGCCAGCATGTCCTATCTGGTGGGCAGAGCAGCGACCCCCACCTGGCAGGATTTATCTCTTAGAGTCCAGGCTAGAACTCCTCTAGCCTGACCCTCCCCCCTCGAGGGGTGGCTTTCTTTAACGCTCAGATCGACTGCATTCTACAGAGTCACTAGCAGTTGGAATTGACAGGTGGCAGTAGGCAACTTTTTAAAAAATTATTTAAGTATTCTGAAACAAACCGGGAAGATAGGAGAAGAATGGATGTATTCGAATTCTGCTGTTGGTGAAGAATGTGATCTCTACTGTGGACTGCTTGAAGAACAAACGGATCTGTTTGGGAAGAGTACAGCCAGCATGCTTCTTAGAAACGAGGAGGGTGAGAGTCTGTCTCACATGTTTGGGACATGTCAGCAGGAGGAACCAGCTATTGGAAAAGGGCATCCTGATTGGTAATGCAGATGGTGGACAACCAAGAGGGAGTGCCCTAATACGGTGACCGAAGAAGTGGCTCCAGCAATGGGCCAAACCTAGCACTGTTCAGGAGGATGGCACCGGACCAGGACGTGTTTTGTCGTATTGCACATAGGGATGCTACACGTCAGAACTGGCTCCTTGGCACCTGGAATGGTTGGGATTAGGTCAACTAGACACTCTTGGGGAAGGGCAGGGTCAAATGCATTACAGCTTGACGATACCATCTGGGCATCATAAGTCTTTTCATGTAAGAGAGCGAGACCGAGTGGGGTGGAATTCCCTTTAGCTTTTCGCCTTCTGCTGGAGCTAGGCCTTATATCTGGTTCGTCGATCTCCTGCATTCCAGGAGCCACCATTGGACGACCCATGGTGGATTTATGTAGCTGACTTTGAACCTCTACACCCACCAGCCCGCGCCCCCTCTGTCTCTGCGTCTTCATCCTGCTTGCTGTTCATCAGCTTCCACATGTCAGGAGAAGCCTGACCTGAACCAGAGGGGACTCCTCTATTTCTACAACTGTGTAAGCCATTTCTAGAAATAAATCTCTTAGTGTACGCAGCACATAAAAGTGTCACTGTCTTTGATTTTATAGAGAACACAATCTAGCATAGCACCTAACAACAACAACAACAACAACTGTATGGAAATATAATATACATGCAATGAAAGCTAGGGTTTTAAGTGCTTAGCTCCAAGTGCTGGCAAATATGACCACTACCCAAGTCTCATCATCCCCAAAATGTCCCTTTCCAATCACCTCTCCTGCCTCCAGGCCCAGGCAACGGCTTGACTGGGTTCTCTCCCTATAGATCGGTTGATCTTTCTTTTTCAATTTTCATATAGAGGAGTCTCTATAGTGTTTGGTTCCTTGTGCTCAGCACAAAGTTTTTGAGATTCACCTACATCAGTGGTTCATTTTCTTTTATTCCAGAATAATATCTTATTGTTGCTGTTTGGGGAACTACTGACTCAATTTGGACCCATAGGGACTGCATGCAGCAGAGCAGTCCTGCCCCATGGGATCTGCAAGGCTGTCATCTTTAAGGAAGCAGATGGCTACATATTTCTCCCACGAGTCCACTGCGGGGATTTGAACTACCAACCTTGGGTTAGCCACTGAGCTCTTAACTCTCGCACCAACACAGTTTCCTGTATTCTGTAGCAGGCCCTCATTTAACGGGATCAAACTATTGGCCCCAGCTGAAAGCCTGGCTGCTCAAACCCACCCAGAGGCACCTTGGCAGAAAGTCATGGTGGTCAGTTTCCTAAAGGTCACAGGCAGGAAATCCCCGTGGCATGTTGTTCTACTCTACAAGGTGAAGTGGGGGGTGGGGGGGTCATGATGAATCAAGATCAACCTGATGACAACTCATGTGACAGTGCAAGTGTCTGGATCCCCTGCCGTGTCCTCAGCCTCCTTTGAGGGGGGGGTCTGTGATTGCTACCTTGCCTACCAGAGGTCTGTGGATTCTTCAGCACCAAAGTCAAACGCAACCACATTATCTGATTCCCGAATATCTGCTGTGACCCAGCTCCGGCGCCAGTCAGGGTGCTGAGCCCTGACTGTGTCTGTAAGCATGCCGACATGCTTCTCTGAAAATAGCCCACTGGGTCCCCAAAGCCAGCTCTCAAGGCACAGCATTTGGAGAATTGCAAACGACAGGTCAGCGTTCTTGTGGGTGCTCCTTAGAAGCAAGGATGGAGAGATCTTGTCTCGTGTACTTTGAACTTGGAGAGAGGGAGGGACCAGTCCCTGGGAAAAGTCATCATGCTTGGTAAAGGGAAGGGTCAGCAGAAAAGAGGCAGCCCCCAGACCAGGTGGATGGACACGGTGGTTGCCAAAATCGTTTGGGGCCGAGTAGCGTTCCGTTCCCTGGTACAGAGTATCTCTGTGAGCGGGAACTGGTTCGATAGCATCTGACAACGATGACAAGGTCACTATGCTCATGATGTTGCAGACCTCGAATGCCAAGCTAAATGCTGTGGTGTCAATTTGAGGATTCAGAGCGAAGGGGTGGAGTCTAGCCTGTCAATCAGATCAAAGAGGCCTCTTTGTGGGCATGGCCTTCTCCTGAGGATTCCGGGAACTCCTGAATTCCTCTTTGGAGGCGGGAGACATTCTCTCTCTCTGCTCAGTCCCTACAAGACATCCTCATAGACAAGCCAGATGGAGACAGGCTGATAGCAGGCAGCACTTGGGAGCTGAAGGAACCACGCGGAGACCCCTGCCAGTGCTGAGATAGATACCTCTACCACCACTCGCAAGGATGGCGAGACTTCGTCTCACATACTTTGGACATGTTGTCAGGAGAGATCAGTCCCTGGAGAAGGGCATCATGCTTGGTGCAGTGGAGGGACCGCGAAAAAGAACAAGGCCCTCAAGGAGACAGGAGGGGGGTGGGGGTGGGGCGGACACTGTGACTTCACTGATTGGCTCAGCACAGGAACAATGGCGCGGCAGGGGCAGGGGGGTGGGGGGGGGCAGGACTGGGCAGTATGTTGTTCTGTTGTGCATAGGGTCACGGTGGATCAGAACCTGTTCGACGGCACCTAACAACAACAAAATGTGGTGAACACATTCCAGTGGCAGTGTCTGATTGCTGTTGGAACAGAAATAATACAGGGGGATGTGCTGAAGGTCGGAAAGTTGTTTCCTCATCGTCTAGGAGGCTAGCAGTCTGAGTGTAGGCGCTGGCTGTAGGGGAAGGCTTTCTCTATCTGCACCAGAGGAAGTTCTTTGTCTCTTTTCAGCTACTGTCCCTGAATTCCTTGGAGATCTCACGTGGTGGTATGGAATCTATAACCCCGCCCCCTCCCCTCCCAACCCCAATCTGGGCTTGCTTGCTTCCTGGCCCAATATGCTCTCTTGCAACTCAAAAGCGATTGGCTGGGTGACCTCATTAACATAACAAACAATCCTATCCCCAAATGAAATCAGATCCACAGGGTTAGGATTTGCAGCACGTATTTTAGGTTGGGGCACAATTCAACCCATGACAACCACTAACCAAAAGGTTGGGGAATCTGTGTCCGTCCAGAGAAACCTCAGATCACCCTCTGAGAAAGCAGCTGCTGAGATCTCTGGGGTGCACAGGTCTATTCCGACAGGCACAGGTTGCCATGAGTCAGCGTTGACTCAGCCAGTAAGCGTTTGGACAAGGACCAGGCACTGTGCTAAGCATTCTACATCTGCCAATCCCTTGAATTTCTGTGGTTTAGATATAAATGTAAGAGTCATTTCTGCTCTGTGGTCTCTAGCGGGTGCTGGGTTTATTAAGGGCACGTGAGGGAGAGACTCTAGTCTAGGGCTAAGGAACGCCATGACCAGATAGAGTACAAACTGGAAAATGCCGACCCCTGGAGTGTGGCTGCAACTTCACAAAGTGGAGTCCGACTCATTTCATCAGGACACACAGCGCTCAAGCAGGAAACAGAAATGGTGGGCTTGGTAAACGCTTCTTTGAAAGCAAGCAGCCATCGAGTGAGGTACCAGCTAAGTCCACACGGAAGAAGCTCACCAGCCTGCATGAACCAAGGATTATAAATCATAAAATCCAAGACTAGAGGAGGGAACTGTATGAGAGCTTAAATTCCGAACACCTGGTTTTCAGAAGGCTATGGATGACAGTGAAAGCCCCAACTCCATTTGCAGGGTTCCCATGTGCATCGAGCCTCTGCTGAATTCCCTCTGACCATCGACCAAGGATGGCACTAGCCTTGCTATCAGACAGAGTGTGTCCGCAAGTGGACTGATGCAGATGTGGTTAGGTTAAACTTGAACACTTTCCCATTTGACCCCCTTTAAATATGTTCTAGTTTTTATTTTCTGCTTTCTTTTCAAGTGAGGTTTTTACCTGTTTTATTGTTGAGTTGGTATGTTTTTCTTTACGTGAAATCCAGGATAGATAAGTCTAGAGAGACAGTAACTGGATTAATAGTTTCTTAGGGTTATGGCAGGGAAGATTGGGGGGAAATGGGGAGCTAGCAATGAGTACAAGGAAGCAGAAAATCTTTTACAAGTGCTTGTGATGATTGCACAATTCTTGTGAACATGTTCATAGCATTGTTTGATATGTGATGTGTTGATATTGTATTATATGTGAATTATATGTGAATAAAACTGTTCAGTTTTTTAAAAAGAAATGGAAGGGTTGTGCGCCTTCTGGGTGGGAAGGCAAGTCAACCCCACTCGGGGACTCCCCTCCCTCTTTCTGGGTCAATACTTGAAGGGTATCGCGATGAAGATCTTACTGGATGACTCTGAACGCAAAGAGAATGCTTGCTGATACTTGATCTCCTCTATAAACAAATCCACAGGCTTCCTGTTGCCCCCAGGGCTAAGCAAGGCATCCAGGGCCCCCAGTTAGCTCAAGTTCATAGGCAGGGTAAGACTTTGGAGGGGAAGAAAGAGCACGGCAAGGAGAAGAGACATCAGGCCAAGGGGTAAGGACCTCCGATGGTTCGCCATGCCCCAAAGCTCAGTGGGCTGCAACACGAGGTGGGAGGCAGAGGTGCGGCTGGAGGCTTAGGTGGCCACTACATTGTCAGGGAGTCTGATCCTGGTCCAGGGCAGCCTGTCGCCTCTCAGTGAGTGGGTCTCATGTAGGGGCTCATTTAGGGGGCCTATTCCTCTGCAGAGATAAACCAAGTCCTTCCGCCCTACTTTCTCAGGTAGCAAAGGTGAGATTTTGGGTCCCACCTGCTCATTCTTTCTCCTGATTATTATTTTTTAATTCATTCTGAACTTTGGCAGAGAACACAGAGCTGCTTCCCCTGCCTTTCAAAGACCCCAAGAACAGAATTTGCTTCCAACAGCATTTGCGTCACATCTGGTTAGATGCAGAATTGTGATTCACCTGGTATACACAGGCATGACTGTATCCGCTGTTCACGAAAACATTAAGCTCTTCTCTTGTTGTGGTAGGTGGATGGTGAGCTGATTCTGACACGCGTGTGAATCTCTATCCTCATAGCTGATTGCTGGTTGCCTTCTCTCTCACCTTCAATCTCACCTGTTGTCCAGCAGCTAAAAGGAGGCGAGCAGGTACAGGGAGTCCTCTTCAGGACCCCTCCTCCAAAGATATATATAATGGATTGGTCATAACAGTAAATAATTTTTGACTCGCACTTCTGATGAGGTGGCTGACAGATGCTAGAGTTGGAGTTTGAACCCACGTGCTGATTGTCCCAATGCAAGTGCTCTTTCTGTTCCATGAGCTCCTCCATGCCCGGAACTAATAGGTACCCATCCTGCTGTTGGTTGCTTATGCCATACCTCCTCCCCTGGGAACTGGGGGACACACGATGGGAAGGGTCCTGACACCTGGAATGTGTCCTGAAGAGAATGGCATGGACAAAATCTGACGATTGCTCTGTGAGAGGAGAATGCTCACGCCCATGTGACAGGTATGGAACTAAGGGCTGGGAAGTGACAACCGGAGGAGCTGGGGCTGGAGCCCAGCAAGTGGAGAAGGGACCAGCTGGGCGTGGTGCTCTGGTCCTTCGAAACTGCACTTCCAGCACCTTGCTTCCCACCCAGGCAGGCTTCCTGCCTCTCTGTCCACACCAACCACTCGCTGGCTTCAGGGGGCTGTGTGGACACTACTGGGCTATGTGGCAAGGGCTCCAGAGGTAGGCTAACATCCCCAGCCTCCTCTAGCAAGATGTTTGGGGGCTGCCTCAGACCAATGTCTCCTGCTTGTCTCTTCTCTGGAAGCACTCTTTCCTGTCTTTCCAAGGGAACGAGCAGCTTTGGGGCTTGTTGGATTTCCTTGCCAGCTCTTTACCTCCTCTCCCTGCCCCTGGAATTGGAGGCTGGAGACACAGAGAGGCCAGCCAGAGGTAGCCAGTGCTCCATCCTGGGTTAGGGAGCAGTGTTAGGGGCACCTCCTAGGGCATCTGAAGCCAGCTTGGGAAGAGAAAGAGCAGAGAAGAGAGAGAGGGGAAACAGAAGGGATGGGAGTGGGGTGTGGAGAGGGAGATAGAAGGAATGAGAGAAAATGGTGAAGAGAAAATGGGGAGGGGATCGTGGAGGGGGGGTGGGGAGACAGAGGAAGAACGGAGAGAGAAAGAGCGAGGAAGGAGTGAAGGAGAGGGAGATGGAGAAAAGATGGTTGGACAGAAGAGAAGGAAGGAAAAAGATGGAGAGAGAGAGTCAGACAGAGGGAGTGTTCCGATGGAGAAAGAGACTCAGAGCTAGTGAGAGAGACAAATGGAGGGGGGGAGGGTGGGGGGCGCGGAGTGACAGAGAGAGAGAGAGAGAGGGCAAGGCCAAAAGACATGAAAAAGAAAACCCATTCCAGGGCACACTCTCATCACATGCCAGCCACTCATGCCTCCTCCTTAGCAGGCAATTTCGGAAAGAATTAGCAGGAAGTAGACACAATGAGCGGCTAACGGCAGAGTTAGACACTCCCAAGTCATCGTATCAACTTTCCAATTGGAAGTCAAACCACAAGGATGACTCCTGAAATCCATTTCTCAGTTTCCCGGTCACAACAGAAGGGCGGGCTCTGGCCCAGATTAGGGTTCCTTCTCTGTGGGTTCATTGAGAGTTACTTCTCAGGGCTGCTGTGTGGACTGGGCAGGCGGGACGTGATGGCCCTGTGCAATCTGTGACGTGTGAGCAACTGTCCAGAAGACCATGTGCACCGTTGCCCCCGAGGAGAGGGGAGGGAGCTCGAAGGGTCACCCTGAAGATTTATGTTGAAGACTTGCCATGATTTCAAGTGGGCAGCCAAAAGGACATGGGCTAAGCTTCACCTATAGTTTGTACTGTGTTTTCCTGCAGATCTAGCTGAGTGATTTTAACAGTCACATAATCTCGTGTCAACTTGAGTGAAGGGGTGGAGTCCAGTCTGTCAATCAGGTCATGGCCGATGATGCCTCTGTGTGGCATGACCTTCTGAGGAGTCTGGGAATCCCTATCTTTCTCCCTAGAGGCGGGACACATACTCTTTTTTGCTTCACCTTCCTGTTGACCAGCCACATAGAGCCATGCTGATGGCAGCCAGAGCCCTGGAGATGCTTCCACCGCCATTGGATCCACAAGACTTTCCACCTACTGGCCTGTGATCGTCCTGCATTCGGCATCATTGCATGTGCTGCATGAGTGTGAAGAGGAACTCATGGGCTAGTATCGAACTGATGGACTAAATCTGGACTGGGCGGAGATGTTTTATTGATGCATAATTACTTCTTCATATAAAGTTCTCTCTTATATATATTTGTTTCGCTAGTCAACCTGGCCTGACACAGTGACCTTGAGACGGCGATTTCAGCTCTCTGGGCCTCTTCACAATCACACACCACCACCACCACCACCACCACCAACAACAACAACAACAACACAACAACAAACCAGGTGCTGGCCAGTGGTGCTCCACAGGGCTTTCAAGGTGCCGAGCTTTCAGAAGGCGACCTGCAGGCTTGGATGAGCCAGAACCACCAACCTTTCAGTTTGCAGCTGAGTGGGAAACAACATGCTTCATCCAGGGACTTTTTAAAATGACTGCTGGACTTTCTATTTGAAAGGCTTCTTTAGGAATAGCGGCAAATGACTGCGCAGAGATGAGAAGGGTGAGAACGGGCTGGTGGCTCTGAATGTGGTGAAGGCTGCTGCGTTGGACCATGACTGGATGAAGACCTGGCTTCATTCCGATGTCCCCTCCTCCAGGAAGGCTTCCCTGATTCTCCCAGGACAGGTACAGGGTCTTCTTCCATCCTATTAGGGTCCCACCTAAAGTAGTACATTGTATTGTTCTTGCCTGTGACAGGACGGTTTCCCGCCTAGCTTGGGGGACCCTGAGAGCTGAGACTCCCTTGCTCATCCTAGATTCTCAGTGCCCAGGGCCTGGCATACAGCAGATACTCAACCGGTGCTCATGGGCCCAGACGGGACTGAGCTGCCAGGCGGCATTCCTTCACACTGGGCCAGGCATTTTCAAGAAGGGAGAGTCGGGGCCAGGCTGAGTCGCCGGAGGCTTTGGAAGCAACCTTTGGACAATATGTGCTGTGCTCTGAATCCTTTCTGGGAGCCAACTGAGATTCCAGGGGAGCTGAGAGCCAGAAAGGGGGGTGGGTGGGTAGACTGGCTGGCTGGCTGGCTGGGGAGCGCCTGGGCGGAGCCGGGGACTAGGAAAGGGGAATCATCTTTACACAATTGTTAGAGCTTCTGTAGCGTATTATGGTTTCCGTAATACTTCCACGTACAATCTTTCGTTGGAGACGCATGCGATTCCTGCAGGCTCAGTGGGGCAGGCTCACCTGGCCCCACCTTTCAGAAGAGGCCCAGGGCGAGATAGAGAAAAGCGAAGCAAGTTGCTAGAGACCCCGGTTCCAGACTTCTGGGGTTTGCGGAGCCAGCTCTGGTACTCCTCCTCCAAGACCAAGAAAAAGGTGGGAGGTAGTTCCCAGGAGATCTGGGCTGCTTTCTTGAGTCAGAAGGGGCTGAGTGAATTGTTCAGTTGAACTCAACCCATCCATAGTAATACAATCGCTGTACTTGGGGAGACATGACTCATGGATGCCATTGTGTGGTTCCAACAACTCCATTAGCATTATCTGACTGCACATGAAGTAAGACCCTACTCAGGGAAAAAAACTAACCAAACCCAAACAAAACAAGAGCCCTTGAATCGATTCTGACTACAGCCACTGTAGGTGTGCCACAGGACAATGGTCCCATCGGGTTACCAATGACTGATTTTTTTAGAAGTAAATTGTCAAGGTTTGCTTTGGAGGAGCCAATGGGTGAACTTGAACCTCTAAATTTTTGGATAACAGCCAAGTGCATTAGCCTTTAGCATCAGGAACCCCAAGACCTGATGAGACGGGTTCTATTCTGTAGGTCTATTCTGTAGGTTTACAGATTAGGAAAGTGAGACTCCATAAATGAAAACCCAGCTGAAGGTCACATGGCCAGTGATGGTCTGGATTTGAACCTGGGCACCTGATTCAAGAACCTGAGCTCCAAGCCCTCATTCTCCGCATCAAAGCAGAGACTGGGAAATGAGTGGCCTCGAGTGCGCAGAGGTGAACTTGAGCCACTTCTGGTGGCGAAGTGTGTGGTTGGCTCTGGGGCTCCAGACACAGAGGCTGACCTGTTCTGGGTCTGCCTTGTCCACTTGACCCTTGGTTCCTCCCTGGGCCTGGCCAGGGTGAGGTTTCTACGGCCACAGTGTTCAGAACTGGGATAGTACCAAGTCACTGAAGGAGAAGCCAAGCTGAGGTCTTGCTCTCAACAGCTTGTGCCCATAAACCCAAGAGCCAATCGGCTCGCATGCTGTCTTTCACCCTGACACTGTGCCCCAGTGCAAAGAGCTTGGCTTTGGGGTCACACAAAGCCGAGCTCCACCCCAGCTCTGAAACCCAGCCTAGGATGACCTCAGGCAAGGTGGGGTCAACTCACCCAATTGCGGTTTCCCAAGTTACCAAAGGGAGATGAGAAGGGACTCACGAGCAGGTGGATTCCATTGGAAAGCCTGTCTGAGGTATCTGACATAGAGGCCAGCACACACTGACTGAACGACTGCTCACTGAAGACAGTGTGGCCCAGGAGAAAGAGCATGGGCTGTATGGTTAGACCGACTTGGTCTGAAAGGCTGGCTCTGCCAGCTGTGAGCCCTAGCCCCCTGAGCAGAAGCCCACCTCTGTGTTTTGGCTTTCTCTCCATCAAGAAGGCTGACAAGAGCTACCTGTGAGAACTGCTGGGAACATACACGCCAGTAGGGGTGTAGTCAGGGTTTAAGGAGGAGGAGGATTTACCAACCAAGGTCAAGGTGATCCCACCCATCCACCCACCTCTTTCTCTGGGATATAGAGGGGGAGAAGTAGCCATTCATCCTTTCATCCACCATGCCAGAGCTTACTCCTGGGGCTATGAAAATGAGTTCTGGGGGCTCCCTATTTTGGGAGGAGACAGACGGCCTTGGAGACAAAACCTGACACAGTCAGGAAGGTGCTTAGGTGGAGCTATGCAAAGAGCCCTTGTCAAGGTCGTAGCAGAGTAGTTGTGGGCAGCTGACCTTGCCTTTTCCTCCTGGACCCTGTGGCATGAACATGGATGGCATTTCAGAGGTCCCTGGTCTTTGCCTCCATTCCCTCCATGATATTGATGACATTATGCTGATTGGACCCACTAAGGAGGATGTATCAAAGACTCTAGATCCATTGGTACAACATCTGCGTACAGGAGGTTAGGAGATAACCAAATGAAGATTCAGGCACCCTCCATCTCAATTACATTTCTAGGGGTCCAGTGGTGTGGGGCTTGTTGAGACATTCCTACTAAAGTGAAGAATAAGCTATTGCATTTCCTCCCACCCCCTAAAAAGGAGGCAGGACGCCTAGTGGGCCTCTTCGGATTTGGGAGGCAACATATCCCTCACTTGGGTGTTCTACTTTGACCTATTTATCAAGGGACACGAAAAGCCTCCAATTTTGAGTGGGGCCCAGAACAAGAAAAGGTTCTTCAACAGATTCAGGCTGCTGTGCAAGCTGCTCTGCCACTTGGACCATATGATCCAGCTGACCCAATGGTGCTAGAGGTCTCAGTTGTAGATAAAGATGCCATGTGGAGTCTTTGGCAGACCGCTATTGGTTAATCTCAGTGTAGACCGTTGGTATTTTGGAGTAAAGTCTTGCCATCCTCTGCAAACAACTACTCCCCCTTTGAAAAACAGCTGTTGGCCTGTTACTGGGCCTTGGTGGAGACTGAACAGCTCATCCTGGGTCACCAAGTCACCATGAGGCCTGAACTACCCATCATGAACTGGGTATTGTCTGACCCATGTAATCATAAAGTTGGACGTGCGCAGCAACACTCCATTGTTAAATGGAAGTGGTATATACGAGATTGGGCCAAAGCAGGACCTGAAGGAACAAGTAAGCTGCATGAAGAAGTGGCCCAAATGTCCACTGTCTCCACTCCTGTCACATTACCTTCTTTCTCCCAGTCTGCACCTATGGCTTCCTGGGGAGTTCCTTACCATACTTTAACTGAAGACCAAAAAAGTCATGCTTGGTTTACGGATGGCTCTGCACGATATGCAGGTGCCTCTCGTAAGTGGACAGCAGCAGTACTACAGCCCTTTCTGGGATCTCCCTAAAGGTGAAGGGAAATCTTCCCAATGGGCAGAACTTCAAGCAGTGCACCTGGCCGTTCAGTTTACATATAAGGAAAAATGTCCAGATGTGAGACTATATACTGATTCATGGGCTATGGCTAATGGCTTGGCTGGATGATCAGGGAATTGGATGGACCATTATTGAAAAATTGGTGACAAGGAGATGTGGGGAAGAGGTATGTGGATAGACCTCTCTGAATGGGCCAAGAAAGTAAAGGTAATTGTATCTCACGTGAATGCTCACCAAAGGATTACCTCTGAAGAGGAGGACTTTAATAATCAAGTGGATAAGATGACATGCACTCCTCTTTCCTCTGCCACCCGTGATCGCCCAATGGGCACATGGACAAAGTGGACATGGCAGCAGGGATGGAGATTATGCATGGGCACAGCAACATGGACTTCCACTCACCAAGGCTGATTTGGTCACTATCACTGCTGAGTGCTCCATTTGCCAGCAGCAGAAACCAACATTAAATCCAAGATATGGGACCATTCCTCGGGGAGATCAATTGGCAACCTGGTGGCAGGTTTATTACATAGGACCATTTCTGTCATGGAGGGGGCAGCGTTTTTTTCTTACTGGAATAGACACCGACTCTGGATATGGATTTGCCTTCCCTGCACGTGATGCTTCTGCCAAAACTACTATTCGTGGACTTACAGAATGCCTCATTCACCAGCATGGCATCCCACATAGCATTGCTTCAGATCAAGGAACTCACTTTACAGCAAATACAGTGCGGCCATGGGCCCATGCCCATGGAATCCACTGGTTGCATCATGTTCCTCATCATCCTGAACTTGCTGGCTTGATAGAGCGATGGAATGGGCTCCTAAAGACACAAATACGGCGCCAACTAGGTGGCAACAACTTGCGGGACTGGAGCAATGTTCTCCAGGAAGCTGTATATGCTCTAAACTAACGGCCAATATATGGTGCTGTGTCTCCAATAGCCAGAATTCATGGTCTAGGAACCAAGGGGTGGAAGCTGGAGTGGCACCACTCACTATTACTCCTAGTGATCCACGCGCAGTATTTTTGCTTCCTGTCCCAGCAACCCTGTGTTCCTCAGGCCTGGAGGTCCTGGTCCCGAAAGAAGGAACTCTTCTATCCAGAAACACAGCATGGATTCCACTGAACTAGCAGCTGAGAATGCCCCCTGGCCACTTTGGGTTTTTCATGCCTTTGGATCAACAGGTCAGGAAGGGCGTCACTCTACTGAGTGGTGTGATTGATTCTGATTACCAAGGAGAAATTGGACTGGTGTTACGTAATGGAGGTAAAGAAGAATATGTCTGGAATCCAGGAGATTCTATAGGCCGACTCTTAGTGCTACCATGCCCTGGGATTAAAGTAAATGGTAAATTACAGCAACCCGATCCTAACAGGACTTATAATGACCCAGACCCCTCAGGAATGATGGTCTGCGTCACCCCACCAAGAAAAAAAAACACAGCCCGTTGAGGTGCTTGCTGAGGGCAAAGGTAATACAGAATGGGTAGTAGAAGAAGGTAGTTCCACCTATCAGTTATGACCAGTGATCAATTATAAAAGCAAGGTTTGTGATTGTCAGTTTATATATTTTTTAATGTGCTTATTGAATATCTTTCCTTTGTTCATGTATGATGTATCAGATACCATTGGACTCAGTGTGTTTTCATATATATGTATGATAGATGTTTGATGCTAATTATAAGTGTGATTTCATTGATATCTGGAAAATTATATATGGCTAAAAATTGTGTACAGGTGTCAAGTTGGCAAGGGGTGGATTGTGATAGGTATGCTTATTATGCCAACATAGCCAATGAACACATGTGGCATTAATTAAAGGGCAGAGAGATAACTGGCTTGGCTGGGCCTCGCCTTTCTTATCTTTTGCTCTTTGATGATCAGACCAGTGTGAGGCTGCCTTAGCTCGTTCTCTGTCTCAATTTGCAAGCTACACTACCTGTGGAACACCTAACCCATGGACTGTGTCGCTGTAGTTTGAGATTCTGTCAAGACTGCTTCACCACACTATAGGAGTATATATGGCTTGAGCTGGGGATGGTTGGACCCTGTCATCTGACTAACTGTTGGTGACCTGCCTTGCTGTTTGCTACCTGTGGCCAGATAGCCTGAATTGCTCTACAGAGGACTACCTGTCGGCCCTCAAGACTTGATGGACTGCCAGCGTATTAACTGTCTCATGGAAGTGAGGTTCACTGAGCCATTTGTAGTGCTTTATAGAACAATTCACTGTTTATTTCCTATGAGATATATATCAGTAATGTCCTGGTTTTGTTTCTCTAGAGAGCCTTGTCTAAAATAAAAGGTTTCCTTGTTTCTCCTCAGTCCCCACCCTGATCCGTGCTCTCAGCCTCTGCCCGTGTCCCAGGCAGAAGCTCACAAGGCCTCTGGGCAAGGCTGAGCCCGGGAACAGAGGAGCGGGCCTACATGGCAGAGGGGCTGAGGGCAGATGAGACATGAGGGAGGGTGGACAGAACCCTGGACCCATCCAGAGGCAGATGAGCCCTCAGGAAACAGCTCCGGCCGCCCCCAGAACCAGGCTCACTAAATCGCGAGAGGGGTCAGGGGCCGGCTGGGAATAGCACAGACTTCCTGCTGGCCACCAGCCCAAGAGCGTCAGGTCGTGTGGGGGAGTTTCGTCAGACACACTGTCCCCGTCCCCGAGTCTGGCATTTCACTACCTCTGGGACTTGGCTGCCCTCCTCACCCCTTTGTCCACTAACAGATGTCTGGTCCTTCTGTCTGATCCGTAATGCATTTAGGGAGCTTACCCACTTGCAGGCTCTCTCCTGGCAGGCCTGGGAGCAATGCCTTCTTTCCCTGCAGCCCCCACTCTCTGGTGCCCAGACAGGGACGGGACTGTTCCTGTCCTCCTATCTCAGTCTCACTGGGTCCCCATGAGCAAAGCCATATCTCCTCAGGTTCAAGTCACCAATCTCTATCATGGGGGTTGGTCCTGTTTTTCCCTGGTGGCTGAGGCTTTGGGTCAGGGCTAGAGAGGCCTCCAGAAGTTCTCTCTGTCAGTCACTGGTCTTCCCATGAGCTACCCAGACAACACATCTCAGATGTCACCTCCCTGACAAAGCCTTCAGCGATGACACCCGAGAGCCAACCCCTCTTGCCTTCAAGCAGCTAATCGTTTATTTACTCAGTGACTACTATTGAGCAAGGAGCCCTGGTGGTATAGGGGGTACAAGCTGGGCTGCCATCTGCATGGTCGGCAGTTCAGAACCGCCAGTCACCCCGAGGGAGACAGATGGGGCTTTCCACTCCCATCAAGAGTTACAGTCTCAGAAATCCACAGAGGGGTGGCTAGGAGTCAGCAGTGACAGTGAGCTTATCTACTGGCTTATCTGTTGAGCATCTTCTGTGTAGCAGGAGTCATTCTAAGAGATGGGTCAAAAGCAGAGAACAGACAGCAAGTCTAGTGAAATCAGAGCCACAACAGTGAATGACCTGTCACTGTCCACCGCCACCCTTGGCTGAGCGGGCACTTGTCCCGCTGCTGGGAACACAGCAGAGCCAGCCGTCGGGGCCTGCTCTTATGGGGGCTGGTGTAGCCTCCCAGGTCAGAGATGATGATGGTTTGGACTAGAGCAGAGGTCAGCAAACCGAGGCTCGAGCCATAGGGGGTTCTGCTGGTACACACAGGTGGTTCTGAAGGGAAATGGAAACACTTGAAAGGATAACATTCCCACAATGGCGATTGCCTTTGTGAGAATATATCTTGAATCATTTTTAAATCGTGCAGGGCAGGAGTGGCTCTTCCATCTCAGGAGTTTGCTGACCCCTGGGCTAGAGGGTTAAGAGAGGGAGAGCTGGGGACCCTCGGAAAATGTTCTGTAGGTATGTGGGGGTCATAGGGGTCTAGAAGCGGTCATGGGTTATTGGGGCAAACTGAGGCAAACCAATTCTATTTGGGAGATGCTAACGTGGTGAAAGGAGACCAGGTGGTTCAGTGGTTAAGACACTGGGTGGTATCAAGGTTTCATGAGGGAGGGGGGAGCGGGGAGGAAAGGGAAAAATGAGGAGTTGACATCAAGGGCTCAAGAGAAAGCAAATGTTTTGTGAATGATGATGGCAACCTATGTACCAAATGTGCTTGAAACAATGGATGGATGTGTAGATTGTGATAAGAGTTGTACAAGCCTCCAATAAAATGATTTTTTTAATTAATTAATTAAATTAAAATTAAAACACTGGGCAGTTAACCAAAAGGCCCAACTCGTAGTGACCCCATAGGGCGGAGAAGCAAACTGTCACAGCTTTCTGCTACGAACGCCTGGTGGGCTCCAGGTGTCAGCTTTTCAGTTACGTTCTTGCTGTTGGGTGTTGTCAAGTGTGTCCCAACTCACAGCGACCCTCTATACAACAGGACGAGACCCCGCTCTGTCCTGCACCGCCCTGCCCGTCATTGTTAGGTCCGAGCCTACTGCCACAGCTACCATGACCAACCCATCTCATTGACAGGCTTCCTTTTCCACTGCCCTTCTACTTGACCACGCATGATACCTAATAGATATCTCATAGATAACACGTATTACTAACTTAAAAAAAAAAAGTTTTGTGATTGTTTGAAAACTTAGTAAGCCAAATCCCCAAAACTCACTGTCAGAAAGCCTGTGCGTTTCTGAGACTGTAACTCTTTATGGAAGTAGAAAGTTCTGTCTTTTTCCCAAGGGACTGCTGGTCGTTTTAAGCTGCCAGGCTTGCGGTCAGCGGCCCAAGCATAACCACCATGTGTGGCATTTACATCATCTGGTATCCATTTAGGACTTGAGAGGATTAAGAGTGAAGGAGTGGCGTCTAGTCTGTCAATCAGGCCATAGCCAATGAGGCCTCTGTGTGGGCATGGCCTTCCCCTGAGGATTCTGGGAATTCCCGTATGTTTCCTCCTTGGAGGCGGGAATACTCTTTCTTAGTCCACTCTCTGCGAGACTCTCTACTCACAAGACACAAGGGGCTGTGCTGATGGCAGCGAGAACCCTGGACCTGGAGGACCCACGTGGAGACCCCTGCCAGGGCTGAGATGCTTACAATACCACTGGATCTTCCAACCCACTGGCTTGTGATCTTCCTGCATTCAGTGTCATTGTATGTGTTTCATGAGTCTGAAGAGGACTTTATAGATTGGTATTGGACATATGGGCTAATATTAGAGGTATGGACTTAATCTGGACTGGGATGTTTTCTCAGTATTCAACTGCTCTTGTATACAAACCTTTTTCTTATACACATGAGTGTGTCCCTGGATTTGTTTCTCTAGTCCACCTAGACTAACACACTATGTCACCAGAGCTCAGGCTTTATAAAGCCTAGTGGCAAGATTCTATTTGACTCTGGGTTCACTGATTACTGTCTGTTTTCACACCACGGGCATCGTGGACTCTTGGAGAAGAGCCGTGGGGAAGAGATCAGCTCACAGAAGGCATGGGTCAAGGCCAAATTCCAGCTCCTCATCTCTGATGCTCAGTTCCCAACAATGGCCTTTCTGGCCCCACTTGAGTCAGGCGAATGCCTAGAGGGTTACAGCCTAGTGCCTCTGGGATCTCATCTTCTGTTTCTCTCCCCATGCCCACTCCACTCCAGCCAGTCTTTATACACACTCTTGATCTTTAGACATTCCCCAAGCACATTCACTGGTTGACCCATCTCTACAACAGCATCTCCTTAGGAGAAACTAGCCATCACCTTGGGGAACTGAGAGTCCCCAGCTCCTTGCTGACAGGGTCTTCAATGGCTCCTCTCCCAGAATACATTGCCAGACCTTTCTCCCAAGGTCCCCCTGGGGTGACTTGCACCTTCAACCTTCCAGTAGAGTGCGTTAACCATTTCCATTACCTACAGACAACATCACCTGTACCCCTGACCTGCAAGGACATGAGTTGCCTGTGTCTTGAAGAAGACACTACCTGGCACAGAAAAATGAGTCCCTCAAGTGCCAAGAGGGGTGCTTTGTGGATGCGTCCTGCTCTGGGGCCGCCAGGGCTGCCAGTTGTGGGCGCTAGCAGACAGGGAAAGCGGGAGTCGTTTGTGGCTGGCCAGAGTCATTGTCCTGGTGGCAAAATCACTGTCCTCTGCTGTTCCCAGGGGTGGGGCCTTAGTTCTAGGCCAGAGAGACCTCCAGAAATTCTCCCTACCTTAGTCACTTTCCTCCTCCGTGGCTCACAGTTGACCCAGAGGGAAGTGGAAACTCCCTGGTGTCAGAAAAGGCAACGGACCTCTACTCTCTGGGCCATAACTTCACTTCCTTCCCACCCTGGGACTGTGCTTCCATCAAAGGGACAGGAGTGCTTGGGCAGGGGCCAGAGGTGGGGACTTGGTCTGAGACACTCGGGGAAGGTGGGGAGGCTGGCAGGAAGGCAACTTATATTTGTCCTGTAAAGAGACTTCCTGCATTCCAGCGCCGTGTCTGAAAAGCTCACCAATGCCATTTCGCTGATCTCTGCACTCCTGTGTGTTAGGAGCGGTCAGACTCCCATTCTCTGAGGCTGAGGCTGCCTCAGAGAAACACGGTGCCCAGTCAAGGTGGCCCAGCCAGGTTCCCACTAGGTGGGTCCTTTTGCCCTTTCACAACGCCACCTGCAAACTCTCCAAGTTGGCTGTTCTGGAAGTTCAAGGAGACCTGACAGACGAATTCTAACATCTGATGATGTTACACCAAGAGTCAGCTAGTTCTGGTTCAAGGCCTTCCCTTTAAGCAAAAGTCAGAGAGCTTTTGCCAGATCTCAAAAGCAGGAAGGGGGAGACCCAAGATAGAAGTGCAGGTCTTTTGACTCCGATTTTAGGGCTCACTGGTGAGACATTTGGCTGCCAACCACAAGGTCAGCCACCCAAAGCCACCAGACACTTGACAGGAGAAGGATGAGGTTTTCTACTCCCGTGAAGAGTTACAGACTTGGAGACCCACAGGACCAGTTGTACTCCATCCTTCAGGGCCTCTGCCAGGCAGAATGGATTCCATGGCCGTGTTTTTTGGAGGGGAGCAGGGGACTCATCAGGAGGGCGGGCAGAGGGGTGTTTACACTTTTTTTGGCCAGGATATCCTGCTCCAAGGCTGCCATCAGTCCCACGCGCACAGTTCCACCCTCCTGTTCTCAGAGCAGGTACCAACCAGGAGCTTGTTGCCATTCAGCTGCAGGAGCCTTATACCCACCTCCTTGGGGCCCCGCTTCTCATCTGCAATACGCCTTTCTATAACAAAGAACACGCCATGCCCCTAGCACTCTGGGGGAATGCCGTCCAGCTGCGCGCACTGGGTTACGTCCCAGGCAGGAGACCTGGGTTTGATGGCTGCCCAACGCACCTCATGTGGAGCCCCCACCTTGATGTGGAGAGGCTGGCGCCTTGCGATGATGATCAACAGACTTTGGCGGAGCTGGCAGACTAAGATGGGCTAAGAATAAAGACCTGGCAATCTCCCTCCAGACACCAGCCAGCGGAAACCCTACAGAGCGATCTGAAACTGACCCTGGGGATGGCACAAGAGACAGGACAGCGCTTTCCTTAGTGGTCCGTGGGTTTTGCCATCCGTCGGAGACCAACTCAACTGCAGCTAACAACATCTACCAGGGGTCCTCCACCTTTTTTTAACAGGGGCCAGTTCACTGTCCCTCAGACCCATTGGAGGGCCGGATTATAGTTTAAAAAAAAAAAAAACTATGAACAAATTCCTATGCACTCTGAACATATCTTATTTTGAAATAAAAAAACAAATGGGGCAAAAACATCCAGCGGGCCGGATAAATGTCCTCAGTGGGTCGCATGTGGTCCACAGGCCGTAGTTTGAGGATGCCAGACTTGGTCTGGAAACAACGCGTAGGGTGACTTTGACCGCAGGATCAGCTGTTTGAAACTACCAGCTGCTCTTTGGGAGGAAGAGGAGGCTTCTCCTCCCGTAAAGAGTTACAGTCTCTGAAACTCACAGGGACAGTTCCACCCTGTCCTATAGGGTCACTCATGATGCCTCGGAATGGACTTGATGGCCATGGCGTGAAACACGTACTTAAGACCAGCCATCTTCAGGAGCAAAGACCAATCCCTAGGCAACAAAACTGAACCCAGCATATTGGGTTCAGTAGAAGCTCCGTGAAAGTAAGGAAGCCGTCTACAAAATGGCCCCAGCAACGGGCCACGTTTCATTCCACAGAACACCAGGTTTCCCTGAGTGAGAGCTGACTCGGCAGCAACGCCAAAGACAACCAATGTGGGGACTCATCAGATTGCCTATGGACAGAGGGAACCAGGCTTGCAGATTACCAGGAACCTTCTTCCCTCTGAATTCCTTGAAGGGGAGGAGTCCAGGGAAAAGCTGAGCCTGGGGCGAGGGGTGGGGCTGGAAGCGTCTCAGTCACAAGAAGAGCCAGGTGACTGGAGCAAAGGGTTGGGTGGGTGGGGAGCCAGAAGCAAGGCCGGGCCATCTGTCTTTCAGGGTTGGCAAACCCACCCCCCACACACACACACACCGTGCTAATGCCCGGTGCAGGCTTTCAGGGTCCGCTTCAGAACCCCAGGAGGAGGCAATCCCTGGAGAGGGCGGGTCCCATGGATTCCTTTGGAGATGACAACCGCTTTGTTTTTGGAGGGGGAGGCCACAGAATCCCTTTTTAACCAGGTTTCCTTCCTCCGTTTATTTATTGACTTTTCGCTGAGTGATTCAGCAAATCGACCTCAAAACCAGTCTCCAGTGGAAGACAGGAAGAACCAAACCCTCAAACACAGTGTCCCTGTGAGGTCTGGCCTTGTGGAGCTGTTCTTAAAATAACTGCATCAGGAGATGGTTAGGGGGTGGGGTGAGGGGAGGGAAAGACCCGACACCAGAGTCCTTTGCGGCTCATGGAGGACCCGGGCAACTGGAGTCTGGGCTGTCCGTAGACCACTTTGAACACCTCGTCTTCCCAGTGGGGGGTTGATCGGGGGTCACTGATCGTCCCCGTTTCAGAGATTCTAGGGCTTGCTTTCCTGGGGTGCCATCTTCCCAAGAAAGAAGGAGCCAACGTCTACAGAGCAAAAGAAGAGACTTGTGCATAAGGCACCACGGTCAACAGTGGACTCTGAGCTGGAACTTTTCTTGCTCTGTCTTCCCACTGTCTTCACCCCACATTGCAGGACACCCCAATGCCGGGCACGATGGCTTTGGTGTCTTGGGATCATAGGAAGCAACAGAGACACAAACAAGAAAAAGCCTTTCCTTTGGTTTTAATGCATTGAGATTGGAAATGGACCAACAAGATGAAAGGTTGTGGTAGAAATAAGAGTGCCAAGATGGGGCATCCAGGAGACCTGGGCTCAATTTCACTTTGGGCATAGTGAGCCCTGAGATCTTGGGCCGGTCACTTTTCTAAGGACAGAGATGCTTCCAGGTGGGGAAAAGTAGGTGTCTGTAATCAAGTGGAATCTGGGGACAGAGGAGCTGATGGGTATCACAAGATTGGGTAGGGTAGAGTGGAAGCTGTTAGAAATTAAATCATGCCCTCCCCCTCCCCTCCACCCTAACCCTTGGACCTGCGAACCCTAACCCTTGGGCCTGTGGCCATCATCCCACTTGGGAAGGGGTTCTCTTTCATGTTAGCAAGGAAGCAGTCACAAAAGTGGAGGGTATATTTTAAGGTAATCTCTCTCTCTTACAAATGCATTCGCTCTCCTTAAAATTTTAAGGACATTTTTAAGTCATTTTAAAAATTGTTCACTAGTCAGGGGGTGGGGCTTACATTTCAGACTATCAACTCATCATTCCATCGCTCAAGCCACTCATCCAGTGCACCAGTGCCCCCCCCCACCTCCCACCCCCTGCTCCCTGGATTCCTCTTCGCCCTTTTGGGGACCCCATTCTCCTTCATCCTACTCAGTACCTGCCCACCCATTAGTCCGTTGCTTCGCTCTCCCCCGACCCTTGGTGACCTCCAAAGCCTGTTCCCTTTGGCATGCCAGTCTCTGGCTCAGTTTTATCTTTTTGTTAGAGGTCTCATACAATATTTGCCCTTTTGTGCTTTTTTAAAGTCAATCTCTTTTAAGGTATAAAAAGAGCAGATTGAGCAAACCTCCAAGCAAGCAAACACGCATGCCACTCCCCATGAGGGCTCCCGGAATCCAAGAAAGGAGACAGGGCCTTCCTCCCGAGCAAAGAAAGAGTGGACGTGAGAGTGAGAGAGAAGTAAGGAAGAAATGGAGAGGGAGAGGAAGGGGGAACGGAGAAAGAGAAGGAGCAGGAGGAGGAGGGAGAAGGGGGAAGGAGGAGAAGAGACTTTCCCTAGGACCTGCATTTGCACATCTGGCCTCCTAAACGGTGAAAAATCAAATCTCTGTTCATGAATGCCACCCACTTGTGGTATTTCTGTTCTAGCAGGACTAGACCATGAAGACAGGAACCCTAACCCAAGAGTCACATGGACGTGGGGGGCGGGGGGCAGCTCATGTCCCGGTTCTCTCTGTACTGAGTGGATAACCCAAGGCAAGCCACTCCTCTCTGAGGCTCTCAGTTTTCCCATGTGGAAAGTGAGGTGGGGGTGGGGGCGGAATGTTACCCATCTCAAAGGACTGGGACGACCACAAGTGGGAAAGCTTATGGGGAACTGCTTGGCAAACAGGAACGTGGGAGTCAAATCAGAGCTGCCATCCTGGTCCTGCACCGCACGGAGGAGGACGGGTCCTTGGAGGGCGCAAGGTAAAGTGATGACTGCTACCATCGTAATGACTTGCCCTTGGGGTCGGGGGTTTAGGGCTGAGTGCGATGTGCTAGACACACAACTGAAGTGAATAAACCCATTTCATCTTTTTTTATCATGACTAAATACAGTACATTAATGAAGTGTTCTAATGTTGAAAGGACCACTTATAGAAGTTTGACCTTTACATCTAGTACGTGAGCTCATTTCACCCTGGCAACGGCTTCTCGGCTGCTGATGCCCATTGTGCAGGGTGCAGACTAAGGCAGAGGGACTGCGTATGTCTTGATGCTCTGAGCCACATGCTACTCTCTAGGACAGTGGTCCTCAACCTTCCTCATGCCGCGACCCTTTAGTACATTCCCTCATGTGGTCGAGACCCCCAACCATAAAATGATTTTCGTTGCTACTTCATCACTGTCATTTTGCTACTGTTATGAATTATCATGTAAATATCTGATATGCAGGATGCATTTTCATTGCTACAAATTGAACATCATTAAAACATAGTGATAAATCACAAAAACAATATGTCATTATATATTGAGAAATATTTATTTCTAATGACAAATCAATGAAATTTTGTTTGAAGCTTGGTGTAACCTGGGTAACAGTCTTCACACCGGGTACTCATAGGTGGGCATATCTGTAGCGGAACGGTGTCTCGGTTCCTAAGACCATCTGACCTCTGTGAAAGGGTCATTCGCCCCCCCAAAGGGGTCGCGGCCCCCAGGTTGAGAACCGCTGCCCTAAGGGTTCCAAGACATCAAGAGCGTGTCCCTGGACCCACCCCAGGTTGGGAGGCTCAGAGTTCCCCCATGAAGCCAGAGAAAGTTTCTGAATGGGCAGGGACCTTCTACTTCCTTCTTTGGGTAAAGGAATCCCCAGGGCCACCGTCAAGAAACCAACCAACCAACCAAGGAACAACAAAAATAAATCTGTCTTGGAAGAAGTACAATCTGAATGCTCCCTTGAAGCAAGAATGGCGAGACTTCACCTCACGGACTTGGCACGTGTCATGGGGTGAGACCAATCCCTGGAGAAGGACATCCTGCTTGGTCAAGGAGAGGGGCATTGAAAACGAGAAAGAGCCTCAATGAGATGGACGGACCCCGTGGCTGCAACCACGGCCTCAAACATGAGATAATGGCGAGGATGGCACAGGAGGGGGCAAGGATGGCACAGGAGCGGGCAAGGATGGCACAGAGCGGGCGGCATCTTAATCTGTGGTCCCCAGGGTGGCTCGAGTTGGAACTGACTGCCCTGTATCTAAGGACAACAAGAGCGCCCCAAACTGAGGACAAGAAAGGGAATGTCGCTAAAGGGAAAGAGAACAGGGCACAGAAAAGTAGATTCCAGAGGAAGATGCAGAATTTGAGGAGGAAGATCCAATGGCTGCTGGTGGCCCCAGGTGGGCTTGATGTCGGGTGCCTCCAAAATTTGAGGTAGAAGCCCCTGTTCTTAAGTTACTTTGCTGATGAGCTGGCAGAGCCCAGGTGGAGAACCGCTGTCTAACCTCTCACCCACACCCTGACCTTGTGGAAGTCACCCGTCATCCTTGGGCCTCGGTTTCCATGGGACCAGAAGCATGAAGAGGGCATTGGGTGCAGCCGCTCTACCATGACGACGACAGTAGAGCCCAGAGCTGCTGGCCACTGTCCTGTTCGCACGCTGGGCAAACACTGAGGTGGACGGAGCAGTGATGAGCATCCTTCCATCCACCCTCACCTCCTTCCTGATCACTCCTGAGCCCTGGTGGCTATTCACTGAGCTACTAACTGTAAGGCCAGCAGTTCAAAACCACCAGCCAGCTCCAAGGAAGAACGCCCATGCTTTCTCCTCCTGTAAAGCATCACAGTCTCAGAAACCCGCAGGGGCCGCCATGAGTTGGCAGTGAGTTTGAGTTCCTCCTCGTTCAGTCTTTCTTTCTCTCCTAACCCTTCAGAAGGAAGGGACCATCCTCAGAGGAACCAAGGTAATCCTTGTGAGCTCATGGCTGATGACATGCATGTCATCTCCTTATTTGGGAAGCAGGAAACCCTGCCCACCCCAACCCTCCTGTGTGCCTCCCCCCTCTGACCCCCCACAGGCTTCCCGTCCTGCGCCCTCTCACTGTTTCCTGCTTCTAGAGGGTCTTTGAGCCGTGGGGAGACCTCGCTGCCATGTGCCTGCCCGGGTCGCAATGCTACTTCACGCCCACACGCGTGTGGGCGGTGTGAGTGAGCCAGAGAGCCGGAATGAATGCGGGGAGCGAAGGGGAAAGGCGG
This sequence comes from Tenrec ecaudatus, assembly GCF_050624435.1. NCBI lineage: Eukaryota > Metazoa > Chordata > Mammalia > Afrosoricida > Tenrecidae > Tenrec > Tenrec ecaudatus. The sequence goes on along the minus strand of NC_134535.1, from coordinate 17,855,536 downwards.
GGGTGAGGGGTCGCTGAGATGGAGCCAGTCACAAGGACGTAAAATTAGCTCTGGGAACTGGAATGTCGGGGTCTCCTCGGAGGAGCACAGCTGTGGAAGAGAAGAAAATACATTCCGCCCCACGCCCACCACAAGCCTCTCCCCACCCACTCCGTCTTCCCTAGGGTCCCCAGTGTGGAATCCTCCCCCAGGATCCCTCAGGCCCACCCCAGGGACCTGGTCAGTGGGAACTTCCCCCGGCATGTTGTCATTTTCCTCTCTGCTAACCACAGAACAATGTGACCCAGGATGCTTGATAGGATGAGTGTAATTGGAAACAGGAAAGCCAAGGAGGACGAGTTTGGGTCTTGGGTGGTGACAGTAATGAGAAAATGATAGGGCCAGAGGGTGACAGTGGAGGAGGGTCACATGGCCCGGAGGGTGAGCCACACATGGCAGCATGTCTTGGGGAAGCCGGCACGTGATGGTGACCTCAGGCCTGGCTCAGGAGAGGCAGCAGCCTGGGAATGGGCTTGGGAGCTGGCACAGACGGCCGCTTGGGCGGATCAGCATCAATTTACTGCGATACAGAAACTCGGTGCGTGAACCAAATGGATCCCACCGAGTTTGGGGTCTTGTGCTTACTGCGCAGGACACCAACCAGGTGGCATGTTGGGTGGGGCCAAAAGCCAAGCCTGAGACATGAGGCCCAAGAAGCATCCCTTACAAGTTGAACTGGGGGTTCGGCCTCTGTGGACCTCGGGCTTCTAACCACTAGGCTTCCCTATGCAGATGGGGAAGCATAGTCTTCACTAAATTTTGCTGAAAAGCAAGGATGTTTGTATCTTTGTGGCATGGAGATGGAAAAAGAAAACCAGTTACCACTGGGTTGATTTCTACTCCTGCTGTCCTGTCTGTATGAGAACTAGATCCCCAACTCTTTTGGCCAAGGTACCTCTGGGGCGTCTTGAATTGCCAACCTTTCAGTGAGTAGCTCGGTATGTTAACTCCTTGCACGGCCCAGAGACTCCATAAGGGAGATGAGGGTGAGGTGCTCTCAACTCAACACCCCACATCAACCAGTGGGAGGGAAGGAAGGCTGGGAGCGAGTTTGGGGGATAGAGGCCAAGAAGGGGAAGGTGAGAAGTGGTTATCTGTTGAGCCCCTATTGTCCCTTTGTTGCCCCCCCCCCACTCTATGTCTGCAGCCATTCTTGCTCCCCCTCCCCTGCTCTCAAGAATGGAAGGTCCAGAGGGGAGCAATAGGACTGTTTTCTTTACCAAGGAACCCCCAGGTCTGGCGCCCATTGAATGAATGGGGTACCTACAAAAGTCTCTGCAGGTTAAGGAGTGATCTCTTTTAGAGAGGGAGAAAACAGATCCTCAGGGACTGAAATAGTTTTGACAAGGTCCCACAGCAAATGAGAACCAAGATGTAGCCCTGCTGCTCAGAAGCCCACACCCATAGGAGATGCAGTCAGCATCCTCCTTATACGACGAGGCCGTTCGGAATACAAGGGTCTCAAATGTTGTCCTGGGTGCCTGTCCTTTCCCTCTTGAGTTTTCCTCACCTTTCGACATGCTGCTGACAATTGAGTGTCCTGGTCATTTTCTCCTGATGCTAGGATGCCCTGATATTATTTAGTCCATTCTTTCTCAGAATCCGTCTTTCCTTCTGAGGTCTACACCGGCTGGGTGGCAAAAGGAAACAAAATAGACTGAAGGGCAAAATGGCAGAATGACACCCCTCCACACCAGAATTATGGAATTAAATACCCTTCCCCTAAAATACATGTCTTATAGGGGCAATTCTGATACCGAGTGGGATATGTATAATAAACTATTTCTTTTTCTCTTCTCTCTCTTTCCTCCTTCCCATTATTTCTACATCTCTTCCTCCCTTCTAAATCCAAGCTGGTCAGGAGCTTGTGCCTCGTGAAATAGAAGATCTCCTCAAACCAGATCCTGTCAACCCTTACTTAATCCCCCCTCAGTGTCAGGGCTATGCCACAGATGTTACACAGTTGTTTCCACCTCTTTTTAGAACATGGCTCTTTTTCTTCAGACGATAAACATGCTTGGGTCTTGCTTCAGTAAATATTCTTTCGATCCTTTGTGTATTCTTTCTTTCATGTTTGAGCTCTGTGGCAGTTACATAATCTGTAAATTGAGTGAAGGGGTGGAGACTATGTGGGCATGGCCTTCTGAGGAGTCTGGGAACCCCTGTCTTCCTCTCTGGAAGTGGGACACAGACTCTCTGCTTCAACTTCCTGTTGCCAAACCACATGGAGAAACATGGATGGAGCCAGAGCCATGGAGCTGGAGGAGCCACGTGGAGACCCATGCCAGCACTGAGATGCTTCCACTGCCACTGGATCCACAAGACTTTCCATCCACTGGCCTGTGATCTTCCTGCATTCAGCATCAATTCACGTGTTGTGTGCGTCTGAAGAGGAATTTATGGACTAGTATTGGAGATAAGGGCTAATACCAGGCTTATGGACTTGATATGGACTGGGCTGGTATGTTTCTTAATATACAATTGCTCTTTGATATAAAATTCTCTCATATATATGAGTGTCAATGAATTTGTTTCTCTAGTCTACTCAGACTAACGCAATCTCCGAATTTCTTGAAAGATGAATTTTCTAGATACCGTGTTCACATCCCATGCAGTCTAGTTTCTGCTTTCTCTACTTCTTTGTACTTGCTTACTCAAAGACTTTCTGGTGACCTTAAAAAATACTATTTATTTGTAAGCCTTGTCTTCCCTTGTTTTGAGATTTCCCCCCACCCCCCAAAACTAATTTTCATTTGACTGAAGTATGTACTTCAGTAGTTTTCTCAGAAAGGGTATATCAATGGTATACTTTGGGTACATGCTTAGTAGATACCTTCTAATATGAAAGGCATCTTGACTGGGTAGGAGAATTCTTCATTATATGCATTTCTCTACAAGTGTGAGAACATAGTTACACTCTCTTTAGAACATAGTTACCGTGTTACAGATGAATGGTCTGGTGCCACTTTATATTTTCTTATAAGTAGCCTATAGACTCTTTTTCTCAAAATTTTAAGATTTTCCCTTTGATCTGGAATTCAGAATTGTCTTGGTATTTACTTTATCACGAGTTTCTCTAGGACTCAGAGAGCCCCTTTGAGCAGATGGCTCAAGTCTTTCTTGAATTCATGGGCATTTCTCTTCCATTATATCTTGAAACTACTACTTCTTAAAACAACAGGAATTTATTGTGTCACAGTTTCAGAGGGCTTAGAAATCTGAAATCAAGGTGTAGGCAGAGTTGATTCCCTCTAGGGGCTCTAAAAGATAATCTACTTCATCACCTTCTGGTAGCGACTGCCTACCCTTGTGTTTCCTTGCCTTGTAGATTCAGTGCTCAAACATCTGCCTCTGTTTTCAAAAGGCCATCCATCCTGTATCTCTATCTCTTCTAAAACCAAAACCAAACCCACTGCCATCAAGCTAATTCTGACTCATGGTGACACTGTAGTGCTTCAGATGCCGTACATCTTTCCAAAGCGGACAGCCTCATCTTTCTACCACAGAGCAGCCGGTACTTGCACTTAGCAGGTCAACGCTTCATTATTGTCAGAGTGAGAGCTCACCCCATTCCAGTATGATCTCATAGCAATAGCCTTTGCCTTGATTACATCTGCAAAGACCCTTCCTCCAACTAAGGTCATGTTCTGAGGTTCTGAGTGGATATATCATTTGCAGCAATTGTTCAGCTCACTGTAGCCGGCAACATTTCTATGATTTATATACAATCTTCTTAGGTTAGTGCTTCTGTGCTCTGTCATTTTACCCACAGTTCCCCTTTCTTTGTATTTCTGCTAAGGGTACCACGATAGCTCAGCACCAGTTTACCTCCTGGCCAGGTGTAATGCTCTTTCTCCTTCCCTCTGGCTTCCCTACCTGATCTTTATATGATTTCACTCTCAATTCCTCCATGCCCAGGCCTCAGGAAAACATGCTCCACCCATGTCTTTCAGTCCTTTCTCTGTCTCCTTTGATGGATCCTTTTCTTCTTTCTATCTTTAAAATGGCGGGAGACAGAAAGGGCATTCTACCCGACCCCCCACCCCCGTAAACAATGACCGTCTTGGAAGCTCAGAAGGACAGGTCTACCGTGAGCTACAGCGTCCTGGTGAGGCAGCACCGACTTGATGGCATTGAGAGAGGGACTCCTTCCCAAGTTCGACCCAACCCTCTTCCCTTCATGCTTCCTTCCTTGGAAGCGACATGTACTTTCTTAGTTTCAATAATACCACTTGAATGATGATTCGGCCTTTATCCCAGAATCTTTTCTGAGATGCAGACCGTATGCAAAACCAACTATGTCCGGGCCATCCAGTGTGAGCATCCCATAAGTACTCTAGCCACGTGCTCAGACGTGATCTTGACCTCTTGGGGTAAACGTCATTCTGTTTCATCTTCTTATGCCCTCAGCTGGCGAGGTGACCAGCGTACACTACATATGAATATGGCTGGGGAAAAATATGCCTATTGATGTCCACTGGGCCCTCAGGGACTGCCTTGTCACCCTGCGACATTTCCCTAGCCCTTCACTCTCCCACTCTTCCAGGCAATGATTGTCATCATGTTCTTCCTTCACATACTTCTAACCTAGCCCAGAGTATCCAGATGATCCGTGATGATGACCTTGGCTCAGACGTCACTGAAAACAACAGAAGCGTTCAGAAGAGACGGGAGCCAAAGCCCCCATCACCATGCCTACCCACTGTTCCTTGCCATAATCTCGTGTTCTATGCTGGCCATAATCTGTGCTACGCCTCGTGTTCCTATGGACGGGCTCTGTGCTACTATCCAGGGAACCCCTTCTTTTGTGCCCTAGACCCACCCCACTCCTGGTCACTAGTTCTAGAATGCTGCTTTGCCGGTTTCTCTTACGTCTTCAGCATCAGTTTTCTTGTTTACTATTGGATCTTTCCCATCGGCATTCAAGCATGCCGCTGTCACATCTCTCTGAGAAATAATGACCTTTCTGCAATCTTACACTCTCCTCCGATTGCCGAACATTTTTCTGTGCATCTTTCCAGCAAAAAGTTAAACTTCAAGGTTATGCTTCCTTGGTTCCATTATCTTTTGAATTTACTCCTTACAGCATTTTTGAAAACCACTTCTTCTGAAGGCCTTCGATGATTTTCTCGCCCCCACCCCCAACAGTCTTATTGGCATATAATTCACATATACAATTCAATAGTTCAATCACACCAAGAAGAGTTGCACAGTCCTGACCACAATCAGTTTGAGAACATTCTTTTTCATTCATCAATGGCTTTTGTGTGACTAAATATCATGGCCAAGTCTGTTGCAGCGATTTACCAATTTATTCTCTCGTAGTTATGGAGGCTAGAAGTTCAAAGTCAAGGTGTTGGCAGAACCAGATTCTTCCTGAAGGCTCTAAGGAGGGACACTCCCTTACTTCTCACCAGCCTTGGGTGCTTTCCGGCCACCCTTGGTGTTCCTTGACTTGTAGACGCATTACTCTAACCTCCGTTTCGGAAATCACACAGATGCACAGTATGTCTGTGTCCAAAGTTCCCTCATTTCCCAAGAACACTCGTCATGCTGAACTTAGGGCTCACCTCAACCTAACAGGACCTCATTTGACCTTAATTATATCTACAAAAGCCCTACGATCACCCCCTAAGGTACCAGAGAACGGATTTGAAATATCTCTTTGGGGAGACACAATGCAACAAGACCCATAATAAGTATACATGATTGACCACGTCCAATACCCCACTGAGGGATCAGCAAGGGGTCTTTGACCACTTTCCAAGCGCATGGACTGTGTAACAGCATGCACCCGTGATGAAGCCAGCTAGCAGCCATTTCTCCCCACAGAAAGGGCTCACTTATCCCTGCATTGGTGCTAGAGTTTTACCAGCCCCAAGCCACTCTGACTGCATCTCTGGCTCTCACCTCTGCTTGCTGCTCCTGAAACACACCAGTGGTGCTTCTGCCTCTGGGCTCGTCTCACGCACGACATGGTTTCTCCTTGGTCTGGACACTCCTCCCCTAGGCAGTTCTCTTGCTTTCTCTTTATTCAGGGCTCAGTTCATACGCCATCCCTCTCCCACGACTTGATATGTTGTTGTTAGGCTTTGTGGCCCTATGACAACGGAACAGGACCCCACCCAGTCCTGTGCCATCCTCACCACTGTTCGTATGTTTGAACCCATTGTCGCAGCCAGTGTCGAGCCATCTTATCATAGGCCCTCCTCCTTTTCACTGCCCCTCCACATTACCAAGCTTGATGTCCTTCTCCGGATAACACGTCTAAAATACACGAGACCAAGTCCCATCATCTTTGCCTCTAAAGAGCATACTGGTTGCACTTCATCCAAGACAACAGTTCTTTATTCTTTTGGTAGTCCATGGTACTTTCAAAATCTTTGCCAGCACCAATATTCAGATGCCATTGGTTCTTCTTCAGGCTTCCAGATTCGATGTCTTTCACATGCATATGAGGCCATTGAAAATACCATGGCTTGGTATGATACAGCAACCAGAAACAAAAGTATCTAGTTCCATGATCAACTTTGGCATATGGGTGGGTGGGTGGCAGGGAGGCATTTCCCAGCAAGAAGCTGCCCAGAGACAGGCCTAGTGTGAGGTACGGGAAGCAGAACAGACTTTCTCAGAGATGATGGTGTTTGCTTGAGTTTGGTGCCTGGTGTCTGGAGAGCTTCAGCCCAGAGAAGATGGTCCTAGAGCAAACCCCTCCTAGGACATCTGGAAAAGTCATCCAGGATGCCAAATAAGGTGGAGGAAGGCTCCTGCACTGGAAAACAGGACTTCTCCACTAGGGACTTGTCTCATTCTTTCTGTCCCCGAGGGCACCGCTGTATCACTGGGGAGATGCAAGCAAGACCAGAAGGTCAGGACACTTTGCAGATGTTGCTGTTTTTCTAATCGTTCTTCCTGTGGGAGGAGGGAAGCGAGGATGGGGAGGGAGGGAGGGAGGGCCAGACCTTGGAACTCTTTAAGAAATGGGGAACCCTGGTGGAGGCCAGATGTGACTGTAGAGTGAGCCCAGCGGCCTAAGAAGGGCAGAAGCAGAGGGTGAGCATCGGCCACGTGGGAGTGGCTTCCCTGTCCTTTGGAGCATGACCCAGCAACTTTCTCAGTAGAGGGAACTGGGGTAGGGATGCACAATGCTCCCTCAGATGCTATTTAAGTCCCGCTTTCCCTGCCATATTGGAGCCTGCAGAGGCCTGCTGGGAATAGGTCTTCTAAATGGCCAGTATGTCTGGAAGGCCCAAGGTCATGTTTGCTGGCTATAAAAGGGGTCTCCTTTTATAGGAGGGAGCACACGGCTCTTCTTAAAATTCAAGGTGTATATACCTGAGATAAAAATGGAATTTTATTTGTGCTTCTGTGTACAAAGCAAAGACCAGCTCAGTGACTCCTGGAGGCAAACCAAACAAAACCAGAGTTCCCTGAGCAAAGGTACTCATGCCCTGTGGAAACAGGGGCAGGGTTCTGGCTATGTTCTGGAGCAACCTGCCTGCGAAGGCTATTGGACACAGAGTCCGTGTGATGCTGTGCCCCTCAGGGATGTAAACTTACAGCAAAGAAGATAAATAAAATAGTGCATTTAAAAAATGCAATTTAAGTCCCAATCCTTGGAAGCCATAGATGCATCGCTTCCCAAATTTACTAGGCTAACTGCCTCCTTTTCAGAAAAGAATTACTCAGCATCCCCTAGCAATGAAAAATGGTGGTGCTCTAACCCATCACCCTGAATAAAGTGTAGGTGTCTGCTTTTGAAGTGTCCAATGGAGCCCTGGTGGCACGGCAGCTACGTGCTGGGCTGCTAACCACAAGGTCAGCAGTTTGAATCCACCAGCGGCTTCTTGGGTGAAAGATGAGGCTTTCTACTCCTGGGAAGTGGTACAGCCTCAGAAACCCACAGGGGAAGTTCTACTCTGTCCTGTAGGGTCGCCGTGAGTTGGAACCCACTCTAAGGCAGTGAGTTTGCATCGTTCCATTGCCCCCTCCCTCAGGGGGCGGTATCACCCACTGTGAGAAACCCTGCACAAGATCGGATGCTGCTGAGTCCGTAGACTGTCAGAAGGCCAACTTTGCAGTTGTCAGAAGGGAAAAGAAAGCATTAGGATAACAAGAGAGAGCACATCTCGGTACATAATAAGCTAGTAGCATGGGTGCCTATTATCACTTTCAAGATATATACATGACAGGCTATGTATGGACTGCACCATATACACTGCAGTGCAATCCCTTCATATGTGGAGACATGAGACATGCATGTTCTGGGCAGGAAGCTACAGCCTTCGCTAACTCTCAACTCAACTCACCACCACCGAGTCCATGCTGACTCACAGCAACCCCCTGTGGGTTTCCAAGCTTGTAACTGTTTATGAGAGTAGACAGCCCAGTCTTTCTCCTGCAGAGCTGCTGGTGGTTTAGAACTACCGACCACGAGGATCGCAGCCCAACTTGTAACCACTATCCCCCCCCGCAAGGCCTCTTTTGCAGCATTTGCTAAATACAGTTGGGTTTCATCTTTCCATCAAGATTTCTGAACTCTGCTATAAGCATACTATTCAATACTATAAGCCACGGATGGACATGTGGTCGAATGTTGTTTAATTACTCTGGGTGCAGCTGCACTTGACGGTGCAGTGACATTGTTCAAACCCATGGGCACTGACTGTGGTGTAATGAAACTGGTGCATGTGTGCCTTGTTAAAGAGGGCTGTATTTGTTCCGCGTCAGCAAACTGTGGTTAGATGGGGGTAGTTGCTGAAATGGCCGGGTCTTCCAGACATTTCTCAAGAGATGCTGGCATTTCAAATATTTATGAAAATCATCGAGATGAATTGTTGGTAGCCACTCTGAATGTTGCTAAAATGCATGCTTGCCAAGTGAAGAGGCATCTGCTAGGCCACATCAGGCCATGTGGTACCAATGTGCACCCTCTGGGCTCCCGTGTGCCAGACCCTGGCCTGGGCTTGGAGGCCATCGTGTTTGTCTTCAAGGAATTCAGGGCTGAGTGAGGGAGACAGACACTCTGGTGCTGCCAGGGGTTTGGGTAGAGAATCCAGTGGAGGGGGAGAGGCCACGACTTTCCACCTGAGGGGACACAACGGGAGAGGGAGAGAAGGTTGAGGGGAGAACGGACACCCAAGGTGAGCCTTGCCAGATGGGCCGGGATTCTGAAGTGGAAGAAGCCTGGCTGGAACGAACTGCTGGTGGAAGCAGGGCAAGGGCAGGAGGAAGCAGGAAGCAGGGCAGGATCACAGGGGATGGGGTCTCAGGGCGTGGGTGTGTCTGTGGAACAAGAACCCCAGCGTGCTGCATGCTGGGGTGGGAACGGAGAGGGTGGGGACAATGATGGTGATGAATGGATCTGGGACTTGTCCACAGGGCTGGGAGCAGAGGGTCCCTCTGGCTGCAGCTGGGGAGTGTATGGAAAGGGGATGGTTTAGAGGAAGAGAGACCAGTTAGGAAACGCTTGTCCCCGTCCACTCAAGCTCTGGAGATCCTAAACTCTGGTTCATGACCCCTCTGTTCCAACCTTTGCATTTAAAGGAGCCTTAGCCTCATCCGACACACTTTCCCTGTGGGTCCATTTGAAGCCAGAGATGACCCAGATAAACCCTGTCCTGAATGGCTCCCCCACCACTCATCTTCCCGTTTGAGCGCCAACCATGTGTCATCAAGAGAATGGTCCTTCCTCTTCCATGGCCCAGAGCCACAAGGTGCTGGCTGGGGACAGTGGGAAGGGCAAAGGCAGCTTTGGACCTCCACATGGGTGGTGATGGTGGCTGTTTTTGCTGTTGTTAGGTGCCGTCTGACTCAGAACTACTCTATGTCCGACAGAGCGAAACCCGGCCCGGTCCTGAGCCATCTGCACAATTGTCCTTCTGTGTGAGCCCATTTTCACAAACAGTGTCAATCCATCTCCCAAAGGGCGTTCCCCACTTTCACCGTCCCTCTACTTTAACAAGCATGATGGTTCTTCTCCAGGGGCTGGTCTCTCTTGACCACAGGACCAAAGTACAGGACACGATGGCTCCCCATCCTTGCTCCTAAGGAGCATTCTGGTTGTACTTCTCCTGAGACAGATGTTTGTTCTTTGGGCGGTTCGTGGTCCACAGTCAGTATTCTTTGCCAGCATCATGGTTGAAATGCATAGATTCTTCTTCAGCCTTCCTCAGTCAGTGTCCAAAGTTCACATGCAGATGATTGACATGGGAACAAGCGGCAAAGGGCTGCTGGAACTGTGCACATCCATCAAACTGTGCAGCCCCCTAGGTGATCCTGGGAATGGGGAGTTCTCATGGCATGGATTCAGCAACATTCTAATAACCCCCGACCGTAAGGTAGCAGAGTGACCCAGAGCATTTTGGGGTGTGATCCTGTGAGGATGACCTTGTGACCCAGGGGGCTGTGCAATCTTGAGAACGCACTTGACTGTGAATGGCAGGCTTCAGTGCGGGAGAATGTGGGCATCTCCATTCATCTGCTGTAGCCACTGCACCCTGTGAAGGCCAGATGGTGGTCACAAGAGAAGCCGCGCACAGGGGGAGAGAGGGGACACGGGGACTCCGTCCTGTCTGTGCCATTCTCCTAGACACACAACACTGCTCTCAAAAAATGAAGCTGGTTTTTTATGTTAGGTTCACGGGGAGCCCACCTAAAACCATCTCGTGCTCCCCCAGAGGCCTTTGGGCCACCATGTGGGAAATGCTGGGCTCTTGCGTGGCAGGTTGTCGGTGAGGAGCTGAAGAAAATGTGGTCTGTCTTCTCAAATTCCGCTGAGCAAAACACTGAGGGTTCATGGTTCAGTTTGATAAGAAGCATCTTCAGGCAGGAAGTTTCATGGCAGGAAGCAGATGATTTGGGGCCTTTTACCCTCGGATCTTAGAAGCAATAACGTCTCAATTTTCATGACACCAGAGAGAAAGGCAAGGTCCTTTCAGTGCCCAGTTCTACAGCTTTGGGTCTGCAAGCCAACGGGGATGGGTCTGAGTGGAAGACTGGATTTGTCACTCGTCTGTTCTCGCATCCAGACCCCAGGAGAAAGGGCAGCTCTGTGGGATCATGGGCTTACTCTGAGTAAAGTGGAACCCCAGGGCTCATCTTAACTGTAGGTCCACCACCCACCCTCCAACAACCCTATCCAAATAAAAGCAAAAGAGGATCACATCACTGCAGAGAAACACCCCAACAGGCTTTCATTCATTTTTTGAGAAGTAAATCATCAACAAACTCTTGGTTGGCCACTCTCAATAACAAACACACTCCTCCAAACAAATAGGTCACTATGAGTCGGCATTGACTCTTGGGCAGTGATTTGGTTTTGGGTCCAAGTACATGGAACACACCTATGTACAGCCAGGATGCTCCTCAGAAGCAAGGATGGTTTGACTTCATCTTGCATCTGAGGGGTACCCCCCAAAACCTGCATCCCCACCCCCCCACAAAGCTATGTATTCAATTAATTTTTACAAAACAACCTTATCACCTTCAAAGTACTCTCCATCACACTTAATGCATTTGTCAAATCTGCAATTCCATTCTTGGAAACATGTTTCAAACTCATCTGTTTGGATGGCTAACAGCACCTCTCTGTTTCTTCACCTCTCCTACATGGCCAAATCGCTATCCTTTCATGGAAACAAAAAGAAGTCACATGGAGTGAGGTCAGGTGAGTCAGGTGCATGGGGCACGAGAGGAATGCTGTTCCCCCCCCCAAAAAAACTAGGACACTGAAATGACTGCATGAGCAGGTGCATTGTTGTGGTGGCAACAACAGTCCCCCCCATCTGCCACAAATCAGGCTTTTTTTGGGGGGTGCACACTGTGATGCTATCTTTTCAGAAATCCTAAACAGAAAGCTTACTTAACCATCCGATGTGGTGGAACAAACTCCAAATGGAATACCAGTCGACATTTTTGTCTGTTCAGGGAATTGATAGACGTCCACAAAGAGGTTTTTCACCTTTTTTGAAATGAGAAAACCACCCGTACACTTGAGTTTTTCCCATAGTGCTGTCCTTGTCAGGACACAACATCACAACAGTTTCTGCAGCATTTTTTTCCCGGGCAGGAAACAAAATTTCACAGCTGCGTGCTGTTCTCTTAAATCGGCCATCACACACACAAAAACGAGGTTTGAGTGAAATGGTTTTTACGAAGAAATTAACAGTGACCAGAGAGAACCTTCTCAGGTGATGCCACTGGGTGCACTAACTCAGAGCGAGTTGCTGGATGCTCGCCTAGGGGAGAAACTGTGGACTATGAAAGTTCTACTCCACCCAGCGCAATTGCAACTTTGTGTGTGGGGGGGTACACCCGCATACTTTGCACGTTCTCAGAAGAGACCGGTCCCTCGAGAAGGCCATCATGCTTGATCCCATAGAGAGGCAGTGAAAAGGGGGAAGACCGCGACAAGATGGATTGAAGGAGTGGCCACAGCAATGGGCTCGAGTCCAGTTGTGAGGATGGCTTTCTGTGCTGTTGAACAGAGTCGCTATGGGTTGAGACCTAACGGCAGCCGCTGGCACTATTTGCTTCCTTTATTGACTTCTCCTGCCACTCACCATTGCCCCCGGGTTGCAACCACCTCATCTCGACCGCACAGGACTGAGCAGAACTGCCCCATACAGGCTGTCATCTTTATGGGAACCGATGGCTGTACCCTTCTCTCAGGGAGGGGCTGGGGGGGGGGTGAGCACCTGAGCGCTTAATCACTGTCACCAGGGCTCCCCTTTCATTAGTTTACTCCACAAATTGTTGTTGTTGTTGTATGCAGTTAAGTGAATTCTGACTCAGAGTGACGCCGAAGGGCAGGGCAGACTGGGCCGGTAGCGTTGCCGGAGCTGCAGGCTCAACTCAAGCATGTTGCTGGGTCTCTTCTTCCAGGGAGGGAGCAGCTCATGGTTTCCAGCCTCAGACCTTTCCTCTAGCAGCTGAGCGCTTTGTTACGGAGCCACTGGGGTTCCTCCACTGAGCACTTGTTACGGGACAGGGCGCCCTGGTAGCATAGTGGTGATGCGCTGGGCTACCCTCTGCAAGGTCAGCAGGTCAAAACCACCAGCCGCACCTTGGGGAAAAGATGGGGATTTCTAGTCTCGTCAAGAGTAACAATCTTGGAGACTCTCAGAAGCTGTTCTACCCTGTCCTATGGGGTCACTATGAGTCGGCATTGACTTGATGGCAATGAGTTTGGTTTGGTTACTATGTGCCAAATTCTTAAATATTGCAAGCAGATAAAGACTTGAATAACAACCAAAAGACTGGAGGTGGGGGGTGGTGTCAAACCTACCTACAGGTGCCTCAGAAGAAAGGCCTGGCAATGTTCCACACCACAACCATGAAAGCCCTACCGAGTCCAGTTCCACTCTGTACCCACTGGGCCGCCATGAGCTGGAATGGACTCAACAGCAACTGGTGTGTGTTTTCAGCGACTACGAGCTCAGCCGTGTGCGTGGCCAGAGACTGACAGAATCACAGTGCACACAGGATGGTCAGAGGAGCCGACGTGACCACAAACCCATCGAAATAAATGTGCAGTGAGATGCGTGCTGTTGTCTGTTTAGGTGAAACTTTACAGCACAGGTGGTAGCTTTATATGCAATGACTCACACACAGTCTGACTCAGCGCATCCATTGCCAACCCCGAGTGCACCATCAAATATCGTTTCCTCCTCAGGCTTCCTGTTTCCATTCCTCTTTCTTTCCCAACTTTCTAAACTGTGTCCTTGAGCAAAAGCCGCCCTTTCTGTCTTAAATGACTGATGATCCTAACTAGGGGGATGCACTCAGTTCCAGACCCAAAGAGGAAGGAGTATGATCGTGGGGGGCCCCCGCCAGTCTCTATCCAACAGGTAAGGCTGGTCTCTTCTAGGATTTTGAGTTTTGTTCCACATTTTTCTTCCGCTGTATTCAGGACCTTCTTAGGTGATGCTCTTTTCAGAGTAGTTAGTTGTGGGGCACCATCTAGTTCTTCTGGTCTCAAAGCTGTAAAGTCTGATGTCTGAATGGTCCATGGGGCCATTGGACTAATTGTTTCTATGTGAATTTTGATTTCCATTCATCTTTCCTCTGTACAGGGAGAGACTGATGCACCTTAGATGGCTGCTCAGGAGCTTTTAAGACCCCAGTCACTATTCTTCAAAGTACGCTATAGAGCAGCGGTTCTTAATCTGTGGGTTGCCACCCCTTTTGGGGTCGAATGACCCTTTCACAAGGGTTGCCTGATTCATCACAGTAGCAAAATTACAGATATCAAGTAGCAATGAAAATAATGTTATGGTTGGGGGGAATCACCACAACACGAGGAACTATATGAAAGGGTCACGGCATTAGGAAGGTTGAGAACCACTGCTCTAGAGCATTGGTTCTATTGAGCCCTGTTACTTGTAGGGCTTTCTTGGCCTTAGCCTTTCTGGAAATAGTTGGCCAGTCTTTATCCCAGGTAGCCTCTGGATGGATTGATACTGCCAGCCAGCAACCAAGCCCTTAACCATTGGTTCATACCACCAGGGAACCTTAGGGATGTGTCTGACAAGGGCCGATGCATGGTGCTGGCTTCTAATGGCAAATCGGGTCTACTCGCTGAGGTCAGAGAAGTCTGCCCTGACAGAATGGAACCAGCTCCTCACTGAGTTGCCGCCTGGCTCATTCAGGGGCTGTACTTCATCTTTTCAAGTTCAATCTCATTAAATCCTCACAAAACTCCCTGCAGGTTATTGTTGTTGTTTGGTCCCATTGAGTTGCCTCCAATCCACAGCCACCCCACGGATACAAGAATGAGACACCGGCCCGTACCCACAATTGTCATGTCCAAGCCCATTGCTGCAGCCATGTGTCCATCCATCTAGTCCAGACCTTCTTCTTGTTTGTGTGAACCCTCTACCAAGCATGAGGTCCTGCTCCAGGGCCGGGGTTCTCTAACGCACGTGAGATAGGGTCTTTCCATCACAGCCTCCAAGGAGCACTCTGATTGGACATCCTCCCAAATCAATTTGTTTGTCCTGCCAGTCCATGGAATTTTCCTTTTTTATTTTTTTGTGCCAGCCCCATCATTTCACACCATCAATTCTTCTCTGGTCTTCCATCATCATTGTGCTTCACTGTCCAGCTTTCTCATGCATAGGAGCCCATTGGAAATACGATGGCTGGAGGGAAGGGACATCTTTGCTCGGTCACTCTTTAAAGAGGTCTTGTGCTGCAGACTAGCCCAGTGTGACACATTGTTTGACTTCTCGGCTGCTGCCTCCGGGGGAGGTGCTGGTGAAGAGTTTCATGACTTGACTGAAGCACACAGCTGGCTAGTGGCCGAGCTGGGGATCAAACTCAGGCCCATAGGGCTCTGAAGCCCATGTTCTCCCCAAAGACACACACCGCCGCTTGAGGAGGTGCGTGAATAGGGAAATAGGACCACCCCGGTTGCATGCTGTGTAGCTAAAGCTTTGCAGGTGACTCTGTCAATGGAAACTCACTTAATCCTCACTCACAATGAGTCAGAATTGACTCCATGCCAGTCAGTCCACTTCTCAGTTTACCTTTGACGATATAGGTTGGGCCCAAGCTCGCACTGCCATTCTGCCAAGGGACAATGTGGCAGAAAAGCAAAATGAGGCAGAGGGGAGCCCAATGGAGAGCCCCCTCCAATGGTTCAGCTCAGCTCAGCTCAGTGCCATCACCTGGGTGCCACTCATAGGGTAGAACTGCCCCCGTGAGTTTCTGAGACTATAACTCTTTCCAGGAGTAGAAAGCCCCGTCTTTCTCCTACAGAACAGCTGGTAGTTTTGAACTGCTGACCTTGCAGATCACAGCCGCACGCATAACCACTATGCCACGAAGGCTCCCCCATCTAATGGTATAGTTAGATAAAGGCAAACTGAGTTTGGCCCCAGGCGGTATGCTCTGATGGAGCCCTTGGAAGCCTTCTGCCTCAACTCTTCTTTCTCCTTGGCCTCCCTGCCTGGCTACCCCTGAGAGTGTGCGGGACCAGGAGGGAGAGGTGATGGTGAGCCCAGAGTCTGTCCCTGAGAGTAGCATTTCAGATGAGCAGACTGCTGGTGTCCAGACGAGGGCAGAGGATGGGAGGGCCCTGGGCCTAGGAGAACAGCCCTGTCTTCTCTCTCCTCTCTGTACTCCTGGAATTTCCCACCTGTTAGCTGAGAACGGCTGGCCGAGGACTGGGACATTTCTGTTCCCACGGCCATACTCAGATGCTTCACCACAAAGGACTATGTCATCCACCACGTAGCCTGCAAGGAGGGTGTGGTATACCTTGACCACAAATACTCACTGTGTGCATTACTGGCTCGGGGCCTGGGAACCATTACACAGCCTGGTGGAACCTTGACTTCCCAATTTACCAGCTGCCTGCACCTGCACCTTCTCACTCTGTCCTTCACATGGAGGGATCCTCAAACACCACCGCCACCGCCACCACCACCTGCCCAGGTGGGTGTCTTGTGGTGGCTTGTGTACTGCTGGAAGCTTTACCACTGGTATTTCAGATATTAGCAGGTGCGCCTGAGAAACAGATTTCAGCAGAACTGCCAAAGTAAGATAGACTAGGAAGAAAGGTCTGGTGCTCTGACCTGGAAAATCAGCCCATGCAAACACAATGATCACTACTGAATATTACTGACAGTGCTGAAAGACGATGCGCTCCAAATACAGGGCTCTCAACTGTGGACTCAGGTGTGCCAATGACTGAAGATGGTACAAGACCAGGCATGGTTTCCTGTTGCGTTGGGGGTGGGGGGTATTCCCCTGAGTTGGATCGGACTCAGTGCCAACGAACAGCCACAGCACCACGACGGACCATGCCATAGGGTTTCTATGAGGATGAAATGTAGGTACAGAGCTTATACCTGGCATTTCCAGCATTGGATGCGATGCTAGTAATTGTATCGTTTCCATTTCTTTCTCAAACAACTCAGGTGCTACCCTTTTGTCCAGCTGGAAGTTCAGTCATATCTCAAGTCCCACTGCCCAAAAGACTAGCTGGGGAGACCCACCCCGAGGAGCTGACTCTTTCCGGACTCCTCCTTCCACTGCCCTCTCATCCCATGGTCCGGTCCAGCAGTGGCTGCAACAATGGGCTCAATTGAAGCAACAATTGTAAGGATGGTGCAGGCCAGCCTAATGCCTCACACAAGAACCATCCTGTGAGAGGCCGTTTCCACGCTCACGGCCGTCAAGTCGATTCTGACCTGTGTAAGGCACGGTCGAGCTGCCCCTCTTGGTTTCCAAGGCTGTATATCTTTAGAGGGAGCAGAATCCTCTTAGTTCTCCCTGGGAGCAGTGGGTGGGTTCCAACGACAGACCTCGCTGAGCTCGGAACCCCGTGTCACCAGCATTCCTGGACTGATTAGGCAGTGCTTAAGGCCGCACATCCTAGAGCAAGGCTAAGGGAGCTTGAACCCCGAGCCACCAAAGGGCTGTGTGGCCTTGCAACTTATCTACCATCTCGGGGACCCTGTGTCCCCACCTATAAAAGCGAGGCTGTGAAAGGTGTTTACTCAGTGGGGCTGGGAGGAAGCTAAAAGGAATTACAAATAGAGTTCGGTATCAGTGGCTGATACACAGTGTGTGTTAGCCACTGTTAAGTGCAACCGAGTCAATTGCTCCTCATAATGAGATGCGAGACGGTAAGGAAACACTGTCTGCTCCTGCGCCGTCCTCACGAGTGTTACTATGTTTGAGTCAATGTTGCCACCACTGCGTCAATCCGTGTCATGGAGGGTCCCCCTCCTTTTCGCTGCCCCTCTGCTTCTCCGAGCATGATCCATGTTCTTCTCCAGGCACTGGTGCCTCCGAAGCACACAAGGCTAAGTCTTAGCATCCTCCCTTCTAAGGAACGTACTGCCTGAACTCTTCCGAGACAGATGTGTCTGTCCTTAAAGAGCCCCTGGCATGCCTATTCCGTGTTCGTGGGCAACATAGTAACTCAAAGGTATCAGACCTTCTCCTTCCGGTCTTCCTTATTCATTGTGCGGCTTTTGCCTGCCCAGGAAGTGATGGAAAAGACCCTGGCTTGGGGCAGTCTTTCTCATTCTTAGTTGTTATGATTGTTGTTGTTGATTGACTGAGGAAGGGGATGTTCCCTCACAGCCTGGTTGCCAAGACCCAGCTGCTCTGAGAGGGCCTCTCAGCTCTTGTTCAGAAATCCTGGTGATGTTGTGGGTTACTCACTGGACTGTCAAGCAAAAGGTGGGCAGTTTGAAACCACCAGCCGCTCCTTGGGAGAAAGATGAGGCTTTATCTTCCTGCAAAGAGTTGCAGACTCAGAAACCCACCAGGGCAGCTGCACCCTGTCCTGCAGGGTCACTATGAGTCCCAGTGGCCCCCATGGCAGTGAGTTTGGTTTCTTCAGCCCCTGCCCCCCTCAGGGCTTCAGGGCCCCCTCCTTGGCCTTCTTGGTTAGACGGAACTGGAGTTCATCACAGAGCTATAGAAAATGCCCCTCTTCCCACCCTTTTTCTTTCCCTTCTCTTGCGAAATGTAACAAAGCAGCTGTCCTCAAAGGACGCCTTGTCTCACAATAAAGCAGCTCCCCATCGGGCCCTCTCTGTCCTGACTTCTCAATGGGTTGTGTGTGTGTGTGTGTGTGTGTGTGCACGTATCCATGCATGCCTCTTCCAAACTGTTTCTCAAGGAAAATTCCACACTAAGAAGGAAAGCAGAGGGCCCTCAGACCTTGCCATTTTAACACGAGTCCCCAGGTGGGACAAAGGGTTGAGGGCTTCACTCCTAGCTGAAAGGTTGGCGGTTCAAACCCACCCAGAGGCGCACTGGGAGACAGGCCTTTGATCTGTGCCCGAGAGGTCTCCACCTTGAGAATCCTATGGGCAGGTCTCCTCTGACACACACGGGGTCCCTGAGAGTCAGAGCTGACGTAGGGGCCACTAGCAACGGCCCTAACGACTATTTGTTTGACCACCAGGAGCCAGGCTTCCTGTAGTCTGTGGGTCTGGGACCTGAGGATGAAGAGGAGCTAGTCAACTAAGGAAAACCAAACTCGCTGCCATGAAGTGAATGCCAACTCCTAGTGACCCTACAGGACAGGGTAGAACTGCCCCTGTGGGTTTCTGATTCTGTACCTCTTTATGGGAGTAGAAAGCAGGAGAATCTGGTGGTTTTGAACTACTGACCTTGCAGTTAGCAGCCCAATCCGTGACTACTCTGCCACTGGGGTCCCTTCGTTACCTAAGTAGTTCCAATAAACCCTACAACCTGTGTCAGGCAGAAAGCTCACAACAAAAGCAAAGTTTAATTGTTTCCCACTAAAATGAGTGACAGGGGGCTAAAAATGGTGAGACCGCAGCTGGTGGGAGCTTGCTCTCTTGAAGAATCAGGCAGCCGTTGATCTCCAGCTTCCATGGAATGGTGGGAACAGAAACCACCATTCCCATGACACAGGTAAGGAAAGACAGGGGCCTGGTCTCCGGTCACAGTCTCAGACAGTCACCCAGGCCTAGGGTCTCACTGCCTGGATGCGTGACTGAGGGGTCAATGATATGACTTGTTGTCTGGAAACAGGCAGATGGACAAACAAACAAAACAATCAGCCCTGTGGTGTTTGTTGGAGGGATGACAGAAGGCGGGGAGGCCTGTGGTCCCAGGCAGCCTGCTTGTCCATCGGGTCTAGTCTAAACGGGCGGCTATTCCCCAGCACCTGCTGGTCACATTTGGGAAATGTGGGCACTGAGCGTCTGGGTTGTGTGGAGAAGCTGGGTGCCTAACTTCATGGAAGACTGAATTTTTCTCAGTGTGGGCAAGATGTGGTGGTCAGGTGCCCTGGAGTCGGTTCTGACCCACAGACAAAGTACTGCCAGGTCCTGCACCAACCTCACAACCGTTCCCATGCCAGAGCCCATGGGTCCTGCCACTGTGTCCCACAGGCCCCAACAGTGTTCCATGTCCACTCGTCAGGCCTTCAGCATCTGACAGTGTGTCCAAGCTACGCAGAAGGTTTGGGGCGGCTCCCTCCTCCTAAGGGAGAAGCCAATTCTGTTCTGCCGGTTCCTCTGCAGGTTCCGTCGAAGCCTGTCCACTTCGGGTGACCCTTGAGACACCGGTGACATTGCTTCCGGCATCCCAGCCACACAAGCCACCACAGGATGACAGGCTGACAGACAAGGGGTGGCGGGGGGAAAGCATGGGGGACACACAACAGAGGCTGCACAAACCAAACCAACACGTCTCCTTATCAAATTGGCCCTTAAAGCTGCCAGTTTTCAAGCATGGTTCTTTGGGTTTGACCCGCACGCTGGCATAAAGCGAGCTTCAAGGAGGTCTCCTGGTCCATCCTTTCTTTACTACACAGCTCCCCTCCCGAGTCCCAGAGACCCTGCCAGGCAGCCTCCCCTGGAAGCATCCTCCACTTCCTCATGGCTCCCAGATCCATCCACCACGTTGCTTTCAGTCCCTGGTCTCGGGGTCTTCGTAGGGCATCTCAACCTTCCTCACGCCACAACCCTTTCATCCAGGGCCTCACGTTGTGGTGACCCCCAACCATTAGATTATTTTCGTTGCTCCTTCATCACTGTCATTTGGCTACTGTGATGAATTGGGTGACCCCTGTGAAAGGTCATTCGCCCCCCAAAGGGGTCTCGACCTGCAGGTTGAGAACCGCTGCTCTAAGGAGTGATGGCCCTAGCTAGGCACAAACGCTGCAGGCAGACTGCCCGGCATCTCCTCCCACCAGAAACGGGTCACCTTAGTTTCCTGATTGATAAAATGGGGGCGATGATCGTACCTATGTGATAGTAGTGTTGTGTGAAGGATGTTAGGTGTGATTGAGCTGATGCTGACTCACTGCGACCCCTAAATGGAACAGAATGAACTATGGCTTGTTCCTGGGCCTGCCTCACCGTCGTTGCTAGGTTTCAGCTCAGTGTGTCAGCCATTGTGTCAATGTCTTGTCCAGGGTCTTCCCCTTCCTGGGTGACTTCCCAAGCATGATGCCCTTCTCCGGCGACTGGTCCGTCCTGAGAACCTGCCCAAAGTACAGAGTCTTGCTATTCTCCCTTCTAAAGAGCCCACTGGCCGTGCTTCTTTCCAAGACAGATTTGTGTGACCTGCTTTCCGTGCACAGTACAACCAGGCTTCTTTAGCAACACTCAAGTGAGTCCGTTCTTATTCAGTCTTCCTTCCCCTTTGCTCTGCCTCCCACTCTCCCCCTTCACCTTCCTCTGCCCACGATTCAAAGGAAAGCACCCTGGCGTGGGTCAGGCTCACCTCTCTCCGCAAAGGAACATCTTGGCTTTCGAACACTTTAGAAATGCCTTTTGCAGCAGAGTTTCCCAGTGCAAGATGCCGTTGGATTTCCTGACGGCTGCTCCCTTCGTCCATGCACAATGAAACTCTTGACAACATCAACTTTGCTCTTCCCAAGGTGGCTTGTTGAGCTGATAGGGAGGATTTTCATCTTCTTGGGGTTGTGGTCCGATCCATATGGGAAATTGTGCTATAAGGGGTCAATGGATGAGACGTCCTCAGCTGAGCAAACACGATTATTTTCATTTTCATTTCAGGGTTCCAAGTCCAGGGCTGGACCTCAGCATCTCATTTGCTTCCCTAGTCAAACCTTAGGAAGGAGCCCTGAGAGTGAGGTGGGTTAGGGGTTGGGTGGCTAACCACAAGGTTGGCAGTTCAAACCCACCACCTGCTCTGGAGGGGAAAGAGGAGGCTGGCTGCTTCTATAAGGATTTATAGCCTTGTAAACCCTATGGAGCAGCTCTTCTCTGTCCAGGAGGGCCGTTATGAGTCAGAACCCAGACTGTGGTCGTGGCCTTGATCGGGCCTTGCGAGATCGGCGCTGACAGTTTAGAGGCGAGGACGCAGAAGCTTAGCAAAGTCCACTGCTTCGCCCAAGAACATAGCACGGGTGAGGGGCAGTTGGCATGTGGGCTACAGACCTGACCTGGAAAGTTGAGTTCGTCAGTAATTCCCAGAGAATTGGATGAATGAGCATGGGGAGGGACAAAGAGGAGGAGGAGGAGGAGGAGGAGGAGGAGGAGGAGAAGGAGGAGGAGGAGGAGGGAGAGGAGTCTCGTGGGGAGGAGAGAGAAGCGGAGGAGGGTTGAGGGGAAGGACAGTGGATGGTAACTGTGATGAGAGAGGCGATGGCCACATTTGAGGTGTTGGATGAGGGATCTGGTAATTCTCTGCACTGTTCTTGCAACTTTCCCCTAGGTCTGAATCAATGTCAAGATCAAATTTGAAATGCTGATGGAGGGAGATGCCTTTCGTGTCCTGGTGAGGAGGGGGCAGGGGTCTCCCTTGCTCAGAGTGGGTGTGGGGAGGGGGCTGGCACAGCCCCTGCAGGCAGCCGGCCAGGCTGAGCAGGCTGACAGTGATGGGGAGGCCCAGAAAGGACATATTTTAAGCAGGCCTGTCCATTGTGGAGTGCTCCAGAGGGCTGGCATCTAAACGGACCATCTGATTCTTGCAATTGCCCAGAGACAGGCATGTGCACTGGGCAGGGGCAGCCCCTTTTGAGTCTGGTGGTCCATAGACCACACCACCCTCTCCATCTGAGGGCAGGAAGAGGCGTTGGAGGACTGGGTGCCATGACCCCCACACCCTGGGAGCACTGGGGGAAAAAAGTCCCCCGGGAGGATCATTCCTTTGTGCAGGCCCACACAGGTGCAGTGTCTGGGCTCTGGTTTCAGCTCTGGGTTCAGTGCTCTGGGTTCATCAGGTGTGTTTTCTCATTTCTTTGTACCCCCACCACATCCTTCCTACTCGAAGACTGAAGAGCCCAGAGTTGGCCAGGAGTCCCGGTCCCTTCCCTTGAAATTGAGATGCCAGCTTTCCATGGTCATTTACTGTAGCTGTCCTCGGGAGCAGGCTATACATACTCACCCGCACTACAGCATGGGCTTGGTGACATCACATCCCCTGGAATGACTTAACCCCTCTGGAAAATGAGGACTCTTATGTCTCTCTTGCTGGGTTATTGCAAAGACTCGTGATTTCAGAAAAGTGTTTATTGGGTGCTGGTCAAGGAGCTCTGGTGGCGTCGTGGTGAGACATTGGGTTGCTAACCACGAGGTTAGCTGTTTGAGACCCCAGTCGCTCCTCAGGAGAAAGATGAGGCTTTCTATTTCCATAGAGAGTTACAGTTTTGGAAACCCACAGCCCTCTCTTACAGGGCGTTATAAGTGGGAATTGACTCAAGGGCAGTGAGTTTGGGTTTTGGTTTTGAACTAGGGGCTGAGGGGGTGCTGTTGGTTAGACATGAGGCTATGAACTGCAAGGTTGGTGGTTCAAACAGATGCTCCCTGGAAGAAAGAAGGGACTGCCTGCTACCATCAAGATTCATGGTCTTGGAAAGCCCTACACAGATAGGGTCACTATGAGTCGGAAGGGACTCCAGGGATCGGTTGTGGATGACAGTGATGTGATCGGGTTTTGCTTGGCTGATTCCTTGGAAGGGGCTGGCCAGGCCTTTCTTCCAGGCTTCAGTGTGGAAGCGTTGCTGAGACATGCTCAGCATCATGGCCACACACAAGCCCCCACTGACAGGCGGGTGATGGCTGTACCTGAGATGCATTGGCCAGGGACTGAGCTAGTGTCTTTTGCATGGAAGGAAAGAATTCTGACTTGGAGACCCCATAGGTGTTAATAATAGAATCCTGCTCCACAGGGGTCTCAGTGGCTGATTTATTTTTTTATTGATTGCTAGATTTTTCTCCTGAGGTGCCTCTGGGGGTGGAAGGTTCTGAAGAGTGTTGAGCAGGAGGGTAATATAATCTACTCTTTGCTCGAAATCAGGTAACACATGTAAAGTGCTAACTACAGGGCCTGCCACATGGGAGACACTTAATTAAGGATGGCTTTTCTTCTTGCTTATCATTCCTAGGTGTCACCACAAATCATGACAGGCTTCCAGCAGGTGGGTGGCCTGGCAAACCTTTGTCCTGGGGGAGGGTCACCCGGATGCACCTGCCTCAGGAAGGGGAAGAAGAGTGGAAGCGGCCCCTGACCCTTGGACTTCCTCCCTCCTCCCTGTTTCCCCAAACCAGATGCCAACCACCTCTGCCAGGCCAAGGGGCAGTCAGGGCAGGATCGCTGGGCTGCCCTCCAGCTGGCTCCCGCTCCAGGCCTCCAAGCCGCCTGCACATTGCCGTAAAAATGCAAGGCATTCCAGCCATTTTAATTACTGGGCGTTGCATAAGCCAGCAACTAGTTCATACAAAGGAACAACAGACCCCAAAAATGATTTTTCAACATGCCTTCGCCTCCCTGCCTCCTTCCCTCCTGAAACCACCCTTCCATCACTAGACGAAAAGGGCCCCAGGCTCCCACCAGGTAGGTGTGCGCACTCTCTCGGAGTTTGCTCCCGCGGTATTGAGAGCTTTCTCCTCTGAATTCTGGAGGCTGAAGTAGTTTCAGCATGGAAAGTTACTGGTCAAGTTCCTGTTGGACAGGCCAGGATGACCGTGGCTCGCCATGACATACACACTGAATCAGGGCGCAGGGTGTGGGAGGTCTGCCTGAACACCCAGTTAGAGGGCTTTTACTTCTAGACATTCCAAAATGACTCCCCTAGAAGGGCCTATCCAAGAACCCCAAAGCCGACAGTCGAGCATTACCAGGCTACTTCTAAACAGCTTGTGAGGGGACAGGGAAACCTCCAGGCTTCTTCATTCTGATGTTCTGGTATCCTCTTCTCAATGAATCATCTCACTTACCAATTCCTTGAGGACCTACTGTGTGCTAAGCGCCAAGAAGAGGCAATTCAATGAGCCTTAAAAAAATCAGTCCACTTTTTCTAAAGAGGGTGCAAGGGAAGGGAGAAGCAAATCTGAGATCATCTCTGAGGGGCGGTTGCGGGGGAGGGAGGAAGGCACCCAGTACCAGGGGACAAGAGTGGAAGGAAAGGCTACTTAAGAGGAAGACGCTCATTAACAATGTTGTTTTGATAATAAGTAATAACAATGACCATGGCCATTTGCTGATGGCTGGCTGCGTGCTGCTGATTCCGCGAGATCGTCTCCACCGAGCATCTCACTGATGGCGTGTGATTCTCAGAGGTAGACAGACACCATTGCTACCCCTATTTCACAGATGAGGGTATTCACACACAGAGATGTTAAGTGACCTGCCCAAGGTCACACAGTTAGGAAATGGCCGAGCTGGCGTGAGGAGGAATTGAAGCACTTGCTGATGGCGATCAAGGATGGCAGCCGTAGGATGGATTACAATTCAATGAAAAAAAGACCCAAATCCTCACAAGCGGACCCACCGATAACACCATCATAAGCGAAGAAAAGGTTAAATTTGTAAAGGATTTTGTCTTGCTTGAATGCACCCTCACTGCTCATGGAAGCAGCAGTTCAGAGATCAAGGGACACATGGCATTTGGGTGAATCTGCTGCACAAGACCTCTTTGGGGGTTGAATGACAAAGGTGGTCTAATTCATAACAGTGGCAAAATGACAGTGATGGAGTAGTAATGAAAATAATTTTATGGTTGGGGAGGGGGGTCACCACCACATGAGGAACTAACTGTATTAAGGGTAGTGGCATTAGGAAGGTTGAGAACCACTGCTTTAGAGGATGGAAAAGCAAGGATGTTCCTTTGAGAACTAAAGGATTCCTGACCCAAGCCATGTTATTTTCTTTTTTTTTTTTTTGCCATGTTATTTTCAATCACCTCCTCTGCACGTGAAAGTTGGACACTGAATAAGGAAGACTGAAGACGACTGAACACATTTGAATTGTGGTGCTGGAGAAGACTCCTGAAAGGACCACGAACTGCTGAACGGACACACTGATCTGTCTTGAAAGAAGTACGGCCAGAATGCTCCTTAGAGGCGAGGATGGCGAGACAGACTTTGCCTCCTGTACTTCGGACACGTTGTCGGGAGAGACCAGTCCCTGGAGAAGGGCATCATGCTTGGTAGAGGGCAGCTAAAAAGAGATGGATTGACTGTGGTTGCAGCCATGGGTTGGAGCATAGGAACCATTGTGAGGATGGTCTAGGACGGGCAGCGCTTCCTTCTGTTGTGCACAGGGTCACTATGGGTCAGCACCAACTTGATGGCCCCCATCAACCACAATGACAGCAACAACATGCCATCAGTAGGACATCACTGCTGATTTCAGACAGATCTTAGCTGAAGGCAGAGAACACCAGACAGATGTGTGGGTCATAACAAACAATGGGTAACGCTGGGAAGAATGAGAATTCTAGGACACGTCATTGTGCTCATGCAGAATCGGTATGTGAACCTAGAGGCAGTGACCAACAGAACAAGGGGATGCTTCCTGGTTCAAAGTCAGCAAAGGTGTGGGTCAGGGTTGATTCCTTCAACCATACTCATCTAATCTGTATGCTAAGAAAATAATGTGTTGTTGGACAGTGTCAGATATGACAAAATAATCATCATTGATACATTATCAAGGGTCCATGAGGGAGAGGGGAGCAGGGAGGGAGGGGAACAATGAGGAGCTGATACCAAGGGCTCAAGTAAAAAGCAAATGTTTTGAGAATGATGATGGCAACAAATGTATAAATGTGCTTGACACAATGGATGTATGGATGGATTGTGATAAGAGTTGTACAAAAATGATTTAAATAAAGGAAAAAATAAAAGAAGGTGAGAAGCTAGACTAGATGAAGAAGCATATGGAATCAGGACTGGAGATAAGGCTCATGAACGCCCTGGAATATACAGATGACACAGCCCTTCTTGCTGAAAGTGAGGGAGAGTGAGGAACTTACTGATAAAGATCAAAGATTACGACCTTCGACATGAATTACACCTCAACACCAAGAAAACAGAAATGCTCCCCACCAGAACCACCAGCAACATCATGCTAAATGGAGAAAAGGTTGAAGTTGTCAAGGATTTGTTTTAACTCGGGTCCACAAGAATGCTCATGGAAGCAGAAGTCCGGAAACTAACAGTGTAATGCGTTGGGTGAGTCTGCTGCAAAAGATCTTTTTAAAGAGTTCAAGGCAAGGAGCTCACTTTGAAGACTAAGGAGCACCTGGCCAAATCCACTGGTATTTTCAAGGGCCCCGTACGCATACGAGGACTGGTCACTACAAACGAGAATGGAAGAACTGATGCATTTGGATGACAGTGTTGGTGAAGAATCTGGAACGAGCCATGGATTTCCAGAAGGACAGACAAACCTGCTTTAGAAGAAGTATAGGCAGAATGTTTCTTGGCAGTGAGTTTGGAAACACATACCTCTGACTTGTTTATCAGGAGGGACCTGTCCCAGGAGAAGGACATCCTGCTTGATGAAGTAGCAGGTCATTGGCCAAGAGGAGGAAGAACCGCAAGGAGATGGATTGACACAGCGGATGCAGAAGAAGCTCACACAGAAGAGCAAGTGTGAGACAGGCGGTGGGCAGGTGTTTCCATGGTCTAAGGGGGGTGGTACTCTGAGCTGGAACTGACTTGACCATACATAAGAACAACCATTCTTGTATTTAATCAGAATAAACATATAGAACTAAATGCGCAATAGTGGTTGTGTTGAATGCCTGGTTTGTTCAAAACCAGAAAATCTAGCCATCCACCAAGAAGGCAGTCTGAGCTGGCTGCAGGTCAGGCTGGAGGGTGCAGAGCCCCACTCTTCAGCAGTCCTTCGCCCCTCAGCCAGGTGAGGGAAAGGGAAAACACTCCAGGCCAAGGAAATAGCCAGAACACGTGTTTCAGGCATGGGTAGGAGTGAAGAGACAAGCAGCAACGTGTGTTGTTTATAAAAGCAGCTTTCCACCGCTCACTCGGGGCAGGGCCCAGGGGGAATGCGGAGCACAGGTAAGGGGATGAATGTTGAAATCTGGCTCCTCCACTTAGTCACTGGGTGAGCTTGGCCAAGCCACTGAACCTCCGAGCCCGAGTTCCATTTTTTGTAGAATGGACATATAGGAAGAATGGTTCCCACATCACAGAGTTATGAGAATTCACCAACCCAATACCTGCTAGCTTCTCGATACAGGATCTGGTACATGATACACACTCAGTAAATGTCATCTCTTAGGGCAAGGTATGTCATTTTGTTAGATTTTGGTGGCTTCCTTGTGGCGGTGGTGCTAGGAAATGATGCCACGGATCTTTCAAATACCAGCAAGGTCACCCATTGGTTCAGAAGAGCTTCCAGACCAAGGTAGACTAGGAAGAAACACTTAGCATTCTGCTTCTCAAAATTAGATCCGGAAAACCTTAGGGATCATCCCCTAATTTTGTCGGATACCCGGCTGGAAGATCAGCCTCTCGATAAAAAGGTGCCCCAAATACACAGCGGCCACAAGAATTGGCTCATGCATCCCGTTTTAGGGTACAAAAGTGACCCCAATTAAGGAGAACATTTATGAAGTCTTACCCAGGACAAAGACACGTCATCCATCGGGTGAAGGAGGGAATAGTGGCATCTGAGGATTCACAATTTCACAGTCAGGATGGACAGAGGAATTTGTCATAAATTCATGGTCTGTGGCAGATCAATACATCACAGTTATAGGTGGGACTGCAGAAGCAGAAATCGGACCATGGTGGGATGCAAACATTATGTTAGATGAGTGGTTCTCAACCTTCCTAATGCGGTGGCCCTTTCATATACTTCCTCATGTGGTGGTGACCCCAATCACAAAATTATTTTCGTTGCTACTTCATCACTGTCATTTTGCTACTGTTATGAATTAGGCGACCCCTATGTAAGGGTCGTTCAACCCCCAAATGGGTTGAGACCCACAGGTTGAGACCTGCTGTGTTAGATAGAAGACTTTACAAGATTGGTCCAGGGCCTTCCAACCTAGTCAGGGTGGCTGACAGACTATGACTCATGACTATGAGACTCCCAGTATCTCCATGAAGGACACACTCAGGCAAGTCCCTAAGGGATACACTTCTCCCTGGGCTGAAAGGAGAGAGTTGGAGGTAATCCATTTTCCAATGTGCTCTGCCTGAGGGCAAGTTTATCTGATCAGAAGGAATTCGATGGAGGCTTGGATCTACATGGGGGCCTCTGCTAATGGATTCTGGGCTTTCACTGACATCCACAGCCTTCTGCAAACTAGGCCCTTGAAATTTAAGCTTTAGTACAAGATCCACGATTGCAAAGATGGAACACAGGGGAGAGATGTTTTGCTCTGCTGTGCATGAGGTCACCCACTTAACCGCCATAAACAATGGCAGCTACAAGTACAATTGGTCCTTGCAACACCTCTGCTAATTGGATATCTGTTTTTGTTTTAGAGAGAATAAATAAAAATAAAAACAAACTCAGAGGAACAGAGTAGATGGAGGAGAAGGGACTTGCCTAGCAGGCTGTGACTCCAAATGCTGGGCTCATCCTCAGGCCTGGATCAAGCTTCCCCAGGAGAATCTGCTAATAAACTCTATGCCTAACTAAATGTCTTTTCTGGTAATGGCCAAGTTGGATTCGTGTTCACATGCTCCGTGAGGAATTCTGGGAAGGAAGACCCACAGATGACAGAGACTAGGAACCTGCCCCTTGTATCCAGTCCTTCTTATTTCTCAGCATGTCCACCTTCTCCATAAAGGGTCAAAGTAGAACAGCATTTAAGAGCATGGGTTTGGAGTGAAACCTTCGGCTTCAAATTCCAGAGCGGTGGCCTGCTGGCCATGTATTCTCAAGCAATTGGCTTAACCTTTCTGTAGAGTCTTCATGTCTGAGAAAGAGGGATGGTGAAGATCATTCCATCGACCTCCCAGCCTTCTCTCAAAGTATCAGCATGACTTTGTATATTCAACCCCCTTCAAAGTGTCACCTATCTGTCAACTAGTCATAGAGTAGAGCTTGCACATTGCTGGGATGCTGGAAGTTGTCGCACGGGTATGCTAATTCGCAGCAGGGTAACCCGTGGTGGGTAGGTTTTAGTAAAGCTTCTAGACTAAGAAAATCTAGAAAGAAAGCTCCGGTGATCTACTTCCAACCATTAATAAAAGACCCATGGACCACCACCGAATGAGGTCCAATACAGCGCTGGAAGATGAGCCTCCCAGATTGGAAAGCCCGACACAATAGCCACTAGGGACACAGACCCACCAATGAGGAGGCAGATGGCATAGGAGATGCAAAGTCACCAGGAGTTGGAGCCAACCCAGTAACAACTAACAAGAACAACATCAAGTTTTCATTTTTCTCATCCTCCTTTTTTCTCCCCCCATTTTTGAGTATTAGTTACACAGTCACAGGCTTGGTCGGTCTCATTCATCTTTACACCCTGGGGGCTACACTCTGATAGACACATAGGTTCTCAATGAGAATTCACTACGAGCCAGGTGCTTACGTCACCTACCTTGTGTTCGATCCCCATGAAGGATGAGCTCTCTCTTCTATTTACCACGAGGTATTTGTGACTCATGAATGACATGTTCAAGGTCACACTACAAATATATCTAAGGAAGGATCACTGCCATCATTGACCTTGGTCCCCAACTCTCCTATGTCTGCCTTTGAGAATACTTGATTAGGAAGCTTCGAAAGATAATTACATTCAATACATTTGAAGAAAGTGCCGGGGGAGGGGCTCCTTGATTACCTCAAGGTCATAGAGTTATTGTGTGTGGGCAGAACTGGGATTAAAACCTGGTACACTGCCTCTGTCACAGGCTTGAAATTTCCAGGGAAAATGGAGCCATATTCAACAGCTGTTAATATGGGCTCATCAGCATTCCATCCGCTTGCTCTGGGTGCCGGGCTCTTTCTTTATAATACACATGTAAATTTTCCCGTGGCACCCACCCAATTTCTGGGTAAAAGAGGGCACACTGCACTCCCATAAATTGTCTGATGTGTGATTTCTCCTGCCTTTTCTCCACTGCGAATCAGGCAACGGTGAAGATGCTTGTAACCTGCCTGTTGATAAAGCTCCTTCCTGACCCCAGGAGGAGAGTACTCTCTCTTCTCTCTTCATTCTTCTTCTTTCTCTCTTTCCTCTTTCCCCTCTCTGTCTGACCCTAAGCTCAGAGAGCTGAACGAGAACCCAGAAGACAAAGAAAAAGACCAACACCTCAAGTGCTCATGGACAGAGACTCTGCAGCCTCCAAAACGTGCACTGGCTTGGGAAAGCGACTTCTGGGCCTGAACCATATCTGAGCCATGTCCTTGCTTAGAAAAAACTTAGGCCTGTGATTAAATGCCTTTGAGTCTTGGTTTTCTTGACTCTAAAAGAGTATCTATAAAATAATATCAGAACCAGCCCAATGGCAACTAATACACACGCATACACACAGTGTTGTGAGGAGCAGAGGGATACTGTATTGAAGTACCTTGTCCATCAGAGGTAATCAATAAAGGCCAATTCCTTTGCTTTTGGCTTGTCTTGGAAAGCTTTTCCAGCGGTCCTGCCCGGGATGATGAATGCTACAGAGCAGGGAAACCACTGCTTACTTAGTCTCTCCCATGGGCCCAGCCCGAAGTAGCCTGGGGTGATGGAAAGAAGATTAGGTGCTAAGGACCTCGACTCCTTGCCTTGTTTGTGACCCTAATCCAGGGTGGCCGCATGAAAGCCCACCTCCGGCCTCTTTCAGTACCGGTGACAGGAAGGGGCAGGATCATGAGTTCTCTCTGTGTCTGTTCCTCTGTCTGACTATAACATGGATCCCCAAACACCTGCCTTCTCCCAGGTTGGGCCACCAGCTCTGGGAGCTCAGCCACACGCGATCCTCCAGCTGGAGCTCTTCGGGCTCCTCTTTGCTCTTGTGTGTGCCCCTCCCACTGGGCACTCCTTGGAAGTAGGTCTGTGCCTTCTGCCTTATTGGAGCCCTGGTGTCTAGCCCATAGCAGGCGCTCCATCAGCATGCGGAAACTATCTGAATTAAGGAGGAAGGAAAGAATAGAGCCCTGTCTCTGCCCGAGAGTTGACCATCACATCAGGGCACCCAACACAGGCTCTACCCGCAACCTGGAAATAAGGCTGCCTGTCTTCCACGCACAGAGATCGCAATGTGCACACACCATGCCCACGTTTAGTCATTGGGGTAGGAAATCCAGATGCAGGCAAGGCAGAGTTGGCAATCTGGGGACACTCGGGGTCCCAACTAGGTGACCTGGGAGGAATCAGGGGGTGGTGACTTTCATTTAAAAAGTAGAAACCAAATGAAAGAGTCTGAGGGGAGTCAGCAGGGGGCCAGTGGCCAGGCTGGATGGAAGAACCCAGAAAGGCGAAGAGCCCAAAGTTGGCTATGTGGCCGGCATGGTCCAGACAGAAGGGCTCTTGCCAGATGCTTCGAGCACTGCTGCTGTCTTGGCCAAGCCTGTGCTCCTGGGAGAAGGAGCATTTCAACGTGTGTCAGCTGAAGGACACTTCTGAAAATGATCTCCTCCTCACACACACACACCCATGGAGGAGGCGCTAAGTTCACACGGAGTTCTTTGTCGTTATGGGGAGCAAAGGTGGGATGATGGTGACATGAGTGCTCCAGATGACAGACACCGTGACGCAGCACATGAGAAATAAATGCATGGGACTGTCTCTTGCTGGCCTCTTATGACTCATGGAGAAGGGGGTTGAATGTACAAAGTCAAACTGATACTTCAAGGGAAGGCTGGAGGTCCGTGGGATGATTTTCACCATCCCTCTTTCTCAGCTATGAAGACTTGTCTACAGAGAGATTAACTACATTGCTCAAGAATACGTGGCCAGCAGGCCACCGCTCTGGAATTTGAAGCCCAAGCTCCTGGATCCATCAGTTCTGGAAGACAAATCTAGTAGCGTGACGGGTCTCTATGGTATAAAAAAGGAGGAGGGGTGGAGGGAAGGTCAAGAGAACTCTCATGTGGTCGTGACGAATGTATGTTTCCCGGCAGATGAGACGGAAAGAGGGGAGCATGCTGGTGGTGTGTGTGGGGTCCCGGCAAAGTAGTCGTGCAGAGTGGACCAGGTTCAGGTAACGGAGGGCTAGAGTGGGAGGCTGGGAAGAGGAGGTGGAGGGCGGCACACGTGTCAAATGGATTCCAACGCAAGGCGGGCCTGTGTGTTTTGGAAGAGACCTGTGTCCTGTAAGGTTTTCCCTGGCTGGTGTTCTGAGCAGGGGCTCTGCACGCCCCTCTCAAGGTGCCTCTGGGAGAACGCAGACCACCCACCTTTATGGTTAAGTTAGATTCTGAGGAGGTCGGGGGACCTGCCAGTGAAGTTGTTCAGGAGGAAGTTGGATAGAAAAGTCTGGGACTCAGGAGGGTCCTGGTGTCTGCAGGGCACTCCCCGGTGTGGCTGGCACAGTGGGAGGTTGGAAGCTCTGGGAGTGGGTGGGATTAGCCAGGTAGGCTCTGAGGGCTGAAAAGGAAGGAGAGTCTAGACAGAAAACCAGGCCATGCCTATATTCTCATGTCGGTGGGAAGACTGAGAAGGTAGTCGGAGAGGTAGAGAGCCTAACCTTTGACTCAGAGTGGAGTCTCCTGTGCCAGGTCTAAAGGAGGGCGTGGCCAAGAGCACGGGAGACGGGGGCATGGTAGGAGGCGGCGGGGGGCACTTTCAGACCTTCTGCCTATTAAAGGACAAATCCGTTTCCGTTCCAGCAGGTTCCACCAGAGAGAGCCTTGGCAGATGTCAACTCTTCAGCCTGGGACGATTCGAGGCCAACCAGCCACCCAACCTGCCCCTCCCAGCCCAGGAGAGGGCCGGCTGTGACCCTCCCCTCGTGGGGAAACCTTCAAAGCAACCACAGAGAACCTACTCATTTCTAAAGGAAAAACACACGCGCTCTATGGGCGTAAGGAAGGCATTAAGCTGAGCTAAGGAGAAGTCCTCCTCCCGCCACTTCCTATTCGTCTTCGTGGAGATCACAGGCTCCCAGAGCCTACGGGCGATTAAAAAAAAAACAACCCAAGGAAACAACAAAGTGAAAGAGCTGGAAGATCAACGCAGCTCCTCATCCGTTGCCCACCACCCTGGCAAACATACGGCACGGCATGGGTCTGCCGCACACATGTGTTTTCCAGTTGCAGCCAACAACTCTTAAACGGAAGGAGCTTCAACTCCCCGGCGGGGCTGGGGGAGCGCTGGGGCAGGAGAAGACCTGCAAGTCTATCCCATGAAATCGGCTCCAGGTGGAAGGCAGATCCAGAGAGGACATTATTACCTACCGCCTTAGGTTCCGAATGACATGGCGGTGGGCGGCTGGCCCAGCAAGGGTCTGGCCAGGGCACGGGGGTGCTGGGTGGACCAGGGCTGTTGCTTAAAAGGCTATTTGGGACATAATGGCTTTCAGCTGGGCTGTGGGTTTGTGGGGAGGGCATTGCGGTGAGGCTCTAGGGGGAATGGGGAAGCAAAGAGGTGGCTCCCTCTGAGGCAGCTAAGTGACACCTACGCTGTCAGCACCTTCTCAGGTTTAATTTCCAGAGGCCAGCTCTGCCCTTGAAGAGTAGGCTGTGGCATTCCCTCCCCCACCTGTCCCTGGGGGGACGTGGAGTTTCCAGATCTCTTCTGTGGCCCCCAGACCAGTGATTCACAAGTCTGGACCTTCCAGAGAGCGGTTCCCCTGGAGCTGACTGCTGGGAGCCAGGCGGGGATGGGGGTGGGTGGCTGGGGGTGGGGGAACGTGAAGGAGTTGGGCAGCCTCTGACGGGATGCTGACAGAGAGCTTTGTGGCCATTGCTTAGCCTCACTCCCTCAAAGGCACTGGGACCCAGTGACTGCTGTGGAATCCTGCCTCTCCAGTCACTGCAGAGAACCCGTGCAGACGGCAGGCTGAGCGGACGGGTGTTCTCTGGCTTACAGCGCCCCCTAGCACTGGCCAGAGGGAACAGGGCTCAGGGAAGTCTCCAAGGAGCTGGGCTCCTGGGCTGGGTGCTGCCACTGGCGTTCAACCCTTTCAGCGCCTGCGTCCTGACCTTTCCGAGAGCACAAGCAACCCACCGTCCTCAAGGAGCATATGACCCAGGAAGGGAAGCAGATAATCCACAGCCCATCAGACTGCAGCCATCTGATCAGCATGACCGACAGCTACCCACAAACCCAACTCACTGCATCCTGTCGGTTTTGACTGGTAGTGATCCTCTACAGCGGCGGTTCTCAACCTGTGGGTCACCACCCCTTTGGGGGCCCAACGACCCTTTCACAGGGATCGCTCGATTCATCACAGTAGCAAATTACCGTGATGAAGTAGCAATGGAAATAATGTGATGGTTGGGGGGTCACCACCCCGTGAGGAACTGTGTGAAAGGGTCGCGGCCTGAGGAAGGTTGAGGACCGCCGCTCTACAGGGTTTTCAAGACTGCAAAACTCTCCTAGGGCACAGTCTCTTCTTTCTCCCACAGAGTGGCTGGGAGGGTTGAACCCCCCATGACATTTTGGCTCGGCTGATTGCCATTGAGTCAATTCTGACTAGAGGACCGGGTAGAACTGCCCTAGGGGTTTCTGAAATTGTAACTCTTGGGCAGAAAGCACTCTCTTTCTCCTGTGAAATGGCTGGTGGTCCAACGACCGGTCTCTGTCAGTTAGCAACCCGGTGCAGAACCAGGACACCACCGCCAGCTCCACATCTATCCCACAACACCACCAGGGCACTGGAAGTCTGCCCAGTGCTGTGGAAATGGGTAGCATGCAGGGCGAGAAGGATGTATAGCAGGGAGCCTGATCCAAACTGGGTGGGGGTAATCATAGGAGACATCCCGGAGGAGGTATTGTCTAAGCTCTGAAGGATGTGTAGGAGTTCAATGAATTTCAGAACAGGTATTGAGATAACAAACCATGCCTCCTACTTTACAGGGCTTATGACCCACGGGGAAAATAGATAAACCCATTCCTACAACTGGGTCTACCAAAGACAAGACCAGACTCTCACTCTCTCCCATGCCTCCGCCATCCCCACCCTTTCTGAAACAATTGTTTTCAGCCCTGGAGGAGAGAACAGAAGAGTAACTCAAGACACATTGATCGGGAGCTTGATGGGTGCTTGTCTGTCTTAGACACTCCCGGTGTGTCGCACACCTGTTTAAGTGGCACGATCTGTCTTTCCATCAGCAACCCTGACCTTGTCTGTCGGAATTCCCCATAGACTCTTTGGCTGCTGGAGCTAAGAGGGCTGTTGGGGACCTCTGAGGTAGCTTTTCCCTCTAAGAAACACTGAAATTGAGGCCTGTCTGGAATAGGCCTTGGGTGGTGTGTGTGTGTGTGTGCGCGCGCGCACGCGCGCACACGCGCGTTCCTCCACTCAGAAAGAACCGCTTTCCTGTAGGGCTTTGCAGAGGTATGCTCAGAATGTTAGCCAAAGGCACTCACTAGGTAATCATTGAGAAAGGGGAGCGTGTAAACACAGCAGAGAGCCCTCTCAGGAGCAGACGGGGCACGGTATGTTCTGAATGGCGCACAGGTGATCAGCATGGTCAGTCAGAACACCTTGAGTCAGCAGCTCAGGTGGCTCTTTCCGGTGCCGAGCGCTGGACATTGTGTCTCGACAGGGTTTATCTACAGATCTGGAGAAGCTGGGTTCCAGCAGCTGTGAGGGCCTGACATTTCCACGGCCAGGGCGCAACCCTTGAGTCACATGCTGAAGCAGGGAGGACTCAAGCCCATGGGGATATCTGGAGGGAGCCCAAGATATCCTTGGCTCGGCCCCCTCACTGACTTTGAAACTTGGAGCAAATTCCTTCCCCTGCCTGAACTGTGTTGTTGTCCGGGCCTCCCCAGCCAGGACACTGGGTCTCCGAGGTCCTTTTCGGTTCTAAAGGTTTATGAGAATGCTTCCTGTGGATGCCGGTAGCTTGTCATTTGATAGGAAGGAGGAGGATGTGAAGTGCTCTCTTTTACAATACGGCATCCTGGTAGGCTTGAGGTCAGGGCAGACATAGGTTGAAGCTTCTGCTGTCCTTCCCTGATTCAGTGTTGCTCTGTGCTTTCAAGAGAGCTACCGTGACCTTGTTCTTAACTATGAGTGCCAGGCCCACTTGAGAAAGCCATTCTTCACCGTGACTAGGCCCATGGTCACCGCGGCGTCTTGATGGATGGATGTGAGGTCGGCTTGCTAAAAGCACTGACCCTGGCAGGTGGGCTCCCTGCAAGGAGGAGGCATGGGCCTTCTTCTTTCTCTTCTTCCGGGCAAGGTGGTAGGTGGATGGGATACCCCTCAATGCAGGCATGAGGGAGAACTTCCTCACAGAAAGGCTCTTGAGGCTCCGTGAACTCTAAAGACTGTGTGTTCCAGCTTGGGGCAGAGAAATGAAGCCCAAGAGGCAAGCTCACCATCTTCCAGATGGGAAAGCAATCAGATCATGGCAGCGGCTGGCACCATTAAGTAGCTGCCATGGGCACATGCTTTGGATGTTTGGGATGAGCAGCCTGCGGCTTGATGGTTAGCAGGAGTTTGAGCATCAAACCTGGTGGCATCCATGTCCCGGGGAAGTCCTTTCCTTGGAGAAACCATCGGCACTAAACCGTAAAATACAAAGAGAGTTGAAGAAGAGGAGGAGACCCCTATGGAGTAAGACGCTGACGCAAAATGGATCAGGCCTGGGAAAATCTTATAAAGCCTTCCGCATGACTAGCACTGGGCCGGGATAAGCGACTCTTGCAAATCCCTTGTTCAGTCCGCATCTCAGGGGTGCCGCCACCTCCAGGGAGCTGGGCTGCTGGCCAGGCTCCTGGGAGCCAGCTCTGTGTTCCGAGGACACGGAGGAAGAGTGGCCAGTGATCTCGAGTTTATACACATGGCCAGTGTGGTGGAGGAGACCGAAACCAAACCAACCCATTACCATGGAGTTGAGTCTCTGCCTCGGGCGACCCCAAGTGGGTTGGAGCAGAAGGGTGCTCCGCAGCATTTTCGGTGGCTGATTTTTTAGCAGTAGATCACCAGGCCTTTCTTCCAAGGTGCCCCTGGGTAGACTTTTGGTCATTTGGTCAGCAGCTGAATGAGCGAATTGTTGGCACCACCCAGACACTCTGGTTGGGAAAGCAACAAAACCCAATTTCATGGATCGGTGGAAATGTTAGAGGAAATGTTGACAGGGAAGAGATGCTCATGGGTTAGGCCAGGTCTAGAGCCCTGGTGGTGTCATGGTGAAGCACCGGGCTGTGATCGCATGGTCAGCAGTTCGAAACCACCAGCAGCTCTGAAGGAGAAGGACTAGGATTTTCCCTCCCCCCAGGGGAGGGAACCCCCAGGGAGTCCCTGTGAGTCAGCATTGAATCCAAGGCAGTGAGAGGGAGAGATAAGGTGAGATCACTTCTGGCATTTGGAAGAAGAACAAGGCACAGGACACTAGCTGTCCCTCCCCATGACTAAACCGTTTAAAATATTTCTCCAGAAAACAAACTCCCGGCCATGGGGTCATGTCCGACTCACAGCGACCCTGCAGGACAAGGTAGCACAGCCCCCGTGAGTTTCCAAGACTAACTCTTTATGTCTCCTTTTTCTCCACCAGAAGTGCTGGTGATTTCTAACGGCCGACCGACCTTGCGGGCTGCAGTCTACGGCCACCAAGGGAGTTGGAAAATTATTCTTGGAAAAACCAGTGACAATTTCTACGCAGGTCATCCTAATCTCATTTCTCTGAGCTGCAAATTGAAGGGTTTCTGAGAAAGAGGTTGAGTTTGCATTTTGGGGCCAGGACTTTCAGTCCTCGTGCTTCGTTCCAAATACCTGGCAGGTCTGTGGGCAAAACACACAGGTCTCTTGCTGACAGGATGAAGCGGGAGCAACTGGGAGAGAGACGCGGGGCAGACGGCTGGAAGACCCTAGTCGAAAAAGAAGGTTAGATTTCACTGTAACTGCTGCTGGAGTCCAGATGAAGAAAGGCCTGGTGATTTGTTACTGAAAATCAGCCAAGGAAAGAAAACATTGTGCAGTGGAACGTTGGCCACTACAGCGTTGGAAGAGGCGCCATCTAGCTGGAAGTTACCTGAGAGACGCAAAGGCTGCCAACAGCGCACTTGAGCAAGCCCAGGAAGGTCAAGGCGGTGTGAACCACAGTCAGGGTTAGTTCAGGTGACACGTAGCAACAGTATCAGAGTCTGGAGAAGTAGCCATCTCCAGGGGAAGAAGAATCCTTATGAGCAAATGAGCAGAATTCCCAGTGGGCGGTGTCAGTTTTCTCACCAGGAACGTGGAACGGGTCCCCTAGTACTTTTCCTTCCTGGAAGGATGGCTGTGACGTATGAGATGAGATGTGGAATGCCACCTATTATATATATATATATATAATGCATTGGAATTTGATTCTGAGCTATTTATCTATCCATTGAGAGATCAGAATCAAATCCCAATGGACTGTGACCTTACGGAGTTTCTGAGTCCGCTTTCTCCCACGGCGCGACTGGTGGGTTTGAACTGCCAACCTAGCAGCCCGACACTTAATCCCCGACCCCCAACCTTTCAAGTCAATTGTGATTGACGGTGTTTCCAGGACTGTTCTTCTTGGTGGGGGCAGACAGGCCTCACCCTTGGAGCTTAGAGCCCAGTGCCTAACCCCCAGCGTGCGCAGGACTTCTTAAACAGGATCAAGGCGATACTTCATCATAGGGGAGTCCTCGTTCAGAACCATTGGTAATTGTTTCTTACAGTTACTCGTCTAGGATCCGGTCTAGTTCTTCAGAATCTTGATGCAACTCAGACCTGGGTCCATTCACCCCCACATTCCTGGCTCATGGGTGGAATCGTACCGGTTCCACGCCAAGGTCAGCCCGTCTCCTTTGTTCTTCGCTGGAGCTCAGGGACTTTGAACATGCTGTTTCCCTGAGGAGCACGCTCCTGCCAGGCTGCCACCTAAGCTAGAACGCCCCCCACCCCTGCAGAGGCCCTTCTCTTACACCCCACTAGAAAGCAGTCCTTCACAATCAACCCTAACCGCCACGCCTGTTTTCTTCTCAGCACAGATGATGGAACAGGGGTGCATGTGTCTACGGATGTACTGGTGGATCACCTAGGACATCGGTTCTCAACCTGTGGGTCGAGAACCCTTTGGAGGTCAAACGACCCTTTCACAGGGGTCACTTGATTCATCACAGTAGCAAGATGACAGTGATGAAGCAGCAACGAAAACAATGTCATGGTTGGGGGGGTCACCACCACATGAGAAACTGTATGAAAGGGTCGTGGCTGAGAACCACTGACTTATGCGTGAGCCCTACGAGGTAGGGACTAGTCTGGCTTAAGGGGGGGGGGGGGCGCACCCAAGAGTCTTGTCAGATCCTTGTAGAATGAATCCACAACCCCATTCGAAAGTCGGAGGAGGGCAGGCAGTGGCCATCACATGCCTTCTCTAGAATCCAGGCATGCAGGGAGGAGGTCGGCCAGTCTGGTCTGCACCGGGAGGTGGCTGGCCAGCATTTTTTCCCAGGCGTCCCACCACGGGCCACTGCGGCCAGCGTCACCAGGGCCTGTCACCTCTGACCTGCAGAGGGGGCTGTGCTGGAGGTGGGCCATAGTGGATGGAGGGTTAAGTCCTAGGCGCCTACTGTGCGGGATGAATGTAGGCGGAAGGTGGAGACGAGAGGGGGGTCTCGAGGGGGGGGCGCTGCTGAGTGGGCCGGTCGGGCATGGCGCGCCCCAGCCCACCCACTCGCGTGGCCACCGCGGCGTTATTCCCTATAAGGAGCTGAACGGTCCGGGCCGGCCCCACCCCGCGCCCCGTGCCCCCCGGCCCCGCCCCCTTTTCGGAGGGCCGATGAGGTAATGCGGCTCTGCCATTGGTCGGCGGGGCGGGCCCCGAGAGCCCGAGGGGTGGGGGGGTGCCCGGGGAGCCGCCTATATCACTGGGCCGCCTGGGCGGCGGTGCAGAGCGAGCAGCGGAGCCCTGCTGGACGGCGTCCCCTCCTGCTCCTCGCCTGCGCCAGGCTCCTGCGCTGCCCCTTCGCTCCGAGCGCCCGCTGCCGCCGCGCCCCCATCCCAGCCCGTCCCGTCCGGGAGCTCCCAGCAGCGCGCCCCAGCCCGAAGTTGCCCTGCTCGGCAGCTCTTGGCCAGCTCGGCTGCAGCAGCCCCACCGGCGGCGCGCGGCAACTTTGGAGAGACCAGCAGCAATGACTCCCTGGCTGGGACTCGTCGTGCTGCTGGGCAGCTGGAGCCTGGGCAACTGGGGCGCCGAGGCGTGCACATGCTCGCCCAGCCACCCCCAGGACGCCTTCTGCAGCTCCGACATTGGTAAGCCCCCGGGGCCCCTACCAGCGCCCCTCGATCGCGGGTGCCCTCTCACACACCGCAGCCAGCCCGGGGCGCTGCTCCGGATAGCATGGCCACTGCTCCCTCTTTCTGTGCACTGGGGGGTTGGGGTGAGCTGGGAGGACTCAGTTTCCTCCAGCGGGGCGCTGGCATTGCTGGGGGCGGGGGATGGGGTAGGGGATTCCTACAGGAAACTCAAAGCAGCCCACCCGCCTGCAGCCTTTGCTCTTCCTTTGGGGGCGTGAGGCCCTCCCCAGTCCTTTTGACATCTAGAAAATTCTCCTGGCCACTGCCGCTGGAGCAGGGTAGGGCAGAAGTTTCCTAAAACTTGGAAAGCTAGCTAAAGTGTTAACGACGATTGTTGGGTGGTTATTCAGAACACAAACAAAACAAAAAGGAGAGAGAAAAGTTGCAGGCGGTGTGTGTAGAAGTTGCAGGAGACACGTTGGAGTATTCTAGACTTTTCTTATCTCTTGTGCCCTGGAAGTTCAACCCTTCCATGGAGCCCTAACCCACCAAATGTTCATGGTACAAACCAGAGCTCCTTGGGCCTGAAGCAGCCAGCTGCCAAGCTTGGGTGACTTAAAGGGTGGGGGTAGGGGTGGCGGTGGAGGGAGGGAGAAAGAGGCTAAGAGTGTTGAGAGCAAGTTGGAGTGTGGGCTCACTTGCCACAGAGCTGTGAAAATTCACAGGAAGCTCACTTCCCCCCCTTCCTGGACTGAGGATGGGGAGGGGAAGCTTAATCCGTGGAAAATAGGGTTGTCACCCAAAGAACTGGAATGCTCAGGGCTACGTCCCCAAACTGGATGCTGTGTCTTGCTCAGAGAGGCCCGGGTGCGAAGTGGGATCGGTTGTTACAGAAGGCCGTGGGAGTGTCCTGGGAATCTCCTTTGGGATACTTGTGTTCAGATGTGCAGAGGTGGATCAGCAGCTGTGAGCTGTCTCCCCCTCCTTTCCAGCTCATTAAACATGCTGGTCTGGTGAGCCTGCTGTGAGAGCGTGTGTGTGCGTCTGTGTGTGTGTGTGTGTGCGTCTGTGTGTGTGTGTGTGTCTCAGAGGTGAAGAATGGGGCGTATGTGTTTGAAGTGCAGCGATTAAGGGGAAGCAGTTTCCACTGGGTCCTGGGCCCTGGCTGAGGGCTGCCACCAGGGTGCTGCCCCGAGTCTGGGAGGGGCGGGTTGGGAGGGCCACTGCTGGTTGGCTGAGCATAGGAGAAGCCAGAGAGGCAGCTGGGGTGACCCGTTGACCAGTCCATTTGGCAACCATGGGTGTTTGTGTGGCCTGGGGTCGCCCTGGACGCCCCGCCCTCTCCATCCCGAATGTGGCAGGCTGGTAGTCTCTCTCTTCTCTCCTGAGCACCGGGACCCGCATCTCAAAGCCTCTTCCCTCCTGACTTGCTGTGGAAGCCTCTGGGCGCTGGGTTTGCTGAATGAGGCACCCGCTGCCCAGGATGGGAGTTAACAGGTGGGACCTAACAGGTGGGACGCAGAATAATGGGAGCTGGGCGTGCTCAGATGGGTCACTGTGTGGGAAAGGGGCCCTACTCCGGCTTTTTGGTGTCCTCCCCCACCCCCTGCAGAAGTTCCCAGTGGGCGCCAGTGGTGGACAGGAGCAAGTGGGCCCCTCCTTCAGCAGGAGCTGCCCGGACTCTGCTCTCTCTTTCTTGTCGTGGGTCTAGACTGAGGCTGAGAGAGTTACTTGTAGTTTCTCTGGGGTTTCTACCACCAATAGCCCACGCTACCCTGCCTTCATGAACTGCGCCCACCCCCCCACCCCCGGAAAAGCTAAGGTGCCAAGAGCATCCAGAGCCCAGGACATCATGGTACAGAAAAAACAAAACAATAAAAATGAGAACCCGTGCTGCGCTGGCCGCTCCGCACTGTT